>NC_063372.1:343924-361265 GCF_021869965.1 Rhincodon typus | reverse complement strand
GTGTTATTACACTTTCCTTTCACACTCTGGGACTGGGTGGTACAATGGCATTAACGCACTGTGCTTTAACATCCTGGGGCTGGGTGTTTCAGTGGGTTAAAACACTGTCCTTTCAGGCTCTGGGATAGGATGGTACAGTGTTTTATCACACTGTCCTTTCTTACTCTCGTCTTTGGTGGTACTGTGTGTTATCACACTGACCTTTCACAGTGTGGGACTGTGTGGTACAGTGCATTTTCACACTGTCCTTTCGCACACTGGGACTGAGTGGTACAGTGGGTTATCACACTGTCCTTTCTCACTCTAGTCTTTGGTGGTACTGTGTGTTACCACACTGTCCTTTCACACTCTGGGACTGTGTGGTACAGTGTGTTATCACACTGCCCTTTCACACTCTGGCACTGGATGGTACATTGGGTTATCACACTGTCCTTTCACGATCTGGGACTGGGTGGTACAGTGTGTTATCACACTGTCCTTTCACATTCTGGGACTGGGTGGTACAGTGGGTTATCACACTGTCCTTTCACACTCTGGGACTGGTTGGTACAGTGGGTTATCGCACTGTCCTTTCACACTCTGTGACTGGGTGGTACAGTGTGTTATCACACTGGCCTTTCACACTCTGGGACTGGGTGTTACAGTGGGATATCACATTGTCCTTTCATGATCTGGGACTGGTTGGTACAATGGGTTATCACACTGTCCTTTCACGATCTGGGACTGGTTGGTACAGTGTGTTATCACACTGTCCTTTCACACTCTGGGACTGGTTGGTACAGTGGGTTATCACACTGTCCTTTCACACTCTGGGACTGGGTGGTACAGTGTGTTATCTCACTGTGCTTTCCCACTCTGGGACTGGGTGTTACAGTGGGTTCTCAGCTGATTAGGATTGTTGCATGTTGATCTGAAAGTTTTAACTCTGATGATGTCATCTGGATATGTGGGCAGAACAAGTCAGCATCTCAAAAGGAGTGAGGCCCAACATCCAAATCTTCCTCATTCTCTGTTACAGTGGCTGCCATATCAATGTAACCTGGAACTAGTTGCCAACATGCAAAAAACTCCCAACCTTGTTTAGTAGAAGAGTCTCTTCTAGTTAGACCAGGAGGAACTTCTCCTCTGCACGCTTGATCATGCATGCCCTGTAGATCCCTGCCAGGAAAGAGATGGCAGCAGCAATCATCATCATGAGTAGCAGCTCAGACAGTGAATGGGCACACCCATACTACAGTAGGCTCAACTCCCACAAACTCAACTGCCTGCCCCCAATAACCTTGGACTCCTTGTCTGTCAAAAATTTACCTTACTCAGCCTTGAATACATTCAATGACTCAGCTCCCACTGTTTTCTGGGGAAGAGAATTCCACAGACTAACAACCCCCTAAAAGGAAAAAAATCGCCTCATTGTCTTAAAAGGGACCTCTCATAAGGGAAAGTGTTTATTCTTAAACTGTGCTGCCTAGTCTTTCCCATAAGAGGAAATATCATCTCAGAATCCATCCTATCCTGTCCCTTCAGGATCCTATATGTTTCAATAAGATCACCTGTCATTCTCCTCAACTCCAACATCCCATTCGCTTTCCTAATCACTTGTACCTGTATACTGATCTTTTTGCAATTCACAGACTAGGATTCCCAGATCCCTCTGGACCTTGGCATTCTGCAGTCTCTCTCTATTTAGATAATATGCTGCTCAGCATGTAACTTCAGCAAGAGACCAGTGCTTGTTAATACCACCAACCTCATCTCTTTGGATGACTCCATTCCCACACCTAGTAATCAGCACCAGCTCTTGCGCTGAAGTCATGAGAATGATTAGCTTGACTGACTTTGACATGGCAGCAATCAAGGGGTGAAAATCTTGAGAAGCTGCCTCTGTGAGAGGCATTGCCCTGACATCCCCTGCCACTGGAGCACTCCAGCACTGGAGGGTCACCTATGGTGTTCTCAGTCAAGTTCCTGATGTTCCACACTCTCTTACTCAGCTTCAACATAGCAGCTGCAGCATGAAGTGACATATTGTTGGTGATTATGGAACCAAGATATGTGAAGCTGTGAACAGCTTTCAGTATCACACTGCCAATTCCGATAGATAGTGGTATTTAGGCCTACACCTTTCTGCCTCAGAGAGAAGAGTGGAAACTACTGGAGCCTGAGGTTGAGAGCCAAGTGAGCAACATGGAACATTTAAGGAGCAATAAGGCTGGGAGGTTTAGAGGAACATTCAGAAAAGTAGTTAAGAAGGAAGTAAACATTTGATATGCTGTGTTTACTACTTTGCAGGTTCTTACTGTAACCGTACCTGGGATGGATGGCTGTGCTGGGATGACTCTTCAGCCAAATCGATGTCTGCACAGCATTGCCCTGATTACTATCAGGTCTTTGATCCTGCAGGCAAGTCTGTAAACTGCTGTTTATCTAATTCCGCTACCAATCATCTCCCGAACATATCTTAACCTTCAGCGCATTACTTTGTGATCTATGACCATGGGCACATACACCACAAAGAGGAAAAACTCAAATAGGGATCCAAATGAAAAGACACACAAACTCTGCACAGTGACAGGCATCAACTTTCTGATTTCAGCTTTGTTGTACATGCTGATTGGACAATTGCAGTCTCAAAACTTCCAAAGGATTTTGAAGTTATTATTGAAATATAGGAACAGGCGGAGGCAATCCGGCTCCTTGAATCTGTTCTGTCGTTCAGTGAGATCAGGGCTGATCAGTGACCTAACTCCATAGGTCTGCCATTGTCCATTATCGCTTAACATCTGTAACAAGTACCCATCATTGTCACTTTTAAGTTTAATTGTTGATTTTGCACAATCACCATTTCAGGATGATAATCCCAACCTCCTCTGGTCCTGTATAGAGGCATAGAATTGTACAGGACGGAAACAGACCCTTTGGTCCAACTCGTCCATGCTGACCCAGATATCCTAAATTAATCTAGTCCCATTTTCCAGCATTCAGCCCATCTCCCTCTAAATCCTTCCTATTCATATACCCATCCAGATGCCTTTTAAATGTTGTAATTGTACCAGTCTCCATCACTTACTCTAGCAGCTCATTCCATACACGCACCACCCTCTGTGTGAAAAAGTTCACCCTTAGGACCTTGTAAATCTTTCCCCTCTTGCCTTAAACTTATGTTTTGGACTCCCCTACCCTGGGAAAAATATCTAAGTAATTTAATAATCTAAGTATCTGGATCTCCAAGTCTCTTTTATTCCTCCACTGTCACGCTTTTCCCTATTTAGACAGTATCCTGTTTGATCCTTTGTTAGTCTAAAATTGATGACCTCACCTTTTCCTACATTCAAATCCATCTGCTAGTTTCGCTTTCCATTTACGCTGTTTACAATGCTGACCATTTTTGTGTCATTGGCACATTTGGATACGTGACTGTTTATCTCATCAATTCAGGGAACAGTTGAGGCCCCAGTACAGCTTCTTGTGGCTCACCATAAGTCACGTCCTGCCAGTTAGAGCACCTATCCATTATCACTGCTCTCTGTCTCCTTCTGCTCAGCCAATTTCCTATCAGGTCAATAAATTTGCTTCAGTTCCATGAACTTGAACTAACAGTCTCTTACAAGTTATTTTTCAATTGCCAACTGAAAATCCACAATCAACACGGTTATCATTAGACTATCTTTTTTTAATTTCCAAATTTTCATTGAATTCAAATTTCACTATCTGCTGTGTTGGGATTTGAACCCATGTCCTCAGAGATTTAGCCTGGAACCCTAGATTACTAGCTGAGTGACGTTATCATTATGCCACCAAATGAATGTGCGCTACAAATACATGGCCTCCCACAGTTATTTCAACTATATTTCCATGCACTCTGCTTCCTGTAAGAACTCCATTCCATTCTTCTAGTTTCTCTATCTGCATTGCCACTATCGTAATGATGCCACATTCCGCACAAGTGTTTCCAACATGTTGCCCTTTCCTCTCAGCCGAGAATTCCTAACCACTGTTAGGCCCCCTCCAATCTGTCTGATCAACTGTCCGCATTTCTGCTCTCGCCATTCCCCTTCCTCCCCTCAACCTCACTTTCAACTCACCAACTTCTAAACACAACATATGATCCTCTGCCATTTCTGCCTGCCCTAGTCCACCTCTCCTCCTACCACATCTTCTTCTGCCCTTCCTTTTTTAGAATCTTGAAGGGCCTGTTCCCTTCGTGACATCCTGCTCCATTCCTCATCACCCCAACACCTCCTTCCTTCCTGACAGCAGCTTCTTGTCCAAGCATGGGAGATACATCACCTGATATTTTATCTCCACTCTTCCCATTGTCCATGGCTTCAAAAACTCTATGGGATGTGAAACAGCAATCCACTTGTACTTCTTTCAATCTGGTCTACTGGGTTTGCAGTTCACAGTGCACCTCAATGCTGGAGAGATAAAATGCAGACTGGGTGACTGCTCTGTGGAACACCTCCATTCAGTTTACAAGTGTGACCTTGAACTCACAGTTATCTGTCATTTTCTTCTCTTTAATTCCACTCGAGTCTCACTGTCCTCTGCCTCCTGTAGTGTTTCAATGAAGCTCAAGCTTTATTTTTAATTAGGCAGTTTACAGCCTTCTGGGCTCAACACTGAATTCACCAAACTCAGATAGTAATGTCTTCATTCTGCGATTCTGCGTCTTTATTCTTTGCGAGTTTTGGGTTCACTGTCTTGTTTTCTATTCTTTTCCTTCTGGACAACACCCAATGAACATTCTGCCATTCACACCTCCTCTAGACATATCCATAGCTTCTTGTTGCTTCACATTGCTTTTGGCCTTGCACCGTGAACCCTTTCATTATTTAATCTTTCCTGCTCCCCATCCTATTAGAGATGTTCCTTTTACCCAACCTCCCCCAACTGCCTCTTTTAAAATCAACCACATTTCTAATTTGCCCCAGTTCTGATGACAGGTTGTCGACCTGAAATGTTAATTCTGTTTCTCTCTCTGTCCACAGGTGCTGATTGACCTACTGAGTATTTCCAGCATCTTCTGTGTTTTTATCTGATATCCCAGTGACAAAATCATTCAGGGGAAGATTGAAGCCACAGCCTCAGCTGCACCCACAATGCAGACACTTGCGACTGATCCAAACCCTGACCTGGATATTGTGTTACGTTCAACTTAATTCATGATCACAACATCAGATTAAACCTCAGTCTGAGTCTCGAAATGCATCACAAAGGCAACCTGTAGTCTAACTCTGCAATATTGTCTACCTGCACATTTTCCTTTCTGTTTGATCCTTTTGCTTTTTGATGTAACTCAAAACTTCAAGAATAGTGAGGTATCTTTGAACTGTCTGCAACTCTGTCTTTACCCTTTTAGAAAAGGCAACCAAGATCTGTACTGAAAATGGAAAGTGGTATCGACACCCTTCAAGCAATCGAATATGGACCAACTACACCCAGTGTACAGCCCAAACCATGGGCAAGGTCAAGGTGAGGGATTCTGCTGAATTTTGTGGTTCTTTCATGAGAAACTGTAAGCTGTATCCATTCATTCTCTTGAATGGCTGGTGCATGATGCCTGCTGTGGTGGCATTTGCCTGCAATTTGTTACATTTAAAGGCAACACCAATTGAAAAAGCAGCACCAACCGAAGAAGGATAGGTATTTTGTGCAGGCCTCACTTGTATGGTGTCAATTGCTTCCGGAGGAGATGGTGAGACCTCTAGTCATTGACCTGGTATCTCCTGAATGCTAGGACATGTTAGTAACTACACTGTTCAGGGACAGGGATTTGAGCCAATGAAAGGCATGGACCCAAGACAGGGAGAGGAAATCCAGACCCGCCAAACCAGGCAACATCCTGATGAACTGTTTCTGTACCCTCTCCAAAGCCTTCACATCCTTCTGGTAGTGTGGCAACCAGAACTGTACACAATATTCCAAGTATGGTCTAACTAAAGTTCTATACAGCTGCAACATGACTTGTCAATTTTTGCATTCTGCCCTGACCGATGAAGCCAAGCATGCCATATGCCTTCTTGACCACTTTATCCTCTTGCGTTGTCACTTTCAGGAAACTGTGGACCTGTATGCCTAGATCCCTCTATATGTTGATGCTACTAAGGGTTCTGCCATTTACTGTATAATTCCCTCCCACATTAGACCTTCCACAATGCATCCCCTCACATTTATCGGGATTAAACTCCATCTGCCATTTCTCCTTCCAAGTCTCCAGCCTATCTATATCCTCCTGTATCTTCTGGCAATTCTCCACACTAACCAGAACTCCCCTAATCTTTGTGTCGTCCACAAACTTACTAATCAGGCCACATACATTCTCTTCCAAATTATTCATATATATTACAAACAACAGGAGTCTCAGCACTGATCCCTGTGGAGCACCACTAGTCACAGATCTCCAGTCAGAAAAATACCCTTCTACTGCTACTCTCTGTCTTCTATGACCAAGCCAGCTCTGTGTCCATCTTACCAGCTCACCATGGATCCCATGTAAATACACTTTCTGTATCAGCTTGCCATGAGGGGCCTTATAGACATATAGACAACATTTACTGCCCTGCCCTTACCAATCGTCTTTGTCACTTCCTCCAAAACCTCAATCAACTTTGTGAGACACATTCTCGCCCGCACAAAGCTATGCTGCGCATCGTTAATAAATCCATATTTTTCCAAATGTGGGTAAATCCTGTCCCTAAGAACCTTCTCCACTAATTTCCCTACCAATGATGTAAGGCTCACTGGCCTGTAATTTCCCAGATTATCCTGTTGTCCTTCTTAAACCAAGGAACAACACTGGCAATTCTCCAGTCCGCTGGGACCTCGCCTGTGACTAAAGAGGATACAAAGGATTTTGTACAAGGCCCTAACAATTTCCTCACCTGCCTCCCTCAGCATTCTGGGATAGATCCCATCAGGTCCTGGGGACTTATCTACCTTATGCTTTTCAAAACATCTAACAGCGTTTTTATATTGACATGCCCTAAAAATTCAACATACCCATTCTCAGACTCACCACCCAACCATACCCTTCTCGTTTGTGAAAACTGATATGAAGTATTTGTTAAGGACTCCACCAGGTTAACACTTCATTTTGAGGTAGACAAACAGAAGGCTGGAAAAACACAGCAAGCCAGGCAGCATCTAGAGGAGGAGAAGTCAACTTTTCGGGTATTACCCTTCTTCAGGACTCCAGTCCTCCAGATGCTGCCTGGTTTGCTGTGTTTTTCCAGCCTCCTGTTTGTCTACCTTGGATTCTAGCATCTGCAGTTTTTTTTTTCTCTCTAGCCATTTTTAGATATGCCTGGTGCTGCTCCTGGCATGCCCTCCTACACTCATCATTGAACCAGGGTTGATCCCCTAGTTTGATGGTAATGGTTCAGTGGGGGATATGCCGGGCCATGAGGTTACAGATTGTGCCGGAGTAAAATTCTGCTGCTGTTCATGGCCCACAGTGCCTCAAGGATGCCCAGTCTTGAGTTGCAAGATCTGTGTGAAGTCTGTCCCATGTAGCATAGTGATAGAACCACACAACACAATGGAGAGTATTCTCAATGTGAAAGCGGGACTTTGTCTCCACAATGTCTGTGTGGTGGTCACTCTGTCATGGACAGATGCATCTGCAGCCGGCAAATTAGTAAGGATGAGATCAAGTATGTTTTTCCCTTTTCTTGGTTCCCTCACCACCTGCTGCAGACCCAAGCTATGTCCTTTAGGACCCAACCATATGAAATGAAAGATGGGACAGAAAGCCTGGTGTTTCAGAGCCATGATAATGGTGCAAGGCTATCACTCAGGTGTTATCACCCCTCCCAGTATGATAGGAAGAACATGGGCTCAGGCATAACCACAACTTTTACAAATGATTCGAAACTCCAAACTGCTAAGAGACTGAGAGGAGGACAGCAAAAGATCGAGGGGCAATGGACAGACTGCTAGAACGGCCTGACAAGTTCCAGATTAAACTTAACGCAGATATATGTGAACTGATAGTATTTTGCGGGAAGAATTGGAGAGACAACATAAAATAGAAGGCACAGTTACATATGGGATGCTGGATGGGAGAGGGTGATGATTACAATTGAATAGATGTGGGGGCCTATGCTGAGAGCACAGCCTTGGATTTATCGGCAGAGAAATCAAGTTCCAATGTTAGGAGCTTTGCCAAGACTTTACAAAACACCTGATAGGCTGGAGAATGGTGTTTATTTCTTGTAATATTAAGGAGGATATTAAAATCTGGGCAAGAGAGGAAACATGAGCAGAGGAGTTGGAGACTGAGCAAATCTCCCTCTACACTGTCCCTATCAAAGAGTCACAGGACACGTAAAGCACTGTGTTAGATACAGAGTGAAGTTATCTCTACTCTTTTAAAACGTAAGTAAAACTTCCTCTTGAATGTTCCCGCTCAAACATCCCTGGGACAGTTACAGCAGGAGGTTAGATACACAGTAAAGCTCCCTCTAAACTGTTCCCATCAAACACTCCCAGGACAGAGACAGCACAGGGTTAGGTATGGAGTAAAGGTCTCTACACTGTCCCCCGTCAAACATTCCTGGGACAAGGATAGCTTAGGATTAGATACTGAATAAAGCTCCCTCTAAACTGTCCCCCCCAATCAAACAGTCCCAAGACAGGGACAGCGTGGGGTTAGATACAGAGTAAAGCTCTCTCTACCCTGTCCCCCATCAAACACTCCCAGGGACAGGGAGAGAATGAGGTTAGACACAGAGTAACGACCCCTCTACACTGCCCCCATCACACACTCCCAGGACAGGGACAGCATGGGGTTATTTAGAGACGAAAGCTCTTTGTAGACTGTCCCCCATTAAACATTCCCATGACAGTGGCAGCATGGGGTTAGAAACAGAGAAAAGCTGCCTCTATACTGTCTCCCAGCAAACACTCCCAGGACAGGGATAGCATGGTGTTAGATACAGAGTAAAACTCGCTCTGCACTGTCCGCCCCCCATCAAATACTCCCAAGACAGGGACAGCATGGGGTTAGATAGTGAGTGCAGCTCATTCCACACTGTCCCCTCCATCAAACACTCCCAGGACAGGCACAGCACATGGTTAGATACAGGGTAAAGCTTCCTCTACACTTTTTCCCATCAAACACTCACAGGACAGGGACCACATGGGGTTTAATATAGTGTAAAGCTCTCGCTACACTGTCCCCGCATCAAACACTCTCAGGACAGGGACAACATGGGGTTAGATACAGAGTAAAGCTGCCTCTATGCTGTCCCAATCAAACACTCCCTGGACGGGGACAGCATAGGGTTAGATACACAGTAAATCTCCTTCTACACTGTCCCCCTCAAACATTACAAGAGTGGAAGTGCTCGAAGTTAGCTGCTGGAGACCATTATCTGTCCTGTTCACCAGAGCACAGCAAGCCAGGTTTGCTGCAGTTGGTTTCTGTTGGCTGGGTGTCACTCTGATGTTTGCGTTGGAATGTTGCTTTCAAATGGGACAGTCAAGGCTGTTGGATGTTAACTTGGCCCTGGATGGCTCCATAACGATGCTGCAAAAGCATGTGTTCAGCATCTCATGTGGGCCAGTGGAGAGAACATTGCTGTCTGAAATGTTTAACATTAAACTACAGGGGACTGTGATGTTTAGTGGCATGTGTTTTTGTTGATCTTCGATACAGGAATGCAAATGGCTCTTTCACACTTCTGTCTTTCTATATTTGCAGACAGTATGGAACCTCTATTATTCGGCTATTACAGGTCATGTGATTTCTATCGTGTGCTTACTGCTTGCCTTGTCTATATTCTACTACTTCAAGTAAGTTTACAATTTGACAAGTTTTCTCCTAGAATTACTGAATCATTCGCCCTCATGTTTGTTGCTATACCACTTTAAATAAGCTGGCCAGGCAGAACCAAACTTGGGAAGCACAGTACCATGTCTTGAAAATGATGCCATAGTCAATCTACCACGCAGCAGGCAATGCCATTTTCTGCTGAGGATTAACACAACCAGCAGGGCAGGACCTGCTCCCTGACTGTCTGTCAGGCATCTCCCAGTCTGGCATCTGGAGTTAGAGCATTCAGGTCTGAAACAGGCAGCATATTCATTTTGATTGGTGATGAGAGCAGAGCCAATTCCCCATGATTCCCAGCAGCCAGGTGACTAGCTGGTTAGATGGTTGAACTGAGAGTTTCGCTGTCATTTATTTTCATGCGCGCTGGTTGAGCCTGTCAGGAGAGAAATATGTTCAATCAGGTTTTAATTTGGACATTAAATCTGGCAGCAGATATCTTTCACTCTGTTTCTCCAAAGACTTTGAACTCTGCCACTTCTCTTCATGTAATTCATGCTTGCATCATGACTATTTCATTGAAAATATTTACAATAATTTTCCATTTATCCCATGCTCTCTTCATTCCCTCACACTCTTTAATATCCCACCCAGTCTAATCCTGCTCCCAATTTCCTCCCTGTTCCCTTTTATATCTCAGAATGTATAATCCCACTCTTGTTTTCATTCTTGACAGCCTTTAGCATCCCACACAGAGTAATCACATTCTTCCAGTATTTCTCCACACCATTTAATATCCCACCCAGTCAACTCCCCCTCTTCCCCTTCATTTCCCACATCCTTTAATATTCCGCCCAGTTTAGTCCCACTCACCCCTCACACCTGACACCATTAAAAATCCCACTCAGTTCAAAGTTTTTGAGAAGATTTGTAGCTCGGGTTGTGGATGAGGTTGTAGACTTGCTCACCGAGCCGGTGTGTTTGACTGTAGACGTTTCGTCACCCAGCTAGGTAACACTGTCAGTGCGCCTCTGGTGAAGCGTTGGTGTTCAGACCTGCTTGATATTTATATGCCTCAGTTTGTTGGGGTGGTTGGTATCACTTCTGGTTCTGTTTCTCAGTGGTTTGTATAATGGGTCCAGGTCAGTGTATTTGTTGATGGAGTTCCAGTTGGAATGCCAGGCCTCCAGGAATTCCCTGGCATGTCTCTTTGGCTCGTGCTATTATGGATGTGTTGTCCCAGTTGACATTAAACTGGACCCGATATACAAACCACTGAAGAACAAAACTGGAAGTAATATCAACCACCCCAGCAAACCGAGGCATATAAATAACAAGCGGGACAGAACACCAACGCTTCACCGGAGGCGCACTGATGGTGTTACCCAGCAGGGTGACTAAACGTCTTCAACGAAACACACCGGCTTGGTGAGCAAATCTGCAACGTCATCCCATCCAGTCTCATCCCACTCTCCCCACTCACTCCCCGCATCCTTTTCTTTTCCTGCTTCCAGTAAATCTCTCTCCTTCCTTTTTATACCGTGAATGAAGTGCACCACAACTATGGGTTTTGGCAGAGAATTTTTTAAAATTCATTTGTGGGATGTGAGCATCACTGGCTGGGCCCAGCATTTATTGCCCATCCCTAGTTGCCCCTTGAGAAGGTGGGAGTGAGCTGCCTTCTTGAACTGCTGCAGTGCATGTGCTGTAGGTTGACCCACAATGTCCTTAGGGAGGGAATTCCAGGATTTTGATCCAGTGACAGTGAAGGAACATTTCCAAGTCAGGATGGTGAATGGCTAGGAGGTGGGGGTTCCCATATATCTGCTGCTCTTGTCCTCTTAGATGGAAGTGGTCGTGGGTTTGGAAGGACTTGTCTGAGGATCTTTGGTGAATTTCTGCAGTGCATCTTGTAGATACTACACAGTGCTGCTACTGAGCGTCGGTGGTGGGGGGAGTGGATGCTTGTGGATGTGGTGCCAATCAAGCTGGAGCTGCTTTGTCCTGGATAGTGTCAAGTTTCTTGAGCATTGTTGGGGCTGCACCCATCCAGGCAAGTGGGGAGTATACCATCACGTTCCTGACTTGTGCCTTGTAGATGGTGGACAGGCTTGAGGAGTCAGGAGATGAGTTACTCGCTGCAGTATTCCCAGCTTCTGGCCTGCTCTTGTTTCTGGTCAATGTTGATAGGGTTGTTGATAGTGGGGGATTCAATGATGGTAACACCGTTGAATGCCAATGGGTGGTGGATAGATTGTCTCTTATTGGTGATGGTCATAGCCTGACATTTGTGTGGCGCAAATGTTACTTGCCATTTGTCAGGCCAAGCCTGGATATTGTCCAGATCTTGTTGCATTTGAACATGGACTGCTTCAGTGTCTGAGGAGTCGCGAATGGTGCTGAACATTGTGCAATCATCAGCGAACATCCCCACTTCTGACCTTATGATGGAGGGAAGGTCATTGATGAAGCAGCTGAAGATGATTGGGCCGAGGACACTACCCTGAGGAACTCCTGCAGAGATGCCCTGGAGCTGAGATGATTGACCTCCAACAACCGCGACCATCTGCCTCTGTGTCAAGTATGACTCCAGCCAGCGGAGAGTTTGCTCCGATACACATTGATTCCAGTTTTGCTAGGGCTCCTTGATGCCACCCCTGGCTGAATGCAGCCTTGATATCAAGGGCTGTCAGTCTCCCTTCACCTCTGGAATTCAGCTCTTTTGTCCATGTTTGAACCAAGGCTGTAATGAGGTCAGGAGCTGAGTGGCCCTGGTGGAACCCAAACTGGACGTCACTGAGCAGGTGCTGCTTGAGAGCACTGTTGATGACACCTTAGAAATAGAATCATAGAAACCCATTCGGCCCAACAAGTCCACCTGCCCCTCTGAAGAGGAGCATCCCACCCTGACCCATTCCCTCACCCCTATCCCTACAATTTTCCCTTGTCTAACCCACCTAACCTAAACACCCCTGAACACAATGGACAATTTAAGCATGGCCAATCCACCTAACCTCCACATCTTTGGACTGTGGGATGAAACCGGAGCACCCAGAGGAAACGCACACAGACACGGGGAGAATGTGCAAACTCCACACAGACAGTCACCCGAGGGTGGAATCGAACCCGGGTCCCTGGCACTGTGAGGCAGCAGTGCTAACCACTGAGCCACCGTGCCGCCCAATCACTTTACTGATGATCGAGGGTAGACTGACAGGACGGTAATTGGCCGGGTTGGATTTGTCCTGCTCTTTACGTACAGGACATACCTGGGCAATTTTCAACATTTTTGGGTAAATGCCATTGTAACTGTACTGGAACAGCTTGGCTAGGGGAGTAGCAAGTTCTGGAGCACAAGTCTTCACTACTATTGCTGGAATGTTGTCAGGACCCATAGCCTTTGTAGTATCCAGTGTCTCCAACCGTTTCTTGAGATCACGTGGAATGAATCGAATTGGCTGAAGACTGGTATCTGTAATGCTGGGGACCATTGGAGGAGGCTGAGATGGATCATCCACTCGGCACTTCTGGCTGAAGATTGCTGCCAATGCTTCAGCCTTATCTTTTGCACTGATGTGCTGGGCTCTTCCATCATTGAGAATGGGGATATTTGTGGAGCCTCCTCCTCCAGTGAGTTGTTTAATTGTCCACCACCATTCACGACTGGATGTGGCAGGACTGCAGAGCTTAGATCTGATCTGTTGGCTGTCGGATCGCTCAGCGCTGTCTATCACTTGCTGCTTTCGCTGTTTGGCGTGCAAGTAGTCCTGTTTGGTAGCTTCACCAGGTTGGCACCTCATCTTCAAGTTTGCCTGGTGCTGCTCCTGGCATGCCATCCTGCACTCTCCGTTGAACCAGGGCTGATCCCCTGGCTTGATGGTGATGGTTGAGTGGGGGATATGCCGGGCCATGAGGTTACAGATTGTGCTGGAGTACAATTCTGCTGCTGTTGATGGCCCACAGTGCCTCATGGATGCCCAGTTGAGTTGCCAGATCTGTGTGAAGTCTGTCCCATTTAGCACGGTGATAGTGCCACACAACACGATGGAGGGTATTCTCAATGTGAAGACGGGACTTTGTCTCCACGAGGACTGTGCGATGGTCACTCTTACCTATACTGTCATGGACAGATGCAACTGCAGCTGGCAGATTGGTAAGGATGAGGTCAAGTATGTTTTCCCCTCTTGGTTCCCTCACCATCTGCTGCAGACCCAGTCTATCAGCTATGTCCTTTAGGGCCCAACCAGCTCGATCTGTAGTACTGCTGCTGAGCCACTCCTGGTGGTGGACATTGAAATCCCCCACCCAGAGTACATTTTGTGCCCTTACCACCCTCAGTGCTTCCTCTAAGTGTTGTTCAACATTGAGGAGTGCTGATTCATCAGCTGAGGGAGGACGGTATGTGGTAATCAGCAGGAGGTTTGCTTGCCCATGTTTAACCTGAAGCCATGAGACTTCATGGGGTCCAGAGTCAATGTTAAGGACTCCCAGAGCAACTCCCTCCCGACTCTATACCACTGTGCTATCACCTCTGTTGGGTCTGTCCTGCTGTTGGGACAGGACATATCCAGGGATGGTGATGGTGGTGTCTGGGACATTGTCAGTAAGGTATGATTCTATGAGTATTACTATGTCAGGCCGTTGCTTGACTAGTCTGTGAGACAGCTCTCCCAATTTTGGCACTACCCCCAGATGTTAGTGAGGAGGATTTTGCACGGTTGACTGGGCTGTTTCTGCTGTTCTCTTTTCCAGTGCCTCGGTCGATGCCAGGTGATCCGTCTGGTTTCATTTCTTTGAGACTCTGTAGCGTTTGGTACTACTGAATGGCTTGCAACGCCGTTTCAGAGGGCAATTGAGAGTCAACCACATTACTGCGGGTCTCGAGTTGAGACGGTGTTCATGAGCTGTCTTCTTGATCCGCTAGAATCTATTTGGTGTAGGCCATTTTCCCATTAAGGAGGGAGTTCCAGCTAAATGGTCACAAAAACATATCATTGAGCAGTAAAATCACTGGAGTCAATGTTTCTTGTGATCTGTGATCGCATACACAACCCGACTGGAAGGCCCAAGACATGCCCAGAATTGAGCTGTGAACCTTAATGGAATAATCCAGGTGTGTTGATGGAACTCTGCCCCAGATATCATTCCCCCAACCTTGATGAGCTTTCCAATTTTGGGAGCTTTGGACTGTCAGCCACATCCCAGGGAGTAGAGTGAATGGGAACTTCAATCTATCATGATGCAGAACAAACTAGCAAGGCTGTTCCTGCCCCCACCTCCCCACCCGCCATTGAACCCATGAGGCTGCAACTGTGGCCCTAGTTGATCAGTGCCACTCAGATGTTGATGGACTATTTGACTGTATTGGGCATCATACCCCGCTTCAGCATGTCCTCATGGATGGCCTCCATTTTGTAGCAAGAATCTCATTGTTAGTAAGGCAGTGTTCTTCCAGTGAGGTCAGGCATGAAGCTCAATCTCACCCTAACTCTGAAACACAATCTTGTTTCATCCTGCAGGAGTCTCAGCTGCCAGAGGATCTCACTGCACAAAAACCTCTTCGTATCGTACATCCTCAACTCCATCGTCAGCATCATTTGGCTGAAGGTTGTGGCCAATAACCAGGATTTGGTATCTAGGAACCCTGTAAGTCTGAGCTGCTTTGAAAGAAACTTCATTGTTGCATTGAGAGCCGCAAGCGCAGTCTCTTGGTGCTGCACTTCACTGTTTTCTTATCATCATATTTACCCCAACAAAAGGGCAAGAGCTGAGCACCACAGAGCAAGAAGGCAGCAACTTCAGCCTGTCTGAGCACCATGCACAACTTGAAATGCCACCATCTTTGCGAAACCGCAATCAAACATTTGCTCTCTTACAAATGCCCAAACTTGCGCTGAAGACCTGTGCTAAAACACATTGGCAAAGTCATCTATGCCGGCTGAGAATGGTTAAATGATAACTGTGAGCTACATTGCTATCAATCACGTGCAAAATCAATTAGCCCTGAAACTGTGTCCAGGCCACTTGTCTGTTAGCACTCTGTTTAGATGAATGCAATTGCACTTTAGTGGGCTTGCTGTCTTGCCATAGTTATGTGACTTCTACCTCTGCTGTGAATGCCTTTGTGTGCAGTTGGTGATAGACTTTACGCATTCATAACATGATATCAGGGTGGTGCAACTGTAAATGTATGGCTTTTCAGAGCTGTAAGAGAGATAGCTACTGTGAAAAAGACAGAAATGAAAATGTTAAAAAAGCCTGTAACTGGGAGGGTCAAAATGGCTGTAAATTTTCCACTTCCTGTTGCTTTGGTAAGGAAAGGAGGTATGAGAGAGAATTGGATTTATTTTCCTTTCTCAATGGCAAAACTGTAAAACAACAACATGTTGAATTTTTAAAATCTGAACTTAGAAGACTTTCAAACTTGCTTTTCATATGCTGGTGAATAAAGTGCTACAAGCTGTATTGCAACCTAGATTTTGAGGAGCAGAAAAGCCAGACTGAAGACATTTTTCAAGCTTTCACTGCATACTTTGAACTTATTAATGTTGCATATGAATGGTTTATGGTTAATATCAGAGCTCAAAGGGTGAGGAAAACTAATTCATCAGTATATGGCCCACTGATACATCTAGGTAAGTGTATTTGAACAACTGGAAGATGACCTTTTCAAGAAAGGATTACCTGAGGCATAAAAGATCCCATCGTGAAAGTATATCTGCTGAGATGGAGATATCTATTTTCAAGAAAGAATTCAAGATGTGCAGAAACTCTGAGGTTGTCAATCATCAACTAGAACATATTAGGAGAACAGACAAGGTTTTACATTGTGCTGAGAGACATTCCAGGAGGATGAGAACAACAGATTGGGAAAAGGAAAAACTATTTGAAGAGGAGCCAGTAGAAAGATCAAGGCCAGAGGACAGGATGTAGATATTGCAGACAGCATCACACAACCGAAAAGCACATACAGCATGAAGAAAGCAGTGATCTAAATGCAAGAGGCTTAATGACTCGGGAGACTAATCCAAGTCCAAGTATTTGGCTAGAAAAGGGCAAAGCAAGTGTGTAAAGGTGGCTGCTGAAGAGATGTCAGCCAATGGTAATAATGCATCACTCTACTTCATACAACAGATTGGCATTATCTGCTTTAAAGGTGATAAATGGTTTGTGCCTGTTAGAACGATGACTGCAGAAAGACAGCATCAGGGTGAAGTGTTGATAGACACCGGTGCTTTGTACAACATCATGAGCTTTGCAGGCCTGTGTGAAGTGGCTCAAGATGGTTAACTTAAAAGTGAAGCCCTCAAAGGTAAGGTTCAGTCTTTATGTTGGAATATGATCCTTATCATAAGAGGCCAAATGAAGCTGGGAGCCCAGTACAATGGGAAGAATGAAGAACTGGAGTTCCAGAGAATGGACATTAAGTAAAATCTATCCATCTCACCTGAAACAAGTTGGAAGTTCAGACTGGTAACCCTTATCATGCCAGAAGATATTTTCAGTGTTTTGCAGGGCAACGTACTGCTGAACAGATCCTAGACAATTACAAAGATAACACAGTGTGGA
>NC_063372.1:336630-343524 GCF_021869965.1 Rhincodon typus | reverse complement strand
TGTTGGAGTCAGAGATAACACAGTGTGGAGCTGGATGAACACAGCAGGCCAAGCAGCATCAGAGGAGCAGGAAAGTTGATGTTTTGGGTCGGGACACTTCTTCAGAAATTGGGTCCTGACCCGAAACGTCAACTTGCCTGCTCCTCTGATGCTGTCTGGCCTGCTGTGTTCATCCAACTCCACACTGTGTTATCTCTGACTCCAACACCTGCAGTTCTTACTATCCCAGACAATTACAAAGATGTTTTTACAGATATTGGATGGCCTCCTGCTGAATATCCTCATGAAATAGTTGAGAAATTAAGGCCCACTAGCATCTGGTGAGGAGAGTTCCAGCTGCCGTTAAGTCTAGCTTGAAAGACAAGATCGAAGAGCTGGAAGAGAGTAATCAAGTGACACCTCCTCCAGACTGAATTAGCAGCAAGGTAGCAGTGGCAAACCCTGGAAAACTCAGCATGTGTATTGATCCAAAAGATCATGATGAAGCTTTGAAGAGATTTCACTACTCCATAGCAACTATTGAAGAAATGTTGCTGGAAGTGATCTGGGCAAAGGCCTTTACTGCTCTCAATGTGAAGGGTACTTATTGGGAAGTGAAGCTGGATGAAAGCAGTTTTCTAACTACGTTCAGGAGATACAGATGGTTGCGCATGCCGTTTGGAATTTCCCCTGCTCCAGAAGATTATCAACGCAGATTGCAGGAGATAGTGATATTCCTGGCATGGAAGCTGTTGTGGATGATCTTCTGGTCTATAAATGTGGAGACCCGATGGAAGAGGCAATCGCAGACCATAATCAGGATCTCTTGCGACTGCAAGAGAGAGGGCGTCAAGATGAACCTGAAGCTGAACAAGAAAAAGATGCAAAACAACCAAAGAACTGCAGATGCAGGAAATCAGAAACAAAAGCAGCAATTGCTGGAAAATTTCAGCATGTCTGGCAGCATCTGTGGTGAGAAAGCAGAGTTAACATTTCAGGTCCAGTGACCCTTCTTCAGGTTGTTAACTCTGCTTTCTCTCCACAGATGCTGACAGACCTGCTGAATTTTTCCAGCAAATTCTGTTTTTGCTTCTGATTTCCAGCCTCTGCAGTTCTTTCATTTTATTTTGTTGTGGTAAGTGACAATGGCCTTCAATTCATGACAAAAAGATTCAGCTACTTCATAAAATACCAGGTGATCCAACACCACATATCATCTTCCAAGACAATTAGAAAGGCTGAGGTGGCAGTGAATCAAAGCAATCCTTGACTAGAGAAATACACCTGTGAAAGGCATGCAAATTAGTTGGGTTCAAAAACCAATATTTTGTCGGACCCTAGCTACTGTTCCAATCACACGAAACAATAGAAGCCAGAAGTAGGAACAAGAATGAGTGACAAAATCAAGGTGAAATGACAGCTAAATTTCACTTTGCTAAAACTGCCAAGTCATTGCCAGAGCTGAGCATTGGAAGCCAGTCAGAGTGCAAACATTCAACACTCTGAATAGAAGTAAGCCCATAAGGCAACATGGTACATGTGTAGAACAGTGGTCACCTTTGTTGTATGTCGTGAATGTGGATGACCAGATATATATTCACTGCCACAGAAAGGGTAGTGGAGTCGGCCTCATTAGGGGCATTTAAGCGGCTATTAGATAGGCATATGGATGATAGTATAAGGTAGGGATGGAGGTTAGATAGACCTTAGGTTTAGGGTAAAAGTTCGGCACAACATCGTGGGCCAAAGGGCCTGTACTGTGCTGTACAGTTCTATGCTCTATGTTCTATGTCAAGATGTATACATACAACTGTGCCTCACAACAGAGAGAAGATGAGGAAAAAGTGACCTCAGCATCTGCAGTGCAGAACAATCTTCAGTCCCAGAGGTCCACTGTTTGTGAGCAACAGAAATGGATCAGCAACCAGTTAGCACTTGCCAAAGGTATGGCACACCCCAGGAAATGAATACCACCAAAGAAGCAAGCAGATACCAGCCAACGATAACACATACCGTAAGGAGACCTGCATGATTTAAAGACTATATATGCAATACATATTCAAAGACCAGTGAAAATGAGACTGATTAGAATGAACGTGGTCTCATAAATGAATGATAATTTTCTATGTGGCCAAGGAGATTAGGTAAATCATCAAACACGTAACTGCAAATGAGAGGGCTTAATTTTTTTTATGAAAAGGGCAACGATTGGAGAAATGCAAATGAACTGTATAGTCATGTGACTCATCATCCAGGTAGAGACCTTTGTGTGCAGACAGGGACAGACATTGATACATTATTCGGAACAGGCTCCAATCAGATAATACCACACTCACTGTCTGTCTGCAATACCCAGTGGTGTGCTCACAACAATGCTTGGGATGTTGTCAAAGATGTTTCCAACATAATTGGCCCTAATTTCAAGGCAGGAAGAGCGGCAAAATCAGGTGAAGACGCAGAAATGCAGGATCTCTACTACTTGCAAAGTAAAGTTCCTGGAACACTATGTCCATTAAATGCTGTCAGGACAGGGACATCACAGGGTTAGATACAAAGTGAAGCTCACTGCACTGTTTAAAACTGAAGGTAAACCTCCCACAAAAATGTCACCATCGAACACTCCTAGGAGAGAGACACCATGGGGTTAGATACAGAGAAAAGCTTCCTCTACTCATATAAACTGAAATTAAAGCATTCTCTACACTTTTAAACTGAAAGAAATGTTCTACTTTTTTAAACTGAAAGCAAACCTTTCTCTACACTGTCACCCATCAAACACTGCCAGGACAGGGACAGCACGGGTTTAGATACAGAGTAAAGCTCTCGCTATGCTGTCCCCCATCAAACACCGCACGACAGGGACAGCATGGGGTTGGAAAAAAAAAGCTGCCTGTACCCTGCTGCCCCATCAAACATTCCCCGGAAAGGGACAGTAGGGGGTTAGATACAGAGCAAAGCTGCCTCTCTACTCTGTTCCCCCCATCAAACACTCCCAGGACAGGGACAGCACAGGCTCAGATACATAGTAGATCTCTCCGTACACTGGACACTATCAAACAGTCCCAGGCAGGGAGAGCATGGGGTTAGACACAGAGCAAAACTCCCTTAACACTGTCTCCATCAAACACTCCCAGGACAGGGACAGCACGGGTGTGGATATAGAATAAAGCTTCCACTACACTGTCCGCACATCAAACACTCCCAGGGCAGGGGCAGCACAGGCTTGGATACAGAGTAAATCTTTCTCTACACTGTACCCCTATCAAACAGTCCCAGGCAGGGAGAGTCTGGGGTTAGACACAGAGCAAAACTCCCTTAACACTGTCTCCATTAAACACTCCCAGGACAGGGACAGCACGGGGTTAGATACAGAGTAAAGCTCTCTCTCCACTGTCCCCCATCAAACACTCACAGGACAGGGTCTACTCCGGGTTAGATACAGAGTAAATCTCGCTTAACACTGACCCATCAAACAGTCCCAGGGCAGGGACAGCGTCGGGTTAGATACAGAGTAAATCTCTCTTTACACTGTACCGCTATCAAACAGTCCCAGGCAGGGAGAGCATGGCGTTAGACACAGAGTAAATCTCCCTTAACACTGTCTCCATCAAACACATCCAGGACAGGGACAGCATGGGATTAGATACAGAGTAAATCTCTCTCTACAGTCTCCCCCATCAAACACTCCCAGGACAGGGACAGCACAGGGTTAGATACAGAGTAAAGCTCCTTCTACACTGTCACCGCATCAAACATTCCCAGGACATGTACAGCTCGGAGTTAGAAACAGTGTAAAGCTACCCCTACACTGTCCCCCATCAAACAGGACCAGGACAGGGACAGCACGGGGTTAGATACAGTGTAACGCTCCGTCTACACTGTCCCCATCAAAAAATCTATGACAGGGATGGCACTAGTCTAAATACAGAGTAAAATTCGCTTAGCACTGACCCATCAAACACTCTGAGGGCACGGACAGCATGGGGTTAGATACAGAGTAAAGCTACCTCTACACTGCTCCACCCCCGCCATCAAACACTCCCAGGACAGGGACAGCACAGGCTTGGATACAGAGTAAATCTCTCTCTACGCTGTACCCCTATCAAACAGTTCCAGGCAGGGAGAGCATGGGGTTAGACACAGAGTAAAGCTCCCTTAACACTGTCTCCATCAAACAGTCCCAGGACAGGGACAGCACGGGGTTAGATACAGGGAAAACCTTCCTCTATATTGTCCCCAACAAACAATCTATGACAGGGACAGCCCAGGTCTAAATACAGAGTAAAACTCGCTTAACGCTGACCCATCAAACACTCCCTGGGCAGGGGCAGCAAAGGGTTTGATACAGAGTGGGCAGCCCAGGTCTAAATACAGAGTAAAACTCGCTTAACGCTGACCCATCAAACACTCCCTGGGCAGGGGCAGCAAAGGGTTTGATACAGAGTAAAGCTCCTTCTCCACTGTCCCCCCATCAAACACTTCCAGGGCAGGAGCAGCAAAGTGTTAGTTACAGAGTAAAGCTCCCTTAACACTATTTCCATCAAAAAAGTCCCATGACAGGGACAGCACAGTGTTAGATGCAAGGCAAAATTCCCTTAACACTGCCCTAATCAAACACTCTCAGTACATGGACAGCACGGAGTTAGATACAGAGTAAAGCTCTCTCTACACTGTCCCCCATCAAACACTCCCAGAACAAGGACAGCACAGGCTTGGATACAGAGTAAGTCTCTCTCAACACTGTACCCCTATCAAACAGTCCCAGGCAGGGAGAGCATGGGGTTAGACACAGAGTAAAGCTCCCTTAACACTGTCTCCATCAAACACTCCCAGGACAGGGACAGCAAGGAGTTAGATACAGAGTAAAGCTCTTTCTACACTGTCCCCTCCATCAAACACTCCCAGAACCTGGACAACACTGTGTTAGATACAGAGTAAAGCCTCCTCTACACTGTAGCATCAAACACTTCATAAACAGGACAGCATGGGGTTATATACAGAGTAACGCTACCTTAATTATGTACCTATCAAACACTGCCAGAACAGAGACAGATTCAGCGATGGATAGAGAGTAAAGATTCCTCTTCACTGCGCTCCCATCAAACACTCCCAGGACTGGGACAGGACACGGTTAGATACAGAGTAAAGATTCCTGTGCACTGTCCCCCCAACAAACACTCCCAGGACACAGACAGCATGGTGTTAGATACAGAGTAAAGCTCCCTCTACACTGTCTCCCCCCCATCAAACACTCCCAGGACAGGCACAGCACGGGGTTAGATACAGAGTAAAGTTTCCTCTACACTGTCATACATCAAACACTCACAGGACAGGGACAGCATAAGGTTAGATACAGAGTGAAGCTCCCTCTACACTGTCCCCCATCAAGCACTCCCAGGACATGGACAGCATGGGGTTAGAAAGAGATTAAAGCTCTCTCTACACTGTCCCCCATCAAACACTCCCAGGAAATGGACAGTATGGGGTTAGATACAGAGTAAAGCTGCCTCTTTACACTGTCCCCCATCAAACACTCCCAGGACAGGGACAGTATGGGGTTAGATACAGAGTAAAGCTGCCTCTCTACTCTGTCCCCCCATCAAACACTCCCAGGACAGGGACAGCACAGTCTTGGATACATAGTAAATCTCTCTCTACACTGTACCCCTATCAAACAGTCCCAGGACAGGGACAGCACTGGTGTTGACATAGAGTAAAGCTTCCACGACACTGTCCGCACACCAAGCACTCCCAAAACAGGGGCAGCACAGGTGTGGATATAGAGTAAAGCTTCCACTACACTGTCCGCACATCAAAAACTCCCAGGACAGGGAATGCAGAGGGTTAGATACATAGTAAAGCTGCCTGTACACTGTTACCCCATCAAACACTCCTAGGACAGGGACAGCATGATGTTAGATACCGAGTAAAGCTCCCTCTACACTGTCCCCTATCATACACTCCCAGGACAGGAACAGCACAGAGTGAGATACAGGGAAAAGCATCCTCCACACTGTCCCCATCAAAAAATCCCATCACAGGGACAGCACAGTGTTAGATGCAGGGCAAAACTCCCTTAACACTGTCCTCATCAAACACTCTCAGTACATGGACAGCATGAGGTTAGGTACAGATTAAAGCTTCCTCTACACTCTCCCTCCCATCAAACACTCCCAGGACAGGGTCTGCTCTGGGTTAGATACAGAGTAAAACTCGCTTAACACTGATGCATCAAACACTCCCAGGGCAGGGACAGCGTCGGGTTAGATACAGAGTAAATCTCTCTCTACACTGTACCCCCCTCCCCATCAAACACTCCCAGGACAGGGACAACACTGGGTTAGATACAGAGTAAAGCTTGCTCTACACTGTACCATCAAACTCTCCCAGAAATGGGACAGCGTGGGGTTAGATACAGAGTAAAGCTCCCTGTACACTGTCCCCCATCAAACACTCCCAGAACAGGGACAGCATGGGGTTAGATACAGAGTAAAGCTCTCCCCACACTGTCCCGCATCAAACACTCCCAGAACCTGGACAACACTGGGTTAGATACAGAGTAAAGCCTCCTCTACACTGTGCCATCAAACACTTCAAAAACAGGACAGCATGGGGTTATATAAAGAGTAACACTCCCTTAATTATGTACCTATCAAACACTGGCAGAAGAGAGACAGATTCAGGGTTAGAGAGGGAGTAAAGCTTCCTCTTCACTGCGCTCCCATCAAACACTCCCAGGACCGGGACAGGACATGGTTAGATACAGAGTAAAGCTTCCTGTGCACTGTCCCCCCAACAAACACTCTGAGGACAGGAACAACATGGTGTTAGATACAGAGTAAACCTTCCTCTACACTAACCCCGCCCCCACACACACACCTCCCATCAAACACTCCCAGAACAAAGAAAATTGCA
>NC_063372.1:333280-336530 GCF_021869965.1 Rhincodon typus | reverse complement strand
CTAGTAATTGAGTCCCCCACTCTGGGAAAAAGCTTCTTGCTATCCACACTGTCTATACCTCTCATGATTTTGTAGACCTCAATCAGGTCTCCCCTCAACCTCTGTCTTTCTAATGTAAATAATCCTAATCCACTCAACCTCTCTTCATAACTAGCGCCCTCCATACCAGGCAACATCCTGGTGAACCTCCTCTGCACCCTCTCCAAAGCATCCACATCCTTTTGGTAATGTGGCGACCAGAACTGTACGCAGTATTCCAAATGTGGTCGAACCAAAGACCTATACAACTGTAACATGACCTGCCAACTCTTGTACTCAATACCCTGTCCGATGAATGAAAGCATACCGTATGCCTTCTTGACCACTCTATCGACCTGTGTTACCACCTTCAGGGTACAATGGACCTGAACACCCAGATCTCTCTGTGCATCAATTTTCCCCAGGGCTTTTCTATTTAACGTATAGTTCACTCTTGAATTGGATCTTCCAAAATGCATCACCTCGCATTTGCCTGGATTGAACTCCATCTGCCATTTCTCCGCCCAACTCTCCAATCTATCTATATTCTGTTGTATTCTCCGACAGTCCCCTTCACTATATGCTACTCCACCAATCTTAGTGTCATCTGCAAACTTGCTAATCAGACCATCTATACCTTCCTCCAGATCATTTATGTATATCACAAACAACAGTGGTCCCAACATGGATCCCTGTGGAACACCACTGGTCACAGTTCTTCATTTTGAGAAGCTCCCTTCCACTACAACTCTCTGTCTCCTGTTGCCCAGCCAGTTCTCTATCCATCTAGCTAGTACACCCTGGACCCCATGCGACTTCACTTTCTCCAAACGCCTTACTGAAGTCCATGTATATGACATCCACAGCCCTTCCCTCATCTATCAACTTTATCACTTCCTCAAAGAATTCTATCAAGTTGGTAAGACATGACCTTCCCTGCACAAAACCATGCTGCCTATCACTAATAAGCCCATTTTCTTCCAAATGTAAATAGATCCTATCCCTCAGTATCTTCTCCAGCAGCTTCCCCACCACTGATGTCAGGCTCACCGGTCTATAATTACCTGGACTATCCTTGCTACCCTTCTTAAACAAGGGGACAACATTAGCATTTCTCCAGTCCTCCGGGTCCTCACCCGTGTTCAAGGATGCTGCAAAGATATCTGTTAAGGCCCCAAATATTTCCTCTCTCGCTTCCCTCAGTAACCTGGGATAGATCCCATCCAGACCTGGGGACTTATCCACCCTAATGCCTTTTAGAATACCCAACACTTCCACCCTCCTTATGCCGACTTGACCTAGAGTAATCAAACATCTATCCCTAACCTCAACATCTGTCATGTCCCTCTCTTCAGTGAATACCGACAGAAAGTACTCATTAAGAATCACACTCATTTTCTCTGACTCCTCGCATAACTTCCCTCCTTTGTCCTTGAGTGGGCCAACCCTTTCTCTCGTTACCCTCTTGCTCCTTATGTACGAGTAAAAGGCTTTGGGATTTTCCTTAACCCTGTTTGCCAAAGATATTTTATGACCCCTTTTAGCCTTCTTAATTCCTCGTTTCAGATTGGTCCTACTTTCCCAATATTCTTCCAAAGCTTCGTCTGTTTTCAGTTGCCTAGACCTTATGTATGCTTCCTTTTACCTCTTTGCTAGTCTCACAATTTTACCTATCATCTATGGTTCCCTAATCTTGCCCTTTCTATCCCTCATTTTCACAGGGACATGTCTGTCCTGCACTCTAATCAACCTCTCTTTAAAAGCCTCCCACATATCAAATGTGGATTTACCCTCAAACAGCTGCTCCCAATCCACATTCTCCAGCTCCTGCTGAATTTTGCTATAGTTGGCCTTCCCCCAATTCAGCACTCTTCCTTTAGGACCACTCTTGTCTTTGTCTATCAGTATTCTAAAACTTATGGAATTGTGATCACTATTCCCAAAGTAATCCCCGACTGAAACTTCAACCACCTGGCCGGGCTCATTCCCCAACACCAGGTCCAGTATGGCCCCTTCCCGAGTTGGACTATTTACATACTGCTCTAGAAAACCTTCCTGGATGCTCCTTACAAATTCTGCTCCATCTAAACCCCTAACACTAAGTGAATCCCAGTCAATGTTGGGAAAGTTAAAATCTCCCATCACCACCACCCTGTTGCTCCTACATCTTTCCGTAATCTGTCTACATATTTGTACCTCTATCTCACGCTCACTGTTGGGAGGCCTGTATTACAGCCCCAACATTGTTACTACACCCTTCCTATTTCTGAGCTCTGCCCATATTGCCTCACTGCTCGAGTCCTCCATAGTGCCTTCCTTCAGCACAGCTGTGATATCCTCTTTGACCAGTAATGCAACTCCTCCACCCCTTTTACCTCCTTCTCTATCCCGCCTGAAACATCTATATCCTGGGATATTCAGTTGCCAATCTTGCCCTTCCCTCAACCAAGTCTCAGTAATAGCAATAACATCATACTCCCAGGTACTAATCCAAGCCCTAAGTTCATCTGCCTTACCTACTACACTTCTCGCTTTAAAACAAATGCACCTCAGACCACCTGTCCCTTTGCGTTCATCATCTGCTCTCTGCCTACTCTTCCCCTTAGTCACACTGACTTCATTATCTAGTTCCTTACAGGCTTTAGTTACTACCTCCTTACTGTCCACTAACCTCCTCATTTGGTTCCCATCCCCCTGCCACATTAGTTTAAACCCTCCCCAACAGCGTTAGCAAAAGCACCTCCTAGGACATTGGTTCCAGTCCTGCCCAGGTGTAGACCGTCCGATTTGTAATAGTCCCACCTCCCCCAGAACCGGTCCCAATGTCCCAAAAATCTGAACCCCTCCCTCCTGCACCATCTCTCAAGCCACTCATTTATCCTGCCTATTCTTTCATTTCTACTCTGACTAGCACGTGGTACTAGTAGCAATCCTGAGATTACTACCTCTGAGGTCCTACTTTTTAACTTGGCTCCTAACTCCCTAAATTCTGCTTGTAGGACCTCATCCTGTTTTTTACCTATATCATAGGTGCCTATATGCACCACGACAGCTGGCTGTTCACCCACCCCCTTCCCACGACAGGGACAGCACGAGGTTAGATACAGAGTAAAGTTAGATACACTGTCCTACATCAAACACTCCCAGCACAGAGACACCATGTGGTTGGATACAGGGTAAAGCCTCTCTACACTGTCCCCATCAAACACTCCCAGGACAGGGACAGCACGGG
>NC_063372.1:327573-333270 GCF_021869965.1 Rhincodon typus | reverse complement strand
TGTCCCCATCAAACACTCCCAGGACAGGGACAGCACGGGGTTAGATACATAGTAAACCTTCCTCTACACTGTTCCCCCATCAAACACCCCCAGGACAGGGACAACATGGGGTTAGATACGGAATAAAACTCCCTCTACACTGTCCCCATCAAACATTCCCAGGACAGGGACAGCATGGGGTTAGATACAGAGTAAATCTCTCTCTACAGTCTCCCCCATCAAACACTCCCAGGACAGGGACAACACTGCGTTAGATACAGAGTAAAGCTTGCTTTACACTGTACTAACAAACACTCCCAGGAATGTAACAGCATGGGGTTACATACAGAGTAAAGCTCTCTCTACACTGTCCCCCATCAAACACTCCCAGAACCTGGACAACACTGGGTTAGATACAGAGTAAAGCCTCCTCTACACTGTACCATCAAACACTTCAAAAACAGGGCAGCATGGGGTTATATACAGAGTAATGCTCCCTTAATTATGTACCTATCAAACACTGCCAGAACAGAGACAGATTCAGGGTTAGAGAGGGAGTAAAGCTTCTGCTTCACTGCGCTCCCATCAAACACTCCCAGGACTGGAACAGGACACGGTTAGATACAGAGTAAAGCTTCCTGTGCACTGTCCCCCCATCAAACACTCCCAGGACAGGGACAACATGGAGTTACATACAGAGTAAAGTTTTCTCTGCACTGTCCCCCCATCAAACACCCCCAGGACAGGGACAACATGGGGTTAGATACAGAGTAAAGCTTCCTCCATACTTTAATCTGAAAGTAAAGCTCCCTGTACTCTGTTTAAATTGAAAGAAAACCTTGGTCTACTCTTATAAACGAAAAGTAATTATAAACTAAAACTGCCTCTACACTGTCTCCATCAAACTCTCCCAGGAAAGGTACAGCACAGGGTTAGATACAGATCAAGATCAACACACACTTTGGAGCAAATGGTCTTATTAGCAATAGACAGCATGGTTTTGTGCAGTCCTCACTGACTTGATTGAGTTTTTTTGAGGAGTCGCTTTGATGATTGGTGAGGGAAGAGCGGTTAATGTTATCTACACGGACTTCAGTAAAGCTTTTGACAAGGTCCCTCATGGCAGACTGGTACAAAAGTGAAGTCAAATGGTATCAGGTTGAGCTCGCAAGATGGATACAGAACTGGCTTAGTCATAGGAGACAGGGTAGCAGTGGAAAGAGGCTTTTCAGAATGAAGGGTTGTAACTAGTTGCGTTTCATTGAGATCAGTGATGGGACCTCTGTTGTTTGTGATCTACATAAATGATTTCGAGGAAAACATAGCTGGTCTAATTAGTAAGTTTGCAGATGATACAAAGATTGATGGAGTTGCAGATAGTGAGGAGGATTGTCAGAGGGTACAGCAGGATATAGGTTAGTTGGAGGCATGGGCAGAAAAATGGCAGATGGAGTATAATCCAGACAAGTGTGAGGTGATGCATTTTGGAAGGTCAAATACAGGTGGAAATTATACAGTAAATGGCAGAACCCTTAGGAGTATTGATATGCAGAGGGATCTGGGTGTGCAGGTCCACAGATCGCTGAAGGTGGCAGTGCAGGTAGATAAGTTAGTAAAAAAAGGGCTATGACATGCTTGCCTTCATTGGAAGGGGCATTGAGTATAAGGATAGACAAGTTATGCTGCAGCTTTATAGAACTTTAGTTAGGCCACACTTGGAGTACTGCATACAGTTCTGGTCACCACACTACCAGAAGGATGTGGATGCTTTGGAGAGTGTACAGAAAAGGCTTAACAGGATGTTGCCTGGTATGGGGGGTTCTAGCTATGAAGAAAGGTTGGATAGACTGGGTTTGTTTTCACTAGAACGCAGGAGGTTGAGGGGTGACCTGATAGAAGTTTATAAGATTGTGAATGGCATGGAGAGAGTGGAAAGTGAGACTTTTTCCCCAGGGAGGAGGAGTCAATTACTAGGGGACACAGGTTCAAGGTGCGAGGGGGTGATGTTTAAAAGAGATGTGTGAGGCAAGTCTTTCACACAAAGGGTGGTGAGTGCCTAGAATGCATTGCCAGAGGAGGTGCATTCAAGAAGCACCCCGGACAAATTCATGAATAGGAAGGGAATAGAGGGATAAGGATCCTGTAAGTGAAGACAGTTTTAGTGTGGAAGGGCAAAATGTGTCAGCGGAAGCTTGGAGGGCCGAAGGACCTGTTCCTGTACTGTACTGTTCTTTGTAAACACCCTTCACTCCTTTAAATTGAAATTAAACTGAAAGTAAAGCTCCCTTAACACTGTCCCAATCAAACACTCCCAGAACAAATCTGCACAGATTTAGAAACAGAGTAAAGCTTCCTCTACTCTTTTAAACTGAAAGCAAAGTTCTCTCACCACTGCAGCCCATCAAACTCTCCCAGAACAGGGACACCACAGGGTTAGATACAGAGTAAAGCTTTCTTTACACTGTCCCCTCCATCAAACACTCCCAGGACAGGGACAGCATGGGTTAGATACAGAGTAAAGCTGCCTGTACACTGTCCTCATCAAACCATCCCAGGGACAGGCTCACCAGGTCTGGCAGCATCTGTGAAGAAAAAATCAGAGTTAATGCTTCGGGTCTGGTGACCCTTCCTCAGAACACTTGTGAGGAAGGGTCACTGGACCTGAAACATTAACTCTGATTTTTTTCTTCACAGATGCTGCCAGACCTGCTGAGCTTTTCCAGCAACTTCTGTTTTTGTTCCTGATTTAGAGCATCTGCGGTTCTTTTGGTACAGGGTACGGGGTGACTTGTAACTTTTATCTATATGAAACAATAAAATCTCTGTCTGCAGGATTGTGCAGTGTAAACTTTTTAAACTGAGACTGACAGAGTCCAGCTGGGTAATGCTTGTGGAGCACTTGTTTACACTCTGGGTGAGAATGTGAATTCTGTACCAAGTTACTGAGAGAAAGGGAAGCAATGAGAGATGTGCGTTTATATTGTCTGTGTTTGCCCTCTCCACATTTGTAGTGATTCTGTTTTCTCGAGCCCTGCACTGGTTGCCACACTCTGTGGTTGCTAGTGCACAGTCTTTAGTTTCTAGCCAGCTGCCTCTGATGTGTTGGTGTATGTTCTGTCTGCAGGTTGACTGCAAGGTGTTAAACTTCATTCACTTGTACTTGACGAGCTGCACTTACTTCTGGATGCTTTGTGAGGGAATCTACCTCCATACTCTCATCATCGTGGCTGTGTTTGTGGAACAGCAACAATTATTCTGGTACTACATACTTGGATGGGGTAGGTACTGTCAGGAACACCACTCAAACAGGCAATACCCACATCCTTTGTGGGGAAGTGATCTGGGCATTAAGAATAAAATATAAGATCTTGCTACAACCTTGCACCTTCCTGTTCCCATGGTGGTTGCACTCTTAGTTCTGTGTTGGGAGGTTCTGGGTTCAATTCCTACTCCAGGGATTTGGGCATGAGAATCTAGGCTGACACTGCAGTGCAGCAGTGCGGAAGTTTTGGACTGTCAGAAGTGCTGTCTTTCATTTGAGATATTAAACTGAGGCTTGCTGTTAGGTGGATCTTTAAAATTCCATGGCCCTGATTTGAAGAAGAGAAAGCAAGTCATCCTTGATGTCCTGGCCAATATTTATCTTTCAACCAATGACAGAAAAATCACATTATATGATAATTAATCTCATGGCTGGTTATGGTTACGCTGTGCACAATTTGGCTGCCTTGTTTGCAGTAATGCCTGCACTTTGAAAGTATTTCATTAGCTGTGAAGCCATTCAGACCATCCTGAAGGTGTAAATGACTCTGTAGAAGGACAAGTTCTGATGCTGGTTTGAGCCAAGTGAGGTGAAATGGGAAACCCCTGACAGCAGGCCCACGCTTTATAAAAAAATTCATTCATAGGATGTGGGCATTGCTGGCAGGGCCACCATTTCTTGCCCACACATAATTGCCCTGGAGATGGTGGTGGGTAGCCTTCTTGAATTGCTGAAGTCCCTGCAGTGTACCTGCCCCTCAGTGCTGTTTGAGGGGGAGTTCTAGGGGTTTGACACAGCAACACTGAAGGAATGGTGATATAGTCAGGATGGTGAGTGGCTTGGAGGGAAACTTGCCGGTAGAGGTGTTCCCATGAAGCAGCTGAAGATGGGTGGGCCTAGGACATTCTCCTGAGGAACTCCTGCAGAGATGTCCTGGAGCTGAGATGACTGTCCTCCAACAACCACAACCATCTTCCTATGTGCCAGGTATGACTCCACCCGATAAAGAGTTTCTCTCCTGGATTCCCATTGACCCTAGCGTTTCTATGGCTTCTTGATGATACATTTGGTCAAATGTGGCCTGGATGTCAAGAACAGTTACTCTCACCTTACCTTTGGAATACAGCTCTTTTGTTCATGTTTGGGCCAAGGCAATAATATCTTTCACTTTGGGAATTCTGTAACACTGTACACGTTCACAGCTCTCTAATGATCAATGACAAGGAAAGGTGATACTGAGATTGAGCAGGTCAAATAAATAATATGCTAGTCTTTGCATCATCAGTGCACAGCCTCTTAGATCCTGATATGGTTAATCACTAAAATTATCTCTACACATCATTCAGCAAACAGGACCTTTTCATTCATTCATATTGTGGGGTTTTCTGCCTAGATAGATATTTCTTGCCCATCCCTAGATTTCCTTGAGAAGGTGACGCTGAGCTGCCTTCATGAACTGCTGCAGTCCATGTGCTGTAGATAGACCCACAATACCCTTAGGGAGAGAATTCCAGGATCGTGATCCAGCGACAGTGAAGGAACGGCGATATATTTCCAAGTCAGGATGGTGAATGGCTTGAGAGGAACTTGCAGGTGGTGGTGTTCCCATGTATCTGCTGCCCTTGTCCTTCTAGATGGAAGTGGGTATGATTTTAGAAGGTGCAATTAAACAAGCCTGCTGAGATGCTATGGTTCATCTTGTAGATGGTACGCACTGCAGGCACAGTGCATTGGTGGTGGATGGGGTGCCAATTATATGGGGTGCTTTGGCGTGTCTGGTGTTGAGCTCGAGTGTTATTGGAGCTGCACTGATCCAGATAATTGGGGAGCATTACATCGTACTTTTGACTTATGCCTTGTAGATAGTGGACAAGCTTTGGGGAGACAGGAAATGAGTTACAGAATTCCCAGCCTCTGACTGACCTGTTCTTGCTGTTACAATGTGAAGATGGCTAGTCCAATTCAGATTCTGGTCAATGGTGACCCACAAGATGTTAACAGTGGAAGGTTCAGTAATGGTAGTGTCATTAAACGTCAAGGGGCAATGGTCAGATTCTCTTATTGGAGATGGTCATTGCTTGGCAGTTATGTAGCATGAAGACAGTAGCTCAGAGTGACAACTAGGCATTGTGGCATTCTCTTTCAATTCCTCCCACTTCCTACAGACAAAGGGGGTAGCCATGGGTACCCGTTTGGGCCCAAGCTACGCCTGCCTCTTTGTAGGTTACGTGGAACAATCCCTCTTCTGTACCTACACCGGCCCTAAACCCCACCTCTTCCTCCGTTACATTGATGACTGTATCGGTGCCGCCTCGTGCTCCCACGAGGAGCTCGAACAGTTCATACACTTCACTAACACCTTCCACCCCAACCTTAAATTTACCTGGACCATCTCTAACACCTCTCTCCCCTTCCTGGACCTCTCTGTCTCCATATCGGGCAACCACCTCGAAACC
>NC_063372.1:319145-327173 GCF_021869965.1 Rhincodon typus | reverse complement strand
CCCCTTTTCTGATGAAGGGTCGAGGCCCGAAACGTCAGCCTCTCTGCTCCTATGATGCTGCTTGGCCTGCTGTGTTCATCCAGCCCTGCACCTTGTTGTCTTGAACTAGGCATTGTGTTAGCTTGGGAATTTGGTGAGTCACGGAATAATAATAGCTAATTTTAAAGGTTAATCTCTTCTGAAACCTGGTCTAGTTTGCATTTAGCCTACATTTATTCTTAAAGTGAAGATTTTTCATTCTTAGCCAGGCTAAACAATTTCAGTTTCGAGAGGCAGCCACAGTCAGTTAATTAGGTAGCTCGTTTGTTATGATATGGAGGTAGACAGCCAAATCAATTCATTGCTTGCACAGTTTTGAGCCCCTTATCTAAGGAAAAATGTACTTGCATTGGAGGCAGTCCAGAGAGGTTCACTAGAGGCTGTCTCATGAGGAGAGGTGGAGTAGATTAGCCAGTATTTTTTGGAATATAGAGGGATTAGGGGCAATTGTAGTGATTGTAACAAGGTCAGCCAGCTGGACCTCATAGAATCTGAGTTCCCTGATTGGAACTGTAGATTGGTAGAGGGGAGTGTGCATTGGGACCTGGGTGTCCTTGTACACCAGTCGCTGAAGGTCAGCTTGCAGGTACAGCAGGCAGTAAAGAAGACAAATGGTATGAAAGCAAACAGAATGGGGCTAGAGATTGGAGACAAATTATTGAACTTAGTGTTGAGCCAGGAAGACTGTAAAGAGAGCTGTTTCTTTTCCTGAACACCTCTATCAATCTATTAACGTCTCTCAACCTTCTCTTCTCCAAGGAAGCTTCTGCAGAATCCATGGCAGTCTAGTCTGGATTCTTCATCATCAAGAGGAGTTCTTCGCTGAAGACCAACTGAGCTTTAGAGACTGTGAGGTCTGGGTCACTGGCAGTGTGGCAGTGTAGGGCAGCTGCAGTATGCAGCTTCCATATTGGTTATTACTCGAAGAAATGGCAATGAGACATGCAGATATTCTGAGAAAGCTCTGTTCGGTCATCCTTCCTCCCATGGGGGTGTGAGATATCAGTCCTACCATTTGCGGGGGTGCAGAGTGGAGCAAATCAGAGACACTCCCGAATTTATGTGTCTGGCTTGAAGTTATAGGGAGAGGCTGGATAGGCTGGAACTGTTTTTCACTGCAGCGTAGGAAGCTGAGAGGCGATCTTATAGAGGTTTATAAAATCATGAGGAGCGTAAATAAGGCAAATAGTAAAGGTCTTTTCCCGAGGGTAAGGGAGTCCCGAGGGTAACTAGAGGGCATATTTTTAAGGTGCAAGAGGAAAGATATAAAAGGGACCTGAGGGGCAACTTTTTCACACAAGAGGGTGGTGTGTGTATGGAATAAGCTGCCAGAGGTAGTGGTGGAGGCTGGTACAGTTACAACATTTAAAAGGCATCTAAATGGGTATATGAATAGTGTCATAGAGTCATCCAGCACGGAAAGAGAGCCTTTGGTCCAACCAGTCCATGCTGAACATAATCCCAAACTAAACTAGTCTCACCTGCCTGATCCTGGCCCATATCCCTCCAATCTTTCCTATACGTGTACTTATACAAATGTCTTTTAAACGTTGTAATTTTACCCAAATCCACCACTTCCTCAGGAAGTTCATTACATACGCAAACCATCCTCTGTGGAAAAATTTTCCCCTTGTCTTTTTTGAATCTTTCTCCTCTCACCTTAAAAATGTGCCTCCAGTCTTGAAATCCCCCATCCTAGGGAAAAGACAACTATCATTAACCCTATCTATACCCCTCATTATTTTATAAACTTCTATAAGGTCGCCTCTCAACTTCTTACATTCCAGTGAAAGAAGTCCCAGCCCATCCAGCCTTTCTTTATAACTCAAAACTTCCATACCCGGCAATATCCTGGTAAATCTCTTCTGAGCCCTCTCCAGTTTAACAATATCCTTCCTATAACTCGGCAACCAGACCTGGACACAGTATTCTAGAAAAGGCCTCACCAATGTCCTGTACAACCTCAACATGACTTCCCAACTTCCATAATCAAAGGACTGAGCAATGAAGGCAAGTGAACTAAACGTCTTTTTACCACCGTGTCTATATGTGATGCAAACTTCAAAGGATTATGTACCTGAACCTCTAGGTCCCTCTGTTCTACAACATTACCCAAGGCCTTATCATTATTTGTATAAGACCTACCCTTGTTTGATGTACCAAAATGCAATACCTTGCATTTATCCAGGTTGAACTCCATCTGCCAATTTTTCAGCCCATTGACCCATTTGATCAAGATCCCTTTGTAATCTGAGAAAACCTTCTTCACTGTCTACAATACCAACAATTTTGGTGTCACCCACAAACTTATTAACCATGCCTTCTATATAGGAAAGGTTTGGAGGAATATGGGCCAAATGCTGGCAAATCGGACTAGATTAATTTAGGATATCTGATCGGCATGGACGGGTTGGACTGAAGGTTCTGTTTCCATGCTGTATAACTCTATGGTATGAATGTTTGTGGCTGCCGTTACCATTCCCACCATCAGGCTACATATCTTTGAGTTGAAATCCACGTCTTCTCTTTCTACTGCAGATGGAGAGGCCAGCTGCCGCTGCTCTCCCAACCTTTTCACAACTGGTCCCAGTGAGTCTGCCTTTCTGCCCTGATCAGCAGAGCCTGGGAGCACAGGACCATGTGGCTCCTCATTGCAGCAGCTGTCTCTGCCACTCTGCTCGTCCCTTGCTTACCACTCACCGTGAGAATTGCCAAGTGCATTCCCAACTACCCAACGAAGAGGGCCAACCCAAGTGGGCTGGCATTTGCGCTATTGCCCACAACACTGTATCTTGTGATAGAGGTGTCCACTCCCCTGAGGAGTCTTTGTCCTCTCCTGGGGAGCGGCTCCCAATCTTCAGGTAGTTGCCCTGGAAAAGCAAAGGAAAAGACAATAGCAGGTGATGGAGTTTTTGAGATGTTGATAAGATACAGTAAAGATATGATCGGAGTTGTGATGCTCTGAGGCTCAAGACGCAAGTCTGAAAGATTACAGTTTCCCCGTCAGTAATACACAAGGTGCTTGAGGGCATACTGGTGTTCAGATCTTCTTCCTGTACTGGAGAAATGTTATTCAGTCCCTCCAGCCCTCCTATAGGCTGTACCACCTCCCTGGCACTTAGCACTCCAGGTTCTCTTAAGGGACAATAGTTGAGTGCTGGGGGGGTGGGGGGTGGGGGGCGCCCGATGGAGTTGCTGCATATGGATATGGGGAAAGTATGAGATAGGTGTGACACAGGCATACAGAATATGAGTGGCATGCCTGTGAGAAATTAGGACACAGCCATCTCAGGATATGGAGGGAGAGTGAGGGGAATTGAATGAGATCTGATAGGACAAATGGACGAGTGAGACTTCTGGCAGTAGAGAAGGAGAAAGAGGGAATTGTGCATTTGGAAAAAACTAGACTGATTTGATTGATGCTGGTGAACATGATGTGGGGGAGGGTAGGAAGACTGAAGCAACAGAGCGGGAAGGGTCCCACTGCAGAACTTGGCTGCCAAGAGCCATCCTTGATCTATAGTCATGACATTCTGATCATTTCCTGGACAATATTCAGGATCTCAGTCCCACTCCTGCTACTCATTTCTTCTGCCACCTCCATCAGGCCTCCTCCTTGGCAGCAGCTGGTGATGAAGAGGAACTTCCCCTTGAGCCTTTCTCCTACAATACAAGCAAAGCATCTGTAAAATGGATGCCAGTCATTGCAGTTCTTCACACCTTGTGGCTCCTGTCCATCAGCCCTCTTTATAGAAACCTCCTGACCACACCTGGAACTTCAGTGCTGTCCAGGTCCTTTAAATAGGCAGAGGAATATTGTGCCATGTGACCCACCACTACTGTATCATTGAATCTCTGAAGGAATTGATGCTGTCTCTCTGTTTTTTCAGGGTTCCCATTGATTCCAGCCATTATACACGCAGCTGCCAGAAGCAAATATTTCAACGACAAGTAAGAAAATTTATACCTGCTTGCCTTGGGCTCTGCATAGGAGCTAGGCTTTGTTACTGTGAGACAGCACAGGCCAAGGAAAATGACTGAATATCCACTATATAATTCCACAAAACACGAGTTGGAATCTAGCCAAGAACACCCCTCCCTACCCCACACCCCACCACAAAAATGGGTGATCAGAGCAGTGAAAAATTGGGATAGGGAAAGAGGCAAAGTTGGTTGGAGAGTTGACGGACAAGTGGGAACATAGTGAAAGCAGGTTGATGAAATCATTGAGATGAACAGGGAACTGCAAGATGAAGAGAGCTCTGTGCCCGTATCTTTAAGGAATGCAGAATGGAGCTCTGTGTGACACAGAGCAGGATTTAACTCAATTGGTCAGGATTTCAGTGGACACAACTCTTTGTCAGTGCAAGTGCAGTGGGCTTGGGGATTCTCCTCATAACTAGCTTCCATTGCTGAACCAGGATCGAGGTTAGTTCAGTTACTCTGATGTCTGCCAGACTGAAGCTGGAGAATGGCTGGAGTAGGCCCTGGATATAGTGGCTTAGCCTATTCCATTGGCTGCCTTGTTATCAATCTCCCAGACTTTCCAACACTTCCATTTCAATCCATTTACAAACTCTCTTGGGAATGATCCCACCACCCCCTTCCCTATAATTCCACTAGTCTCAATGAATAGACCAGTCCTAAGCCCAAGTACCTCTTAATGGCCCCATGGGATTTGGAGATCTAAAAGATGGTGACCCTGTTTTTGCAACAGGAGAGACTTTCTCCCCAGTCTCATGATTCAAGGAAAGTGGCAGAATCCTCTCCACGTTGTTTGATATTAAAAACCTCTTCTTTTGCTTTATTCTTTCATGAGATGTGGGCAACGTCCCAGCACTTGTTGCCTCTCCCTAGGCCATTTCAGAGGGCGGTTAACAGTCAATTTCATTGCAGTGGATTTGGACTTAGGTAGAGGTCAGACCAAGTAAGGACAGCAGGACATTAGGGAACCGGATGGATGTTAAAAAATCATGATGGTTTATTAATTGAATTTAATTTCCACCAGGTGCTGTGGTGGGAATTGAACTCATTTCCCCAGGCCAATGGCCTGGATGTCTGGATTACAAGTCCAGTAATATTGCTATTTCACCACCATCTCTCAACTTGTCCTTTAGAATCAAGTGCTGGGCTTTTATATGGCTCACTTTGAGCACCCAGCTTTTCCAGTAAAAATCACATGGGGTGAATGCTGTGTGCTGCGGTCAGTTGCTGCTGTCACTATTCTTGATAAAGTAAATTCACTAATTTGATAAAAACAAAATACTGTAGATGCTGCAAATCTGAAACAAACATACAAATTGCTGATCTGCCAGGTCTGGCAGCATTTGTGGAGAAGGAAACAGAGTTAATGTTTTGAGTCCAGTATGACTCTTCTCCAGTTCACTGTCTGATGGTTAACACATTCTTCCAACAATCTGTGAGCTATTTCAACAACAACATGAATGAATGTTTGAGCACAGATTGCAACAGTTCAAGAAGGCAGTTTACTGCCACCTTCCCCAGGGCAACTAGGGACCTCTGGCTCAGAGACAAGGACACAATCCACTGTGAAACAAGACCTCCAAGAGCCAATCACATCTCAGTAAATAAACTGGGGACAATAGTTTCTACAAGGTAGAGGATGCTATTTCCTGGGATCAGTTCAATAATGCAACAGCCCTGCGTGTATCATCCATCACTGATGGATAAAAAAATGTTGGGAATTGATCGGGCTAGTTTCACCAACTGAATCTGCTCTTCCATTTTCTCTAGTTGCTGGATCAGTTCAGGCACTCATCTCCTGTACATCATTCATGGTCCAATATGTGCTGCCTTATTGGTATGTACCTTATTCCTTTTTTCGAAACTCGGCATGAATTGATTTAAGATCAGGGCACGATTTGGGAAAATCGCAAGATATTGTACAGGTACATCAAGGGGAACAGAATAACCATGGAAAGAGTACGGCACATTAGGGAACAAAGCAGCAATCTGTGTGTGAAGCCAGAGGCCATTGGTAGAATGTTAAACAAATACTTCACATCTGTCTTCACTCGGGAGAAATGAATTCAAGAAGATAGACTTTTGTGCAGATTGATATAAGAAGTGAGGAGGTATTGGAGATATTTATGGGTTGTACCCCAGGCTGCTGTGGAAGACAAGGGAGGCAATGACAGGGGCCCTGACGAAAATTTTCAATTCCTCGCTGGCCACAGGTGAAGTGCCAGAGGATTGGAGGACAGCTAATGTGGTTCCACTTCAAAAGAAGTGTGGTAAAGATAAACCAGAAAACTATAGACCTGTGAGTCTCACATTAGTGGGAGGGAAACTATTGGAGAAAATTTTGAATGAGAAAATTCATCTCCATTTAGTGAGGCAAGGTTTGATCAGGAATAATCAGCATGGTTTTGTCAGAGGGAAGTGTTGCCTAATGAATTTGACTCAATTTTTTGAGGATGTGACCCAGTGTATAGATGAGGGTAGGGCAGTTGATAAAGTTTATATAGATTTCAACATGGCCTTTGTCAAAGTCCCACATAGGAAACTGATAAATAAATTAAAAGCTCAGGTGATCCATGGCAATTTGGTAGTTGGATCCAAAATTGGCTTAGTTACAGGAGCCAGAGGGTGGTGGTAGAAGGCTGTTTGTGTGATTGGAGCCTGGTGTGCAGTGACATACCACAGGGATCAGTGCTGGGTCCCTTGTTGTTTGCGACATGTTTAAATGATGGAGATGAGAATGTGGATGATGGCATGATAAGTAAATTTGCAGATTAACCAAAGATTAGCCAGGTGGTTAAAGGTGTTAGGTTATAGGAGGATATAAATGGATTGGTCAGATCAGTGGTAGATAGTTTAATCCTGATAAGTGTGAGGTGATCCGCTTTGGAAGAAGTAACAAGACAAGGGAGTATTCAATGAATGGCAGGACACGAGGAAGCTCAGAGGAACAGAAGGATCTTGGGGTGCTTGTCCACAGATCTCTGAAGGTGGCAGGGCAGGTTAATAGGGTAGATAAGAAAAAATTTAGGATGTTTGCCTTTTTCAGTTGTGGCGTAGATTATAAAAGCAGGGAGGTTACGTGGAGTTATACGGGACTTTGGTATGCCACAGCTGGAGCACTGTATGCAGTTCTGGTCTCTGCACTATAGGAAGGATGTGTTTGCACTGGAGGGGCTGCAGAGGATTCTCACCAGGATGTTGCCTGGGATGGAGAATTTCAGTGATGAAGAGAAGCTGGATAAGCTCGGGTTGTTTTCTTTGGAGCAGAGAAGGTTGAGTGGGGACCTGGTAGAGATGTATAAGAATATAAGGGGCATGGACAGGGTGACTAGAAAGGAGCTCTTCCCTTTAGTTGCAGGGTTAATAACAAGGGGATATACTTTTAAAGTGAAAGGCAGGAGCTATAGAGGGGATTTGATGAAACATTTTTTTATCCAGAGAGTGGTGAGGGTCTGGAAAGCACTGCCTAGGAGGGTAGTTGAGGCACGAAACATCCCAATCTTTAAAAAGTACTTGGATGAGCACTTGAAATGTTATAACATTCAAGGCTACGGTTCAACTGGTGTAGATTTACAAGTAGTTTTTTAATTGGTGCAGATTCAATGGGCTGAAGGGTTTCTACTGTATTGTGTGACTCTGTCGTTATTGCACTGTCCTCCACCCCTCACTCATAAAATGTATTTATTAAACATGAGAGAAGTCAGGCGAGACTTTTCTTACGGTGATGATCAGGCACTTGTATAGCGAGAACGTACTTTCCCCATTTCCAGTCCATGCTTCAACACTGCCTAGGCCCTGCCTTTTTGCACACAGCCTCCTTCAGTACCTGAGGAGTTGTAAATGGGACTGAACTTTCATTGAGCAAATCAGCAAACACTCCCACTCGTGACCTTGTGATGGTAACTGATGAAATGGATGAAAATGCTTAAGCCCAGGTCATTGCTTAAAGGACCTCTGCAGCAACAGAGATAGTAAGAACTGCCGATGCTGGAGTCAGAGATAACA
>NC_063372.1:291153-319045 GCF_021869965.1 Rhincodon typus | reverse complement strand
CAGGAAAGTGGGACTACTGTAGGTAGTAGTGTATTTTTAGTGGTACAGACTTAATGGGCTGTACTGTATGATTCTATGATTCTGCGAGGTGAGACTACATGTGCTCTGCTCACCAAACTGCAGACATCAGGAATATCCAAGTTCTCTCAGGGTGGGGGCTCATGGTGGCACCACTGGCTTCAGTGTCTTGGGGATAAGGAACATGAAAACTGTCAGGGTTCCCACTCGTAGCAGCTGTATAAGGAGCCGGCATCGTATCACAGTCAGATTGTCAATCAGTGCTGATTTACACTCAATAAAGGCAGTTGATCCTTGTGAAATATTCCATGAATGTGAATGTTTGGAAGGTGGGGACTGAGCTGTGTTTGTGAACTGCTGAGAACTGGGCTGAGGATTGATGAGTTGGATGTCATTGCTTATCTCTTATAATTCTGTTTGCCCTGACTCCCAGGTCAACCTGTTTTTTCTACTCAACATTGTTCGAGTTCTTATCACAAAGCTGAGGGTTACCCACCAGGCGCAGTCAAAAGCCTACATGAAGGTTGTGCGAGCCACATTGATTCTGGTGCCATTGCTTGGCATTCAGTATGTTCTGGTTCCATCAAAACCCAAAGGGCACATTACTGGAGAGATTTATGAACATGTGATGCACATCTGTATACATTATCAGGTAAAGTATTTTCATGGCTTCTTATGGACAACCAGTCCAGGACCGTTGCCCAGTTTCCTGTTGGGTGAGGGCTGAGCCCTATTGACATTCTGTCTGCCATTAAACTAATTCAAGCTCTACCTTAGTGTTGCTCACAAATCAACAGAATAATGAGTGATGGGCATACAGCTGGGCATGTATAGGGCAAAGTATCACCAGCGTGTCTCACCAGCTGCCCCACACAGAGAGTACAGAGGAAAGTCCCAGGCTCTGTTCATGGCCACTGCTGAGTGAGCTGCAACAGGTACAGGGCTTAGATTTGGTATTTGTGTCCCTGGGCTGAAGAAATGCAAATCAGCCGAGGGGTGCTGCTCCTGGCCACTGTGCAGTGACTCCTGCTTGCCACTTGGCTGAAGTACTAAAGGATGCTTCATGAGGGCAACACTCTGGGAATAGCAGAGAGAAGTTGTTTGATTTTGTTTAACATTGAACGTCAGATAAAACAGTTGGTGTCCTGAAACTTAATTTTGGAGCCTAAATGGGGATACCATACCACAGATTCTGACCTTTCTAGTTTTTTTCAAACATTGTAATCTGCCTATCCATCCAATTCTGTCCACAGATGTTCTGGTGATACCTCAGCTCTGTTTGTTTCCAATCTACAGGCCATGATCTGTTTAGTACTACATACCTGTGCATTAGTAACACTATATTGTGATGGCACAGCACAGGAGACCTACACTCCCAAATAACATCCTTCCACTGATGCATCCCCATTTGAGAGGTGGGATGCAGGTTGTTCCAGGGACTTCCTCACACGCAGAGCCCCGCAGTCCAATTGGTCACTGTCTGAAGTTACCAGCTTGTGGGTGGGAAACTAACCCATAAGGAGAGAACCAGGTGATGGACTGTTGGATTATAAAACTGTCAGTATGGTCCAAGATCAATTTGATGGGCCATGGTCCTTGTCATTTCAATGATTTACTGACTCCTGTGTTCATACAGATCTCCTAAACCACATTGCAACCTATAGGTTACTTGAGAAGTGCATTCCTGTTGCAATGTGACTAATTCACACACAAATGGTTCTTCACATTTGAACAGTCCAGTCCATTTCAAATTGCAGACAGGTAGTTGCTTTGGAACTGAATGTTCTGACAGACTTGCCCTCTCAGAACTGGTGGCAGAATGACCTGAGCTTGACTGGATAGGGAACTCCCAAACATGGCTAAATGATAAATAAATCTGCTTTATTTTACAGGGTATACTGGTGACAACGATATTCTGCTTTTATAATGGAGAGGTGAGTTTGACTTCCAAGATTTTGCATGAGTTACCAAGCTCTAGCCAAGCCCATTCAAGTAGAATTCCTGCTCTCAGTACAACATTTTTCCTGCCAACATTGCTCATCTGGGATGTTTTTAATTTATTCTTTCATGGGATGCAGGCATCGTGGGCAAGGCTGACATTGTTCTCCATCCCTTATTGCCCCTAAAGTGAGGGGCTTGCTTGGCCATTTCAGAAGACAGTTAATTGCTGTGGATCCATATTGCTGTGGATCTGGAGTCACATGTAGGCCAGAGCAGATAAGGATAGCAGATTTCCATCCCTAAAGAACATTAGCATACAAGATGGGTTTTTTTGACAATCGATGATGGTAAGGCTAGTTTTATATTTCAATTTAATTGTTGAATTTAAATTCCAGATGCCATGAACCCATATCCCCAGGGCATTAGCCTGGCCCTCTGGATTACTAGGCCAGTATGCCACAATCTCTACTGTTTGGGGGCCAGAATCTCAGTGGAAATTCGAGCCTATGAATTATAAAGAATTGGGGATTGCTCACTAACCTCCTAATCTGACTCCAAGAGCCTGTTTCTCAGAATCATGACCCTGGTATGAACCAGCTTTGTTTTCTGCCCTGGGACTATCCAGCTGTACAGGGCTTGGGCAGGGTCTCTACCTTCAAGAAAGTTCTAGCTGATTCAGCCATAGTAGCTGTTACAAAATATCAGAAATAGGAGGAATAGAGCATTTGGCCCATCGAACTTGGTCTGCCAGTCAGTGTGATCATGGCTGATCTATCGCTACTCCACTTTCCCACCCAGTCTCTGTAGATTCCCTGAGACCAAAAATCTGCCTGTCCCACCCTTAAATAGATTCAATAATTGAGCATTCACACCCTCTGGGACAGAGAATTTCAGGATTCACAACCAACTGAGTCAAGACGTTTCTCCTCATCTCAGTCCTAAATGATCAGTCCCATGTTCCAGGTTCCCCAGCCGGGGGACATAACTTCTCAGTATCTATCCCGAAAAGCCCCTTCAGAACCTTGTATGTTTTGAGGTGATCACCTCTCACTCTGCCAAACTCCAGTGAATATCGGCCCAATTTACTCAGCCTCCCATCATAGGACATCCCCCTCGTCCCAGGGAGCAATCTGCTGAATCTTCTGTGTACTGCCTCCAGATGTGCAGGTGGAAGAACCTCAAAGGCTGATGTTTCAAAGTTGTCAGAGTCCAACAATAGCCATATTACCTATAAAAGGCAATAAGGGCTTTAGAGAAGCTTCCCCTCCACGAAGCTACTCCGTGGGATTGTCATTGCTGCTATCATTCACCTGCAGGCGATACTTGGAAGGTCAGTGGATGCCCCATCTCTCCCCCCCCCCCCCACCCCCCAATTTCTAATCATGTGGAGAGGAGTGGTCACCAGTCTTCTCTGTTGGGGTAGAGAGAGGAAACTGCGGTTGCTGTTAGGCCTCTGCACCAGACTCGTGTTGTTTCCATCATTGTACATACTGACTTGGAGCAAGTCTTCTGAGGAAATTCCAGCCCAGAGAGGTCTTGAAAAAACTGGCCAATGCAGTACAGTTTCTCTCATTTCTGCCTAATGTACAGCATTCCCATGTGAGGCATGAACAATGGTAGGGATTTCCTCAATATTTCTCTCAAATAGTTAAAGCTTGTTGACGTTCTGGTCACTGAGATATGCTTGGACTAACAGGGCCTTTCTCCTTTAGGTGCAAAGTGCATTTAAAAGGCAGTGGTCACAGTACAAGGTCCAGTGCAGCCACCAATTAACAAGCACAGATGTCTTCCACTCTAACGCAACATCTGTGGCAGAGATCACAAGATACATGCTCACACAGCCCACGAATACAAACCACATCAACAGCAAAAGCTGCCCTGAGACCGTTGCAGTGAAAGTGCCAAGCATCCACATGTGAGGGACAATCAAGACCACCACCACGCCTTTCAGGCTTTCTTCAATATCTTCGCAATATAGAGACAAAAAGGCTTTCCTTTACATACAGCATGATCCTATGTCTTAGGAATCTTTCAGTGCTCTAATTTACAAGGAATTTGTTGGAGGTCCAATTCTTGTTATGTATCACATTTATGTATATGTTGATGTTTCTGTAACCCAGTGACTCACTGTGACTTGTTATGCTACTTGTGAGATTTTCTGAACAGTTCAATAGGCCAGTCATGAAAAATGGTCCAGGAAGAAAGGCCTCAAGATTTCCATTCTGAAAATTCAGAAGTCACAGAACTATTTTGACACCACTTTTAACATAGAGTGAGGCACTGCTGGATACTCTATGACACCTGGGTGAACTTGTGACAAAAATCAGTTTTGGGGCAGCATGGTGGCTCAGGTGGTTAGCACTGCTGTGTCACAGCACCAGGGACACAGGTTTGATCCCAGCCTAGGGTGACTGTCGGTGTGGAGTTAGCACATTCTGCCCGTGTCTGCATAGGTTTCTGCCGGATGCTCTGGTTTCCTCCCACAGGTTAGGTGGATTGGCCATGCTAAATTGCCCTGTAGTGAGCAGGCTAGGTAGATTAGACATAGGGAATTCAGGGTTACAGGGATAGGGTAGGGGGGTGGATCTGGGTAGGATGCTCTTCGGAGGGTTAGTATGGACTTGCTGGGCTGAATGGCCTGTTTCTACATTGTGGGGATTCTATGATTTCCTGGCTTTCTGTAAAATTAGTACTAGAGCTAGTTACGTACAAGACAGAAGGATTATGTATTTCAGTTGACACTTGCATGGCTTCAGGACATCTCAACATGCTTCATAATGTACTTCAGAGCTACAGTCGCTGTTCTTTGGTTGAAAAATGTGTTTACATCTTGCTGTGAATCATTACCACCTAATGATCTCTCGGCTCCAGTAAACCATAATACATCATTTAATACACTATTCCCAGGAATACATGGGCCATGTACCAACTGAATTGAGGCCTTACTCAGGCCTCTTTCCACCTTCTAGATTCTAGGGATTTCTGCTCATCACCTTCTGTTAAGACAGGAATACTGTACCTAATGTTTTTTGCCCCTTCTCTCAGGAAGTGACCTCTGTCGAATTACACACATAGCTCAACAGTAACTTGCCTTAGATGGTGAAATATCTCCACAAAGGCCTGTATCCCCGTCACAAAGTCATCCTTTATTTACACATGCATTGTATATGACACTGACCCAGCTTCTAGAGTGAGTTGAACCCCTGACACTCCTGTTTATATGTCAGCCACGGCTCCCTGATTGGACCAGGTTAATAGCCCAATCAGGGAATCAATATTATATGAGATCCACTTGGTGAACCTTATTACAAACATTGCAGACACCACCTTCCAAACTCTCAACTACTACAAGGACAAGTGCTTAGAACCACCACCACCTGTAAGTCCCACGCCTCCTGACTTGGAGATATATTGCAGTTTTTTCAAGTGTCACTGGGTCAAAATCCTGGAATTTCCTCCCTCATGGCAATGTGGGTCTACCTACAGCACATGGACTAAAGGCAGATCACCACCACCTTCTCAAGGGCAAAGAGGGATGGGCAATAAATACTGATCCAGCCAATGACACCCGCATCCCTGAATGAATTTAAAAAAATATCTGGGAAGCACAGTCAGACATGAATGGCTCACTTGTGTCTCCACTTTGGAAAACTCTTCATTATATTCCAGAGATTATTTTCCCCCAGATTTCAGAGGCGAGAAATCAGACAATATGAAATCTGCATCTGTAAATAGGGAACTGAGCGATAAGTACCATTCAGTCTCCTCTTCCCAGTTTCTGATTCTGGCCATTTTGCTTACAATTATAAATCACTCGTTACTTGATCCCCAGCATTCTGGAATGTTCCAACATGAATGCTTATTTGTTAACCATTTCTGAATCTTTCAGTTTAATGTTGGTCTGTTTGTGAATCTGCAAGAGATTAAAATAAACCACGAAATATTGCTGGCTGAAATTGTGATAACTCTGGCCTCAGTAAATCACCAGACAGCCACGCAGAGCAGAAAGGGCAATGGTTTAATCTGTGCTCCATTAGCTGCTCTCTGCTCAGGGTTGGCGACTTAGAATTGGATTAAAGAGAGACCTGAAAATCACTCAGGATTCAGCACCTCGTGCATTCCATCCATTTCTGCTAGGAACGCTGTGCAAAGGCACTGGGCAAACAACAGGCTCTGCTGTGGAGTCCTCCAAGGTCAAATAACCCGATGATTTCCTACATTCAATTTTGAAGGATATCCAGCAAGAAAGGCGACAGTTCCAGGACCAGTGGGGAGAAACTGAAATGAAAGGTTTAATTCCCAGCCTCTATCTCAGGATGAAGATTGTACCTTGTCCCAAAGAGAGGCTGCAAAGGAGTTACATTCTTCTTTTGTTTTTGAGTGCTTTGCATTTTCTCACCAGGATAGATAAAGCGGAAGCAGAGGATGTAATATATTTGGATTTTCAGAAGGCATTTGATAAGGTATCACATATTAGGCTACTTAATAAGATGACAGCATGGACAGAGGATTGGCTAACTCAGAGAAGACAGAGATTTGGGATGGGGAGGGGGACATTTTCAGGATGGCAACCCATAACTTGTACTTTGCACAGGGATCAATGCTGGGACCACAATTATTTGCAATATATATTAATTACTTTGATGAGGAAAGTAAATGTATTATAGCCAAATTTGTGGATGACACAAAGAGCCTGCAGAGTATGTAGACAGGTTAAGCGAGTTGACAGAAACACTGCAGCCAGAATAAAGTGTGGGAAAATGTGAGGTTATGGCACTTTGGTAGGAAGAATACAGGAGATGAATATTGTTTAATGGAGAAAGACTGCAGAATGCTACAGAAAGTTTAGGGAGCGCTCGTCCATGTGTCACAAAAAGCTTTTATCTCAAAGGGAATGAAGTATAAAAGTAATGAGGTTTTGCTAAAACTATATAAGGCATTAGTCAGACCACAGCTAGAGTACTATGAACAGTTTTGAGTCCTTTATCTAAGAAAGGATACACTGGCATTGGAGGCAGAAGGTTCACTGGGTTGATACCAGGTGTGGAAGGACTGTCTTATGAGGACAGGCTGAGTAGTTTGGGCCTGTACCCATTGGAATATAGAAGAATGAGAGGCGACCTTATTGAATCATACAGGGGGACTTCTGGGTTGATGTGGAGAAGGTGTTTCCCCTTGTGGGAGAGTCTAGGTCCAGAGGGCACAATCTCAGAAATGGTGGGGTCGGGGACTGGTGTCGCACACTTCAGACAAAGATGACGATGAGAAATTTTTTCTCCTTAAAGGTAGTGAATCTGTGGAATTCTTTACTGCAGAGGGCTGTTGAGGCTGGGTAACTGAGTATATTCAAGGCTGAGATTGACAGCTTTTATCAGGAAGGGGTTCAAGGGTTATGGGACTAAGACAGGAGAAGAGGAGTTGAGGATTATTAAATCAGCCATGATCTCATGGAATGGCAGAGTACACCCAAAGGGCTGAATGGTTGATTTCTGCCTCAATGTCTTATGGTCTTAAATCTTCCCTGAAAACCTTGTACTGTGGATTATTAAGCTCCAAATCCTTCCTCTCTTTCAACAAGGTCTGTTAAGTGCTTTGCATTCACACATGTGCACTCCAAACCCATCTGGACTGTTTCCCATTTGCCTTCTGTCTGATCACACTATTTCTGAACTTTGTTACTTCAGCACTATTTGTCTGTCCCACACCCATGTGCCCCTTATTTCTCCTCTTCCATCTTTCATTCTGGTGCAAGTTCTCTAGAAAATTAGTTTAGACTCTTTACAGTACGAAATCTGTCCTTGAAATGAGACAAACATTGAACGCAGTCAGGAGCTGCTCCTGAATAAATAGCATTCTGAAAACTCAAGGTCTGTTTTTTAAACAATCAATTTTTGTGAATACATTATGTTATGTTGATTTGCAAAGTATTTTTGCTTCTTGAATAAGCTTTCAAACTAAGCAGTATAGACATATCTACCAATAAAGATACACAAGTTGAGTATTCATCCAAAAGCATCTTCTCAGTCCTAGGAAAGCTCTCACAGTGGCAAATGAAGTGCATTTTGAACTGTAGTCACTGTTGTCATGTGCATCATTCAGCAGCCAGTCTATGCACAGCAAGGTCACCAAAACAGCAATGTGACCATGGCTTGTGGCCAGGTAATCTTTTTTAGTTATGGTTGGTGAGGAAAACTGGGGATAAATCCTCTGAAGTTCTCTGAAAATTATCATGGGATTTTTAACATCCATCTGACAGAGGGAGACTTGGCTTAACATCTCACTCAAAAGTCAGCATCTCTAACAGGGAAGTGTTCCCTCAGGGGTGTGTTGGCGTGGTTTGCATGTCTAAGTGTCCAGAATGGGATTCTCACCCATGACCAGCTAAGCCAAGCTTTCATACAGCCCATGTTAACAGTATCGGCTCTGCTATATTTTACACAATAATAAGGATCACAGACAATTGCGGGATAAATGAACACACTATTAGGGAAATATCTATTTTAATTAAGGCATATAAACATCTGAATTATATACATATCTTTGATATAATATAGTGCACAAGGTTGATATTGGTACAAAATAATTCGTAGGAGACTGCCACATGCCAAAGGTGATTTCTCAAAAATATCCACAATCAATAAGCAATTTACAATTTACAATCACTCACATTATATCAAAGATTAGGTGGGGAGAAATTGGATTTTTTATTAATAACTTTGAACTCTGTTATAGCCCCTTTCAGGAAATCTCAGTTTAACACACAATGTTACAGAAATCACTCAAACATCGACAGTACATAAAATGGTTTCCTTTTTCCTCAGTGCAATGCTTGGAAATAAAAGCAGGTAAAGCAGATGGCTGTCACCTCGCTGTTCACTTGCTTATTCTGAGCTGAATCATCAAATTCAGCTCCAATTCAGATGAGATAAACATCTGTTTACTGGCTGGGAGGGAGGAGCGAACGCCAAATACGTTTACAAAACATGAAACTTGTTACTGCTGGACATTGGTCCATAACTGGACAGTTACCATCACCTCAAACAAGCAGGGGGAAGAGTGGGAACCTGCAGATAATACCAAATCAAAGAAAGAAATGAAATTTGGGCAATAGAACAAAAAGGACACTGGGGTTGGACAATGGGCCCTTTAGCAGTGTTCACTTCACTTCATAATGTAGCACTTAAAGGAGAGTACCTTGTTTTTAAATGCCTTAGACAGCTGAATGGCCTCCCTAATACCTGCAGCATTTCCTCTAACTCATCTGTCTCTGTTCTATACAAGTCATATTATGTGTGTCACGAATACTGTTTTAGCCATGTAAGGTTCTGATTATTGAGATCATTTTGGAATTCTGAGTTGGAGGGGAAAACAGGGAAAGTCTATCTCTTGAATTATGATAGCTCTTCCTTATAATCCAAAAGAACTCCACAACCCTCCAATCTAGCATTTACCTGTTTTACATATGGTTCAGATCCAGAACACTACAGCACTTTATCCCAAGTTTCATTTTATATGATGTGATGCAAACAAAGTCTGGAATAGATCTGAAAGGCACTTGAATACCACACATATTTCTACCTGAAGCTTTCCACTCTTTGCAAAATATTTTATTCTCAAACTTGAAAACCTTATTAATGGGAATTAAAGTTCGATAAACTAGGAAAAAAACCTGTTATCTCTTGTTCATGATGCAAGTTTCCAAGGTAACGTTGCCAAAGTTGAAAGGCCTTAGTAAATGGGGCAAATTTAGCACACAACAGGAACAATGGCATGAGCAAAGTGGAAAAAGGGCTTGAGAAACCTTGCCAACACATCGTATTCTGCACATTGCAACATTTAAAACTGAAGCAAAAGTTGTAGGTTTAAAACTTTCATTAAGTTAATTTGATATGGGAAAGATGTGAATGGGCTGAATGGAGTTATTTTATAAAATTCTGTACACAGGGGCTGAGTACTGTTTGAAAAATAAGGGGTGTGAAGAGAACATTTTACAAATGCAAAAAGTATCTGAACTCTGCAAAGTTTGATGGGGAACAAACATTTCTTGAATTGCTGGCATTGTTCTGTCAGTGTCTTTCTTCTTCTAATGAATGATACCCCAACAACACATGCAGTTGAGCGATCTTCAGGATTGCATCATACCACACCTCCCCAATACTTCTTCAGTGAACAGAAGTTCCCCCAGTGTTTTTAATGTACAATGTATAGTAGCTGTGCACTCAAATGTTCTGACTGAGGCTTGCTATCTTACCCAGTGCAGTGGAGATGCGCCACAGAAACAACAAGGACCATAACATAGGGAAGAGCATACTACTGGCAACATTTGTTTCACAATGCAGACTGACTGCTGATGATAATGTAATTGAAGGAAGGAACAGGAATGCTCATTTGCAGCAGACAGATCAACACCTGAAAGGGAAAGTATTGATGGGATATTTCCTATCTGGGTCACTCACCTTACTGTGAGCTGGTAATTACTGCCACATTGATAATAATAACAGGGTCAGAAGTGCAGCCCCATCAGTAGTGTGGGTAAGACACTCTACCCAGAATTTAGTGTGAGGAGATGACAGCTCACATCTGTATGCTGTCTGATGATCCTGGGATCCCATATAAAGACTTAGTGCATTTGTACACCGCTAATTATAGAACACTTGAGGGCTGTACTACCAGACAGGAGCAGATTCCTCAAAAACATTCTATCAAAAGCAGCTTGCAGACAGCAAACAAGGACAAAACTAGTTTTGATCAGCTCATAATTTGTTGTCTGCTATTGATATTTTAACAGCTTTGGATGTGCATGTAGAGATCAGCATCAGGGAGTGTTCTTACCAATTGCCAAGGGTGGGTAATTGAGGTAATCAATTAATATTGGCCTACAGTAATAGCAAAAGATTTGAAAGCAGTCATGGCTTTTAGTGTTTTAAAGCAGGATTTAACAGATAATGAACAAAAGCAATCAAAATAGACATGTCCTATGTAACCATTTGTTAAATACACCAATGGAATTGCAGAGTTACATAAAATGGCCAAATATAATGGTCAATTCTGCACACATTCTGTGCAGTTACAGGCTCCAACACAGCCAGCAGATGTCAGTAGGAAGAAGAACATGCTGTGTTCAGGAAGAAGCAGACTGACAGCTCAGCCGCTCAAAGGATGCAGGTCAACTTTAACCTTCTCTCCATTGCTAAGCATTCCAATGGTGGGGTAGAATCCTCCAGATGGCACTGGGGCTTCCTTCCTGCCAATTATCTTTCCATTTCGAGTAAAAAATACCTGAAAGAGATTTTCAAATAAAAATTTGCACTGCAGAGGGAGAGACGCTGTACAGTGTAAACAGAGCAACAAAAGAAATGAGCATTCTCAATTCAAGTCTCAACACTTTGACACCTGGTAATCTTACTGGGAAGTGTGTCCCTCAATTTGTGAACAACATCAATTTTATAATGTTGCCCAGATACTGTAAAACTGTGCCTAAAGTTGATGTAGGAGAATTCAGTCAGTCACCTGCTTCATCAGTGCAAGTTAACTGTCAGCGATAGGACTCATGAATACCTTTCCCAAAACATATTTGATTTCCAAATTCTCTTCCTCCCCAAAGGCAGTGGAGCTCCAGTTCAAAAGTGCACAAAAACATCAGCTCTGTGTTTTGGAGTTTGAGCAGTGGATGGAGACACTGTAGCACATCCACGAGGCTGAGAGTTACTTGGAGAGCACGTTTAGCGAGGTGGTCACACTGCACCTCACGGGACTGGAGGAAAGAAGGGAATGGGTGACCACCAGGCAGTCAAAGAGAAACAGGCAAGTAATGCAGGAGTCCCCCGGGGTTCCACTCACAAATTGGTTTCCCTTTCTGGAAGCTGATGAGGGCACTAGTTCCTCATGGAGTGCAGACAGAGCTAAGCTTCTGACACCACAAGTGACCTTACTGTATAGGAGGGGATGAAGAAGAAAGCTGGAGTGATAGTGATAGGGGATTCCTTAGTTAGGAGAAGAGACAAGCATTTCTACGGCCACAGACATGACTCCAGCTTGGTGTATTGCCTCCCTGGTGCAAGGGTGAGGGATGTCACTGAACAACTGCAGTGCATGCTGAAGATGAAAACGTTGCGGTACATGTTGGTACCAACAATATAGGTAGAATGAGAGATGAGGTCAAGAATTCAGGGAGCTAGACAGTAGACTAAAAAGCAGGTCCTCAAAAGGCTGTAATCTCTGGATTACTCCCAGTGCCATGTATTAGCAAGTACAAAAATAGGAGAATATTGTAGATGAATGCCTGGCTCAAGAGGTAGTGCAGGAAGGAGGGTTTTATATTCCTGGATCACTGAACCCATTTCTGGGGGAGGTGGGAGCTCTACAAGTGGGACACTTGTGGGAGGGTTTGCTAATGTTGTTGGGAGGAGTTTAAACAAGTTTAGCAAGGGGAGAGGAAACAATACATGAGGAAAATAGGAACACAGCACAAGATAGTAAAGGAACCAAGACAGACAGAGTTCAGCCATGTTGAGATACAAGGGAGTAAGGAGAGGCTGGGTGGCGTATTATAGGTAAAACAGATGAGTTAAGGCATGGATTGGCATGTGGAATTGTAATGTTGTTGCCGTCATAGAGACGTGAAGGGTATAAAAAAGAAAGTGGTGTTGCATTATTTATTAAGCGTTTAGTTACTGCAGTAAGGAGGGATGATATCTTGGAACAGTCATCAAACGAGGCTTTATGAGTAGCATTTAGGAATGAAAAGGAGGCAGTCATGCTGTTAGGAATGTATTATAGACCCCCAAACAGTCAGCGGTCAATAGAGGAGCAGATATGTAGACAATTCACCGAGGTGTGCAAAAACAATAATGGGTTAATTATATCAGGCAATTACAAATTCCACAATATTAACTGGGATAATCTTAATATGAAGGGTTCAGACGGGGCAGATTTTCTGAAATGCATTCAGGAGAGCTTTTTATATCAACATGTAGCTGGTCCTATAAGGGACGAGAGTGCTGGCCCTAATTCTGGGGAATGAAGTCAGATAGGTGTTCGAGGTGGGCCGTGAAAAAGCATTTTAATGATGATGACCATATCACCGTACATTTTAAGTTTGTTATGGAAAGGGAAAAAGATGGTCTGCAGAAAAGGGTTTTGGAGTTGGGGAAGGCAGATTTCATTCAAAACCTTAGTCCTACTAGGGCATAGGGCTGCTCTCTCATTACAGACAGAGACAACTGATGCCAGTTTAACCTGAGGGTCACCATGCCTCAGGCACATGGAGAGGTTGAGAAGGAGAGTCCTTCATGGTCAGGACCTCAGCTGGGGTGGGAATTGAACCCACGCTGTTAGCATCATTCTGCATTGCAAACCAGCTGTCCATAAGTAAAGTAGACAGGGATTAGCTACTTATGGGTAAAGCTACAGCAGAAGAGTGGGAGGGTGTTCAAAACAGAATTGGAGAGAGTACAGGCCCAACACATTTCCTTTAGGGTGAAATGTAGGAGCAATGAGCCCAGAGAACCCTGGATGTCTAGGGATATTCAGGGCTGGATACAAAGGAGAAGAGAGGCTTTTAACAGGTACACAGTGATCAATGGAGGCCCGAGCAAAACTTATGAAAGCAATTAGGAGAACAAAGAGGGGCATGAACAAACACTGGTGGGTAAGATTAGGGAGAATCCCAAGGTATCCTACAAGTGGCATGGTGGCACAGTGGTTAGCACTGCTGCCTCAGAGCACCAGGGACCCAAACTCAATTCTAGCCTTGGGTGACTGTCTGTATGGGGTTTGCACATTCTCCCTGTGTCTGCATGAGTTTCCTCTGGGTGCTCCATTTCCTTCCACAGTCCAAAGATGTGCATATTAGGTGGATTGGCCATGCTAAATTGCCCATAGTGTCCAGGAGTATGCAGGTTAGATAGATTAGCCATGTTAAATGTGGGTTTACAGGGATAGTGTGGGGTGCTAGCTTTGGGTGGAATGCTCTTCGGAGGGTCGGTGCAGACTCAATGCGCCAAAAGGCCTCTTTCCGTACTGTAGAGATTCTATGAAGTATACCAAGGGGAAGAGGATAACCAGTGAACGAGTAGGGCCATTAGGGACCAAGGGGCTATCAGTTCACAGAGCTGGAGGACATTGGTCAGGCGTTAAATGAGTGCTTCACATCTGTCTTCACTTTGGAAAAACAGGATGCAGGTACACAATTCATAAAGATAAACTGTGAGGTTCTTCATCAGTTTGACACAGGGTGAGGTGGTCTTGGAGGTTTTAGTCAGTCAAAAATAAACAAATTGTAAAGGTGAATGTGTTGTATCCAGGTTGCTGTGGGAGGTGAGGGTGGAAATTGTACAGACTTTAAGCCAAATTTTTAATTCCTCTTTGGCCACAGGCGAGTTGTCAGAAGACTGGAGGACAGCTAATGTGGTTCTACTCTTCAAGAAGGGTGCTAGGGATACTGTTGGAGAAAATTCTGAAGCAGAGAATTAACCTCCACTTTGAGAGGCAAGATTTGATCAGGGACAGTCAACATGGCTTTGTCAGAGGGAGGTCATGTCTAACAAATCTGATTAATTTTTGAAGAGGTAATCATGTGTGTAGACGAGCATAGGGCAGTTAACGTAGTTTATATGGATTTCAGAAAAGCCTTTGACAAGGTCCCACATGGGAAACTGATAAAGAAGGTAAAAGTGCATGTGATCCAGAGTAACTTGGGAAGTTGGATCCAAAATTGGCTTACTGACAGAAGACAGGCGGTGATGGTAGGAAACTGTGTGACTGGAGGCTGGTGTGCAGTGACAGACCTGAGGGATCAGTGCTGGGTCCATTATTGTTTGTGATATGTTTAAACAATGTGGATGAGAATGGAAGGAGGGGAATGATAAATAAGTTTGTGGGTGACAGAAAGATTGGCAAGTCGTTGACAGTGAGGAAGCTGATTCTTGTACTCAATTCCCTGACCAATAACGGCAAGCATGCTATACGCCTTCTTTACCACCAGACTAACCTGCATGGCCACTTCCTGTACATCAATGCTGTTCAGTGTCCTGCCATTAACTGTATACTTTTCCTTAATATTTGATCTTCCAAAGTGCAGCACTTCACACTTATCCAGATGAAACTCCATCTGCCATTTTTTCTCCGCCCATATCTGCAGCTGACCTATATCCTGCTGTATCCTTTGACAACCTTTTACACTATCAACAACTCCACCAATCTTTATATCATTTGCAAATTCACTAATCCACCCATCTACATTTTCATCTAAGTCATTTAAATATATCACAAACAGCAGAGATCCCAGTATGGATCCCTGCAGAACACCACTACACACGGACATCCAGCCTGAAAAACCTTCCGCCACTACCCTCTGCCTTCTATGGGCAGGCCAATTCTGAATCCATGCAGCCAAGTCACTGTGGATCCCATGCACCTTAATTTTCTGGATTAGCCTACCATGAGGGACCTTGTTGAAAGCCTTACTAAAATCCACAGACAACATCCTACTGCTCCACCCTCATCGATCACCTTTGTCACCTAGAGACATAGAGCTGTACAGCACAGAAACAGACCCTTTGGACCAACTCATCCATGCCGACCAGATATCCTAAATTAATCTAGTCCCATTTGCCAGCATTTGGCCCATATCCCTCTAAATCCTTCCTATTCATCTATCCATCCAGATGCCTTTTAAATGTTGTAATTGTACCAGCCTCCACCACCTCGTCTGGAGGCTCATTCCACACACGCACCATCCTCTGCATGAACAAACTGCCCCTTAGGTCCCTTTTAAATCTTTCCCTTCTCACCTTAAACCTATTCCTGCTAGGTTTGGACTCCCCACCCCGGGGAAAAGACCTTGTCTATTCACCCTATCCATGCCCTTCATGATTTTATAAACCTCTATAAGGTCACCCTTCAGCCTCCAATGCTCCAGGGAAAATTCCTCAAAAAGCTCAATTGAGTTAGTAAGACATGACCAGCCTCTTATAAAGCTATGCTGACAGTCCCAAATTAGGCCATGCTTTTCCAAATGCACGTAAATCCTATCCCTAAGAATTCTCTCCTATAGCTTCCCAACCAGCGATGTTTCCTGGATTACCCCTATTTCCCTTCTTGAACAGAGGAACAACATTAGCTACTCGCTAGTCCTCTGGGACCTCTCCAGTGGCTAGCAAGGATACAAGCATATTGGTCAAGGCCCCAGCAATCTCCTCTCTAGCCTCTCTCAATAACCTGGGGAAGATACCATCAGTCCTTGGGGATGTATCCACCTTAATGCTTTCTTGCAGTTAATACTTAATGTGAATCTTACAGATCTGTTGTCTTAAAGGATATTCAATTATTTAAATTCATTCATGGGCTGTGGGCATCACTGGCGAGGCATTTACTGCCCATCCCTCATTGATCTTGAGAAGGCATTCCATACCTCCTTGAACCACTGCAGTCCATGTGCTGTAGGTAGACTCACAGTCCTGTTAGAGACGGAGTTCCAGGATTTTGACCCAGCAACAATGAAGGAATCATGATATGTTTCCAAGTCAGGATGGTGTGTGGCTTGGAGAGGAACTTAACAGGTGGCAGTATTCCCATGTTTCTGTTGTCTTTGTCCTACCAAATGGTAGAAGTCATGGGTTTGGAAGGTGCTGTCTAAGGAGCCTTGATGAGTGGCTGCAGTCCATCTTGCAGAGGCACACACTGCATCAATAGTGGAGCAAGTGAATGTTTAAGGTGATACATAGTGTATGGATCAAGCGAGCTGCTTTGTCCTGGATGGTGTCAAGCTTCTTGAGTGTCGTTGGAACTCCACTCATCCAGGCAAGTGGGGAGTATTCCATCACACTCCTGACTTGTGCCTTGTGGACAGACTTTGGGGGTGTCAGGAGGTGAGTTATTCACTGCAGGATTCCCAGCATCTGTTCTGCTCTTCTAGAGACAGTATTTATGTGGTGCATCCAGTTGAGTTTTTGGTCAACAGTGACCCCAAGATCTTGATAATGCTAGATTCAGCAATGGCAAATCCATTGAATTTAAGGGCCAATGGTTAGATTGTCTCTTGCTGGAGATGATCATTGCCTGGCACTTGTCTGGTGTGAATGTTACTTGCCACTTGTCAGCCCAAGTGTCCAGGTCTTGCTGCAATTGGACATGGACTGCTTCAGTATCTGAGGAGTCATGAACAGTGCTGAATATTGTTCACTGATGATTGCACATCCCCACTTCTGACATTACGTTAGAAGAAAGGTCATCGATGAAGCAGCTGAAGATGGTTGGACCTAGGACACTACCCTGAAGAACTCCTGCAGAAATATCCTGGAGCTGAGATGACTGACCTCCAACAACCTCAACTATCTTCCTTTATGCCAGCTATGACTCCAAGCAATAGAGAGTTTTCTCCCTGAATCCAACTGGCTTCTTGATGTCACACTCAGTTTAATGCAGCCTTGATGTCAAGGAATGTCGCTCTCGCCTCACCTCTGGAATTCAGCTCTTTTGTCCATGTTTGAAACAAGGCTGTAATGAGGTCAGGAGCTGAGTGGCCCTGGCAGAACCCAAACTGAGTGTCGTGAGCAGATCATTGCTGAACAGGTGCTGCTTGATAACACTGTCGATGACCCCTTCCATCAGTTACTGTTAATTGAAAGAAGACTGATGGTGCAATGGCCAGGCAGGTTCTGGAGCACATCTTCAGTACTATTGTTAGAATGTTGTCAGGACCTGTAGCCTTTGCATTATCCACTGTTGTCAGCCGCTTCTTGATAACCATGTGGACTGAATCAAATTGCCTGAAGACTGGCATCTGTCATGCCGGAGACCTCTAGAGGAGCTCGAGATGGATCATCCACTTGGAACTTCTGACAGGACTGTTATGAATGCTTCAGCTTTAGCTTTTGCACAGATGTGCTGGCTCCCCCATCATTGAGGTTGGGGACATTTTTGGAGCCCTCTCCTCCATGGAGTTGCTTAATTGCTTGTTCACAACTGGATGTGGCAGGACTGCAGATTTTAGTTCTGATCCACTGACTCTGGGATCGCTTTGCTCTGTCTATCAATTGCTGCTTATGCTGCTTGGCACACAAGTAGTCCTGTTTGGTAGCTTCACCAGGTTGACACCTCATTTTTAGGTATGCCTGGTGCTGCTCCTGGCATATGCTCCTGCACTGTCCACTGAACCAGGGTTGATCACCTGGCTTGATGGTATTGGTTGTGTGGGGGATATACTGGACCATAGTTTGCAGATTGTGCTGTAGTACAATTCTGCTGCTGTTGATGGCCCACAGCACCTCATGGAAGCCTAGTCTTGAGTTGCTTGATCTGTTTGAAGTATGTCCCATTTAGCATGGTGATAGTGCGACACAACATGATGGGGGGTATTCGCAATGTGACAGTAGGACTTTGTCTCCACAAGAACTGTGTGGTGGTCATTCTTATTGATACTATCATGGACAGATGCATCTACAGCAGGCAAATTGGTAAGGATGACGTCAATAAGTTTTGGCCTCTTGTTAGTTCTTCATCATTGACCTTCAGGACTCAACCAGCTTGGTCAGTAGATGTGCCATGAGGCACGCTTGGTGATGAACACTGAAGCCCTCAACCTAGAGTACATTAGCATACTCAATGCATCCTCTAAGATGTGTGGAACATGCAGGAGTAATCGTTTATCAGTAGTAAACAGCAGGATGTTTCCTTGCCTATGTTTGACCTTAATGCCATAGGAGTTCATGGTGTCCACAGCCAATGTTGAGGACTCTCAGAGCAGCTGCCCCCTGACTGTGTATACCACTGTACTGGCAACTCTGCTGCATCTGGCTTGTCAGTGGGACTGGACGTATCCAGAGATGGTGGTAGTGGTGTTCCTGAGACATAAGCCATATTCATGGAATCCTACCTCTCACACAATGTCAGGTTGTTGATTGACTAGTCTGTGAGACAGCTCTTCCAATTTTAGCACTAGCACCCAGATGTTAGTAAGGAGGACTTTGTAGAGTCAACAGGGCTACATTTGCTACAGTTATTTTTAGTGCCTTACTGATGCCAGCTGGTTCATCCAGTTTCACTCCTTTTACCAGACTTTGCCACGGTTGAAGCAACTTGCTTGGTTATTTCAGAGGGCAGTTAAGAGTCAATCACATTTCTGTGGGTCTGGAGTCACATGTAGGCCAGAATGGATGGTAGATTTTCCTTCCCTAAAGGACACTGGTAAACCAGATGGGTTTTTAAATAGCAATTGACCTGATTGCCCATATCAGAAAGCCCAAAATGCTGCATGGTGAAGTCTAGTCACAGTTTTTGTGTCAAGAAATGCAGATTCAATTTGTACGTAACAGCAAGATCTCACAATTGACACTAGAACAAATACCAAATGAATCTTGTTTCAGTGGTGTTGTTTGAAAGATAAATATTGATCAGGGCACTGGGAAGAAATTACCATCTTCTTCTCCAAAATTAATGTCATGGAAATGTTCATGCCCACCTGAGTGTGCACGTAGGGCATCAATTTTATCATTCTTCAAAACGATGTCACTCCTTCAGGGCTGCACTGGAGTGTCAGTTTAGATGTTGTGCTCAAGTCTCTAAAGTGAGCATTGAATCTACATTCTTCTAAGAGTGCTACCAAATGAGCCACAGTTCGGTGAAAAAGTTATTCTGTGTCTTGAATAACACTTCAAATCTAGCTAAGATTTTCTTGCTTCTGCACAGGACAGAAGAGACTGCAAGGCTGACGATTGGGCAATTACTCCCTCACTTCCATGCTGACATTCTCTCTTTTTTCATTGTAAGCTTGCTGTGCTGATCTCAAGGCTTCCCACATTTGCCTCCTATTCCAACCTAATCTTTCCTTGGACCCCCAAACTCTGGGCTCTTGCAATCTGTAGGCTTTTAAAAGGTAAAGGTGAAGTCACCATAGTCCTACCAGACCGTAGGGCTACTTTCCCTTTAGAGAGACACAACTGGGAATGTTTAACCTAAAGGTCACCATGCCTCATGTAAGGGGAGATACTTTCAACATCTCCTGTGACATCAGTTAATCAGAACTTGCTGCTTGACCTCACTTGTTTTCCTCATGCACTGTGGCCCATTACATTCACAGTCTCTCCTAATTAATCAAAAAATCTCAGCTCGTTCTGTTCCCTTCAATTGGCCCTGCTATCTGAGAACAAGCCCAGGATAAGGGGGGAAAGTCCTACTGCACGTAACATGAGGTACCTAGATCACACAAACATTCCTAAAGTTCATAAAGTGGATCACAGCAGAACCATTTCCCATGTGATGTTTTACTGTGGCTCGCTCATCCTGGGTGGTATGGCAAATAACCTTGAAGGAGCTGAGGCAACAGTCAAACTAGTTCCTTGTTGCATCTTGTTTCCTGTTAGCAATTTAGAACACAAAGTTTTGTGTCCGAGGACTCTACATTAACCTCACCAAGCTCTTGTTCAGGCAATAATGTACAATGAAGGGAACCAAGATGACAAAGATGACTTTATAGAAAGGTGCAACATACTTGTGCGTTAGTTTGGAAGTCATGGGTCATCATTCAAAGGTCCTAGGACTGCTAAACAACTCTAATATGTCAGCAACACAATTGAGCTCCAACCAGTTCTTATTCCCATCCAGTCAGCTAGGCACAGTACTCTACAGAAACAGCAGAAAGAACAGAGTGGAGGGCACAGCAAACGTAGGACAGGAGAAGTGCCTCTGTACCGTTACTTTTTTTCCATCATATTCTTGCTCCATTTCCTCTCCTTCATCCTCTTCATCCTCATCATTAAAATACATGATGTTTCTCACACGTCTCTGTTTGGGCTTCACTTCTGCAGCATCAACATAGTCATCACTGTCAGCTGTAGAAAGAAATGGATGTCAGTCAGGATAACGTACTTTGAGGGAAAGATATGGGCAAACTATAACAGAAATGATGAATCAGGAATAGTTGGGCTGTAGGATGCTCCATCAAACTGAAACTAGTTTAGTTAACAACAGAGGAATGTGAAACCGAATCAACAGGTGACAGGCAATTTGCTATAGATGTAGTTTCTATGTACATCCTGGTTCTCCGCAAGATGTTTCCTTTAAATTTTTGGCATTGATTAATTCAGCCAAAAATTTGCACCCAAACGTTGCAGTCAATTCACTGCCTATTGGATTTCCTCTTTCCTGGAATGGATAAAGTATTTCCAGTTACTATATGGAAAGTACCTATATTGTTTCATAACTAGTGCTTGAAAGGGAAAGTGACCCCTTTGGTTTGGACATGGCCTCTGCATTTGACAGAACCACAGAAAACCCATCAATCATCCATAATCTCTCTGAATGGATCTTGTTCTGCATTTGGATACTGTTCCTGTCATTAATCCCACTGAAGCAGAGGGCCAGCTGGTGTATTTGTCAGTGTGCAGGTGGTGAGATGGGTGGCTGTCGAAAGAGACTAGGATACATTCAGTTTGGTGGTTACACCAAAGGTGCAGATTGAACAGGCAGAAAGGGCATAGATGACCACCAGGCAGAGTTGAGGTGGCAGGCAGTGCAGATGTCCCTCTTCCTAACAGATACACCATTTTGGATACTGTTGGGGGAGGTGAGTGTGCAGGGGAAAACAGTGGCAGCCAACTTCATGGCACCATGGATGAGTCTGCAGGACAGGATGGGAGGAAGAAGAAAGGCACAGATATAGTGGGAGGGGATTTAATTGTAAGGGCAACAGACAGGTATTTCGGCAGCCGCAAAAGAAACTCCAGGATGGTATTTTGTCTCTCCGGTGCCAGGGTCAGGGATGTCACTGATCAGCTGCACAGTATTCTTAACGGGGATGGCAAACAGACAGGGATTATGGGGTACATATTCGTACAAATATAGATAGAGTGGATAGAGGCATAGATAGAGTGGATAGTCAGAGACTTTTTTCCAGGGCGGAAATGATTATTATGAGGAGGCATAATTTTAAGGTGATTGGAGGAAGGTATGGGGGAGATGTCAGAGGTAGGCTCTTCACACAGAGTGTGGTGGGCGTGTGGAATGCGCTGCCGGCGGTGGTAGTGGAGTCAGAGACTTTAGAGAGTTTTAAGCGACTCTTGGATAGGCACATGGAGGATAGTAAAATGTAGGGTATGCAGGGTAGATTGATCTTAGTAAAATAATAGGTCGGCACAACATGGTGGGCCGAAGGGCCTGTTCTGTGCTGTACTGTTCCATGTTTTGTTCTACAAATGACACAGGTAAGAAAAGGGACAAAAACAGAGAGTACTGGAGAAACAGTTTCTTGTTACTCTGTCAAACTGTGTCTCATCTAGACAGAAAAAAGTATGAGGTCCTGGAAGCAGAATTTAGGGACCTAGGAAATACATTAAAGAACAGGACCTAAAAGGTAGTAATTGTTGAATTATTTCCAGTGCCAAGCGTGAGTGAGTACACAAATGGGAGAGTAGTCCAGATGAATGTATGGTTGGACAGATGGTGCAGGAGGGAGGTCTTTACATTTCTGAGACATTGGAACCGTTTTTGGGAGTTGTGGGACCTGTACAAGGCAGATTGGTTGCATCTGAACTGGAATGGGACCAACAGCCTTGAAGGGAGGTTTACTTGTGCATGAGGAGGACTTCAACTAACTTTGTAGGGGGTTGGGATCCAGAAGGACAATTAAGCAGGGAAAGATGAATGGCTAAAGTTAGAAGTGACAGCAAGTGAGTCAAGAAGGCATGTACAGCACAGGCCAGTTAAGGTACAAGGAAGCTTGGCAGGGTTGGATGATGTCTATTTTAATGCTAATAGTCTAATGAACGTGGTGGGTGAGATGAGGGCACAAATTAAAACATGGAGCTACAATATCATTGCTGTCTCTGAGACATAGCTGAGAGAGGGGACCGGTAGCTCAATATTCCAGGATACAGGATCTTCAGGTGGGACAGGAAAGGAGGTAAAAGAGGAGAACGTGTCATAATATTAACCAGGGAAACTGTCACAGCAGTAAGGGAGGGATAACATCTTAGAAGGTTCCGCAAATGAAGCCATATGGGAAAGCTTAAAAACCGAAGGGGAGCAATCACATTGCTAGAAATGTACTATAGGATCCCGAACGGTCTGAGACAAATAGAACAGCAGATATAGAATCATACAGTACAGATGAGGCCCTTCAGCCTATCAAGTCTGTACTGCTAAAGGTACACTACTACCTACACTAGTCTCACTTGCTAGCACTTCGCCCATTGCTTTGAATGTTATGACACTTCAAGTGCTCATCCAAGTACTTTTTAAAGGTTGTAAGGTTTCCTGCCTCAAATACCCTCCCAGGCAGTGCATTGCAGACGTCCACCACCCTCTGGGTGAAAAAGCTTTTCCTCAAATCTCTTCCTGTTTCCACTTTAAAATTATTCTCCTTTGTTATTGACATTTCAACTAAGGGGAACAGCTGTCCTGTCCCTATCCTACGGACACCTTGCCCATGCTCCTCATAATCTTATTCACTTCTCTGCTTCAAACAACCCAAGCTCATCTAGTCTCTCTTCATCGCTGAAATGCTTAATCTCAGACAATGTCATGGTGAATCTCCTCTGCACTCCCTCCAGTGCAATCATATCCTTCTTATAGTGCGATGACCAAAACTGCACACAGTACTCCAGCTGTGGCATGACCAAAATTTTGTACAGCTTCAACATAACTTTCTTGCTCTTACAATCTATGCCATGACTAATACATGCAAGCATCCTGTATGCCTTACCCACCCTATTAACCTGTCCTGCCACCTTCAGAGATGTGTGGACAAGCACACCAAGATCCCTTAGTTACTCTGAGCTTTGTTGTGTCCTGCCATTCATTGAGGACTCCCTCGTCTCTTTACTTCTTCCAAAGTGCATCATCTCACATTTATAAGGTGTAAATTCCATCTGTCATTGATCTGCTCATCTGACAAATCTGTCTATATCCTCCTGTAACCTAACACCTTCTTCACTGTCAACTATCCGGCTAACCTTTGTGTCCTCCACAAATTTACTTATCGTCCCGCCCACATTCTCATCTACAAACAATAAGGGACCCAACACTGAAACCTGTGGTATGTCACTGCACACTGGTCTTCAGGCTAACAGTAGAAAATCAACATCTACCAACCCTCCTAACCACCATGTCCTTCTCCTTTGTGAATACTGATGCAAAGTATTGGTTAAGGACCTCAGTCACCCCCTCTAGCTCCACACATAAATTCCTTCCTTTGTCCTTGAGTGGAGCTACCCTTTCCCTAGCTACCCTCTTGATCCTTTTATGTATGTATGTATATATTTATATATGCCTTGGGATTTCCCTTAATCCTGTTTGCCAAAGGCATTTCACGGCCCCTTTTAAGTGCTTTCCTACTTTCTTCATATTCTTCGAGGGCTCCGTCTTTCCTCAATTTAGTACATTTACCTGAGGACTTACTTCTATCCTTATCCATAAATAACTTAAATTTTTAAGTTTTATGGTTACTGTTCCCAAAACGTTTCCTCACTGAAACTTCGATCACCTGGCCAAGTTCATTCTCAAATACAAGGTCAACTGTGGCCTCTTCCCTAGTTGAACTGCTTACATATTGTTTCAAAAAACTGTCCTGGACATACCTAACAAATATCCCCGCCCATCCAAGCCCTTGGTGGTATGGGAAAGTTCAAATCACCAACCACAACAACCAGGTTGTTTTTACATTTTTACATCATCTGTCCACATATCTGTTCCTCTATAACCTGCTGGCTGATCTGTAGTACAATCCCATCAAAGCGATTGCACCCTTCCTATTCCTGAGTTCTACCTATATGACCTCAGCGGAGGAGGCCTCCAAGATGCCTTTCCTCAGAACACGTGATATTCTCCCTTATCAGTAATGCAACGCCCCCACCTCTTTTAAATTACTCTGTATCTCGCCTGAAACATCCAATGTTAAGCTGCCAGTCTTCACCCTCTCTCAACCAAATCATAGAGTCATAGAGTCATACAGCACGGAAACAGATCCTTTGGTTCAAATCACCCACAACAACCAGATATCCTAAATTAATCTAGTCTCATTTGCCAATATTTGGCCCATATCCCTCTAAACCCTTCCTATTCATGTCCCCATCCAGATGCCTTTTAAATGTTGCAATTGTACCAGTCTCCACTACCTCTGGCAGCTCATTCCATATGCACACCACCCTCTGCATGAAAATATTGACACTTTAGTCCCTTCTAAATCTTTCCCCTTTACTTTAAACCTACGTCCTTTAGTTTTGGACTCCCCTGCACTGGGAAAAAGGACCCTGGCTATTCACCCTAACCATGCCTCTCATGATTTTATAAACATCTATAAGGTCACCCTTCAGCCTCCACCACTCCAGGGATAATAGCCCCAGCCTATTCAGCCTCTACCTATAGCTCAAACCCTCCAACCCTGGCAACATCCTTGTCAATCTTTCTGAACCCTTTCAAGTTTAACAACTTCTTTCCTATTGCAGGGAGACCAGAATTGAACGTTGTATTCCAAAAGTGGCCTAACCAATGTCCTGTACAGCCACAACATGACCTCCCAACTCCTATACTCAATGCACTGTCCAATAAAGGCAAGCGTACCAAATGCTTTCTTCACTACCCTGTTGACCTGCGACTCCACTTTCAAGGAACTATGAACCTGCACTCCTGGGTCTCTTTGCTCAGCAACACTTCCCAGGACCCCACCATTAAGTGTATGAGTCCTGCCCTGATTTGCCCTACCAAAATGCAACACCTCACATTTATCTAAATTAAACTCCATTTGCCAGTCCTCAGCTGATCGGCCCATTTGATCAAGGCCCCCTTCTTCACTGTCCACTACTGATTTTGGTGTCATTTGCAAACTTACTAACCATACCTCCTTTATTCACATCCAAACCATTGATAAAAATGACAGAAAGCACTGAATCCAGCACAGATCCTTGCCGCACATCGCTGGTCACAGGCTCCCAATCTAAAAACCAATCCTCCACCACCACCCTCTGTCTCCTATCTTCAAGCCAATTTTGTATCCAAACAGCCAGCTCTCCTTGGATACCATGGGATCCAACCTTGTTAACCGGTCTACCATGTGGAACCTTGAAGGCCTTGCTGATGTCCATCTAGACAACACCGCTCTGCCTTCATCAATCTTCTTTGTCACTTCTTCAAAAAACTCAATCAAATTAATGAGACATGATTTCCCACACACAAAGCCATGTTGACTATCCCTAATCATCTTTGCCTTTCCAAATACATGTAGATCCTGTTCCTCAGACTCCCCTCCAAAAGCTTACCCACCACTACGTCAGACTCACCAGTCTATAGTCCCCTGGTTTCTCCTTATCACCTTTCTTCGATAATGGCATTGCATTAGCCACCTTCCAGTCTGCTGGCACCTCACCTATGGTATCGTTGATACAAATATCTCAGCAAGGGGCCCAGCAATCACTTCCTTAGCTTCCCACTAAGTTCTGGATATAGCCGATCAGGTCCTGGGGATTTGGCTACCTTTATATGTTTTAAGATGTCCAGCATCTCCTCCTCTGTAATGTGGACACTTTTCAAGGTATTGCTATTTATTTCTCCAAGGTCTCCAGCTTCCATATCCTTCTCCACAGTAAATACTGATGCGAAATACTTGTTTAGTATCTTACCCATCTCCTGTGGTCCCACACATAGATGGCCTTGTTGCTCTCTAAGCGGCCCTATTTTCTTCCTAGTTACTGTTTTGTCCTTAATGATTTGCAGAATCTCTCTGGGTTCTTCTTAACCCTATTTGCTAAAGCTATCTCATGTCACCCTTTTGCCCGCTTGATTTCCCTCGAGTATACTCCTACTGCCCTTATACTCCATGAGGGATTCACTCGATCCCAGCTATATCTGATACTTGTCATATGCCTCCTTCTTTTTCTTGACCAGAGCCTCAATTTGTCTAGTCCTCTAGCATTCCCTACAACTGCTAGTCTTGCCCTTCACACTAACAGGAACATGTTGCTCTGGGCTCTTGTTAGCTCATTTTTATCTCACTTCCAATGGCACCTTTACCTGTGAATAGCTTCTCCCAATCAATTTTTGAAAGTTCTTGCCTAATACTGTCAAAATTGGCCTTGCTCCAATTTACAACTTTAACTTTTAGATCAGGTCTATCCTTTTCCGTAACTATGTTAAGAAGAACGAATTTGTGGTCATTGGTCCCAAAGTCCTCACCCACTGACACCTCAGTCACTTACCCTGCCTTATTTTCCGTGAGGTCGAGTTTTAAGAACAAAGAACAAAGAAAATTACAGCACAGTAACAGGCCCTTTGGCCCTCCAAGCCTGCGCCAAACCAGATCCTCTATCTAAACCTGTCGCCTATTTTCCAAGGATCTGTATCCCTTTGCTCCCTGCCCATTCATGCATCTGTCTAGATACATCTTAAATGATGCAATCGTGCCCGCCTCTACCACCTCCGCTGGCAACGCGTTCCAGGCACCCACCACCCTCTGCGTAAAGAACTTTCCACACATATCTCCCTTAAACTTTTCCCCTCTCACCTTGAAATGGTGACCCCTAGTAATTGAGTCCCCCACTCATGATTTTGTAGACCTCAATCAGGTCCCCCCTTTCTAATGTAAATAATCCTAATCTACTCAACCTCTCTTCATATCTAGCGCCCTCCATACCAGGCAACATCCTGGTGAACGTCCTTTGCACCCTCTCCAAAGCATCCACATCCTTTTGGTAATGTGGCGACCAGAACTTCCAAATGTGGTCGAACCAAAGTCCTATACAACTGTAACATGACCTGCCAACTCTTGTACTCAATACCCCATCCGATGAATGAAAGCATACCGTATGCCTTCTTGACCACTCTATCGACCTGCGTTACCACCTTCAGGGTACAATGGACCTGAACACCCAGATCTCTCTGTGCATCAATTTTCCCCAGGGCTTTTCTATTTAACGTATAGTTCACCCTTGAATTGGATCTTCCA
>NC_063372.1:270901-291053 GCF_021869965.1 Rhincodon typus | reverse complement strand
CATCTGCCATTTCTCCGCCCAACTCTCCAATCTATCTATTTTCTGCTGCATTCTCCGACAGTCCCCTTCACTATATGTTACTCCACCAATCTTAGTGTCATCTGCAAACTTGCTAATCAGACCATCTATATCTTCCTCCAGATCATTTATGTATGTCACAAACAACAGTGGTCCCAACACGGATCCCTGTGGAACACCACTGGTCACAGTTCTCCATTTTGAGAAACTCCCTTCCACTACAACTCTCTGTCTCCTGTTGCCCAGCCAGTTCTCTATCCATCTAGCTAGTACACCCTGGACCCCATGCGACTTCACTTTCTCCATCAGCCTACCATGGGGAACCTTATCAAACGCCTTACTGAAGTCCATGTATATGACATCCACAGCCCTTCCCTCATCTATCAACTTTGTCACTTCCCCAAAGAATTCTATCAAGTTGGTAAGACATGACCTTCCCTGCACAAAACCATGCTGCCTATCACTAATAAGCCCATTTTCTTCCAAATGTAAATAGATCCTAACCCTCAGTATCTTCTCCAGCAGCTTCCCCACCACTGACATCAGGCTCACTGGTCTATAATTACCTGGATTTACTTCTTCTCTTGTAGGTACATCCACATACTGAATAAGAAAATATTCTTGTACAAACTTAACAAATTCTTTTCCATCCAAGCCCTTAACACTATGGCAGTCCCAGTCAATGTTTGGAAAATTAAAATCCCGCACCATTGCAACCCTATTATTCTTACAGATATCTGAGTCTCCCAATCTGTACTCCCTGGAATCTCCTCCTTAAGCATAGCCGTAATGTTATCCCCAACCATAAACAGCTGTCCCCCCTCCTCTTTTGCCCCTCTTTCTATCATTCCTACAGCATCTTTCTGTAATAGTTACAACATCATAGTTATAGGTATTAATCCAAGCTCGAAGTTCATTTGCCTTAACTGTCATACTCCTTGCATTAAAACATATGCAATTCAGACCGCCAGTCTTGCTGTGTTTAATAACCTCTCCTTTTCTTTTCTTCCTCTTAGCCTTAGTCTTTGACTCATCCTCGGTCATTTTACTTGCTGACCAACTGCTCTAGTTCTTACCCCTCTGCCACACTAGTGAGTCACTAGTCCTGACTGACACTAGCAAACCTCTCTGCCAGGATATTGCTGCCCTTCCAGTTGAGGTGCAACCCATCCTTCTTGTACTGGTCTCACCTGTCCCAGGATATAACCCAATGATCCACATACCTGGAACCCTCCCTCCTAGACCAGCTCTTTAGCCACATGTTTAACTGCTCCTAGCTTCACTAGCGTGTGGCACAGGAAGTAATCCCAAGATTACAACCCTAGAGGCTCTGCTTTTCAACTGCTTACTTAACTCCCTGAATCCCTTTGTAGGGAGGAGGTAAGGAAGGGAGATTCCAATATTTAGCCCCAACACAACACAACACATCTGAGGAAGGGTCACCGGATCCGAAACGTTAACTCTGTCTTTTTCCTTCACAGATGCTGGCAGACCTGCGGAGCTTTTCCAGCAACTTTGTTTTTGTTACAACTGAAGGTATGGCCACTAATTGGAGAACAATTCAAACCTTGGATGCTCAACATTATTTAAGGCTGAATAACAATTGCCAGGGAGAGAGATGGAAGCAGTGGCACAGTAACAGAAACAAATATCCCCATTTATGACCTAAATGAAGAAAAACTAATTGATGATACAGTGAAGGATCAATTAAAATGTAGTTGCGCTTGACCGTTTTGCATTTCTTTGCGCAGCCGCTAATATGCATAATTTCTCACAGAACATAGACTGCATGGAGTACTTTGGCTATTGCACTCATTAGTGGGAAAATTGCTGAGGACACTGCCCTGAGATTCTCCTGCATTGATGTCTTGGAGCTGAAATGTTTGGACTCCAACAACCACAGCCATCTTTCTACGTGCCAGGTAATGATTCCAACCAATGGAGAATTTTTCCTTTGATTCTCATTGACTGCCACTTTGCTGAGGCTCTTTGATGCTGCACTCAATCTCACCTCATCTCTAGAATTCAGCTCTTTTGTTTGTGTTTGAACCAGAGCGGTAATGAGGTCGGAGATAAGTGACCCTGGTGGAACCCAAACTGAGTGTCAATGAGCAGGTTATTGCTGAGCAAGTACCACTTGATGACACTGTCAATGACTCCATCACTTTGTTTAAGAATGAGAGTAGACCGAGTGGTGGTAAAAAGCCCGTTGCAATAGCCCTGTTTGGTCAAAGCAAGTGGTTGCAAGGAGTCTTTAATGAAGACAGAGTGATGAAGAAGTTTAGGAAAGGATTTCCAGATTTCCAGTTCTAGGCAGCTGATTGCATAGCCACCAGTGGCAGAGCAATTAAAATCTGGGCTATCTACGAGGCCAATATTTAAGGAGAGTTCCCTCAACCTATGTGGAGCAAGACATATCCATCAACAGAGACAGGGGAGTCTGGAACTTTGGCTGCAAGCTATACTTTTAAGCATATGACCATATCAGGCTGCTGCTCCACTAGGCTGTGGGATAGCTCTGTCAACTTTGACAGTTGCCCTCAGATATCAGCGGAGAGCATCTGCAGGGTCACCTTGGGTGGATGTGGCTTCCCATGTGCTAATTCAATGCTTCAAGGCATGTGGTGTTTTTCTCTTTTGAGTCTTCACCTCTCTTGGAACTGGTTTAACATAATGCAACTAGTTGCTCGGTCAGTTCAGAATATGGTTGACATACAACAATTTTGGTGTCGATCCTGAGTAAGAACAGTATGTTTCCTTCCCCAGGACATTAGGAAACCAGTGAGTTTATACTGATTGACCAGCTTTATGACAACTTTCGCTAATACTAGCTTTGCATTCCAAGTCTATTTCATTGTTTATTCAAAAAAATTTATTCAAAGTAAGTGTTATGGTGATTTGTTATCAAAAATACTAATTTATAATAATTGACCAGATATCTATGCGAATCTTGAACTTCTTAAAAAGAATACTTTTCAAACCAAGTCACACTGTATAGAGCAGTATCAATGTTGCATTTCTAAAGAACAGACTGGTTGGATGGAGACAGTTACTCTACACACTTTCAGACAGACAGGTCACATCACCCAGTTTGTGATTGTTAAAAAAAAAAATTGTTAAACACAACCAGAGAGAAATTGCCACAGGGCAACAACCTTTGCCCTGTCTCTGAAACCCCCTTTCTTGAAGCTTGAGAGTTGAAAATCCACTGGAAGACTGCATTGTTGCAAGTGGAGGGTTCTTAGATGAGAAGTCTTAATCTACACCACTGTCTCCAGGAAAAGAGAAATCAACCAGCCTTTACTGATCCAGAAAGAAATCCCCATGCCAATAGCTTGCATGAAAATTGACTTTATCTGAAGACCAGAATTTGAACAATCCATGAATAATTCTTTTTCTTTTGTCCACAAATCGTGTGTGTGAGTGTATACGTGCATGTGAGTGTGCGTGTGCGTGTTTAATACCACCTCTCTTTTAAATTTGAACTTTGTTGTAGGCAGTGGAGGGGGAGGACAAGGAAAGGAATTCATCCACCAGCCTAACTAGATTGTTAGAACAGGAAAGATCATCTCAGCAGGACCTTTGGACAGAATCTGAAACTTGCTGACATCGTCAGGTCACAGCAGAGCTGGAGGCAGGAAGGAAAAGCTCTAGAAAAAAGTCTGAAGAAAATGAATATTACTCAACTTACCTAAAGTGTTTTGGTCATTATACAAGATAATATGGAGGCTCTACTGCTGTACAGTTGGAAGTGCAGCTTTGATGGGGAACAGGACAGCTGATTGCTGAGTTACAATGAGAAATTCAAGTGTGACACAATAGTGAGAGTCAACTGTCAACACCTGCAATACTGAAAAATCCCTTGGAAAATGATGACCTTAAGAAAGCACTAGAAGAGCAAATAGAGAGCATGGAAAAGGACTTACAAACAGGATTAGGGAGAATCCTAAGATATTGTATAAATACATTAAAAGAAAGAGTTTAACCAGGGAAAGAGTAGGGCCCATTTGGGACCAAGGCGGCAATCTGTGTGTGAAGCTGCAGGATATTGGAAGGGTGTTAAATGAATACTTCTCTTCAGTCTTCACTCTGAAAGATGAGAACATAGGTATGGAATTCAAGAAAAGGGACTGTGAGGAACTTGCAGTTTAACATAGAAAATGGGGAGGTATTAGAAGCCCTGACGGGCTTACAAACAGACAAACCTCCTGGCCCAGATGAATTGCATTCCAGGCTAGCGTGGGAGGCGAGGCAGAAAATTGTAGGGGCTCTGACACATTTTTAATTCCTCTCTGGCCCCAGAGGAAGTGCCAGAGGACTGGAGGACAGCTAATGTGGTTCTACTTTTCAACACAGGCAGTAGAGGTGAACCAGGAAATTACACACCGGTCAGTCTCACTCTCCTGTGATAGGGAAACTATTGGAGAAAATTCCGAAGGAGAGAATTTATCTACAATTAGAAAAGTATGGCTTAATTAATGATAATCAGCATGGCTTTGTCAGAGGGAGGTCATGCCTAACAAATATGTTAGAATTTTACAAAAATGTGATCAAGTGGATGAGGGATGAAGTTCAGTTGATGTCGTTTACATGGATTTTAGCAAAGTTTTTGACAAGGTACCACATGGGAGACTGATTGAGAAAGTTAAAGCACATGGAATTCAGGGAAACGTGATGAGATGGATCAGAAACTGACTTAGCAATAGGACATAAAGGGTAATGGTAGAAGGCTGTTTCAGTGATGGAGGCCAGTGTCCTCAAGGATCAGTACTGGAATCCTTATTGTTTGTTATATACATAAATGATATAGACAAAAAAGTGGAGGGACTTTTAAGCAAGTTTGCAAGCACTACCAAGATTGGTAAGGTGGTTAATAGTGAAGAAGATGGTTTTAGGAAGATATAATTGGGTTGGGTCATACAGTCATAGAGCCATACAGCATGAAAACAGATCTTTAGGTTCAACTCATCCATGCCGACCAGGTTTCCCAAACTAAATTTCCCATTTGCTTGCTTTTGGCCCGTATCCCTTGACACCTTTCCCATCCACGTACCTGTCCAAATGTCTTTTAAATCTCGTAATTGTAAACTGCCTCTACACCTTCCTCCTGCAGCTTGTTCCATACAAGCACCACCCTCTGTGTGGAAAAAGTTGCCCCTCAGGTCCCTTTTAAATCTTTTCCCTCTCACCTTAACCCTATGCCCTCTGTTTTGGACTCCCCTACCCCAGGGAAAAGGACTTTAGCTCTTCACCTTATCTATGCCTCTCAAGATTTTATCAACCTCTATAAGGTCACCCCTCAACCTCCTATGCTCCAGTGAAAAAAGTCCTAGCCTATCTTTAATGATCATAATTCTATTAGTTTTAAAATTGTATGGAAAAGGATAAGCCTTCCATAAAAGTTAAAGGTTTTAAGAAAGGCAAATTTTAATGGTATGAGACAAGAGCTTTCAAAAGTTGATTGGTGTAGACTGTTCACAGGTAAAGGGACGTTTGATAAGTGGAAGTCTTTCAGAAGTGTGATAATGAAAGTTCAGAGTCATTATGTTCCTGCTAGAGTGAAAAGTATGACTGGTAGAATTAGGGAACAATGGATGAATAGAGATATTGAAGCTCTTTGTCATGAATAAAAAAGAATCAAATAATCATATATTAGATATAGACAACTGGGATCAAATGAATCTCTTCATAGAATCCCTACCTTGTGGAAGCAGGCTATTTGGCCCATCAAGTCCACACCGACCCTCCGAAGAGCATCCCACCCAGAGCCAGCCCTCTGCCCTATCCCTGTAACCCTAAAATATAAAAGTGGATAAATCTCTGGGACCTGATCTAGTGTATCCCAGGATGTTGTGGGAAGCGAGGGAGGATATTGCGGGGCTCCTTGCAGAAATATTTGTGCAGGCGAGGTGCCCGATGACTGGAGAGTGGCTAATGTTGTCCCTTTCTTTTCAAAAAGGGATGTAAGGAGAAGCCTGGGAACTATAGGCCTGTGAGTCTAACTTCGGTGGTGGGTAAGTTAATGGAGGTGTTTCTGAAAGATAGGATTTGTATGCATTTCGAGAGGCAAAGAATGATTAGGGATTATCGGCATGGTGTTGTGTGAGGGAAATCGTGTCTCACAAAATTTGATTGAATTTTTTGAGGAAGTAACCAAGAAGATTGATGAGGGTAGAGCGGTAGACATTGCTTCCTTGGACTTTAGTAAAGCCTTTGAAAAGGTTCTGCATGGTAGACAAATTAGTAAAGCTAGATCACATGGGATTCAGAGTGAGCTAGCCAATTGGGTACAAAATTGGCTTAACGGCAAGAGACGAGTGGTGGTGGAGGATTTTTTTTTGGACTGGAGGCCTGTGACCAGTGGTGTTCCACAGGGATCAGAGTCATGTCCACTTTGGTTTGTCATTTCTATAAATGATTTAGATGAGAATATAGAAGGCATGGTTAGTAGCTTTTGGATGATACCAAAATTGATGGTATAGTAGACAATGAAGAAGGTTAGCGGGCGGCACAGTGGCTCAGTTGTTAACATTACTGCATCACAGTGCTAGAGATCCAGGTTCAACTCCAGCCTTAAGTGACTGTCTGTGTGGAGTTTGCACATTCTCCCCGTGTCTGCATGGCTTTCCTCCGGGTGCTCCGGTTTCCACCCACAGTCCAAAGATTGTGCAGGTTAGGTGGATCTGCCATGCTAAATTGCCCATAGTGTTCAGGGATGTGCAGGCTAGGTGGATTAGCCATGGGAATTGCAGGGTTACAGGGATAAGGTAGGGGGGTGGGTCTGGGTGAGATGCTTTTTGAAGGGTTGGTGCGGACTTGATGGGCCGAATAGCCTGCTTCCATACTGCAGGCATTCTACGATTCTATGATCTAAGATTACAAAGAGATCTTGATCAATTGCGTCATTGGTCTAAGGAGTGGCAGATAGAGTTTAATTTGGATAAATGCAAGGTATTGCATTTTGGTAAAACAAATAAGGGCAGAACTTATACAATTAAAAGTAGAGCCTTGGTTAGTGCTGTAGAACAGAGAGACTGAGGAGTTCAGGTACCTAATTCTTTGAAGTTTGCGTCACATCTAGATGGTGGTCGGGGGGATAGTGGTGAGAAGGCGTTTAGCCTTCATGCTTGTCTTCACTGCTCAGGCCTTTGAATATAGGATTGGGACGTCATCTTGAGGTTTTACAGGACGTTGGTGAGGCCTCTTCTGGAGTACTGTGTCCAGTTCTGGTCTCCCTGTTATAGGAAGGATATTATTAAGCTGGCGAGGGTTCAGAAAAGATTTACCAGGATGTTGCTGGGAATGGAGGGTTTGAGTTATAAGGAGAGGCTGGATTGGCTTGGATTGTTTTCTTTAGGGAGAGAAGGCTGAGGGGGTACTTGATTGAGGTGTATAAGATTATGAGGGGTATGGATAGAGTGAGTGGGGAGCAGCTGTTCCCCTTTGTTAAGGGGTTAATTATGAGAGAACACAGTTTTAGGGTAAGGGGAAGGAGATTCAGAGGGGATTTGGGAAAACACTTTTTGACTCAGAGGATGGTGAAATCCTAGAATGCACTGCCTGGAAACGTAGTTGAGGCCAAAAACCTTACACCCTTTAAAAAACATATAGACGAGCACTTGAAATAACATAACATTCAAGGATATGGGGCAAGTGCAGGAAATTGGGATTAGCGCGCCTTTAAAGTAGCAGTTATGTCAGAGCAGACTTGATGGGCCAAACGGCCTTTTCTACGCTGTATGAATCTTTGACTCAATCCTAAAATGGAATGTGTGCTACATGGATCGATTATTCTCTCACCCCTCCTGACTCTAAGCTCTGCGCATCTGTAAACTCATTTCAATTTCCTCGCTCCACTGCAAATCTTTCATTCCTGCCTCTGCAGATATAGCAAGTTTGCATGGACACTGGTGGGCACAAATGGACTGGCAGTAGCACTGGTGCGTTTGGAACTTAACATTATGACCATACACAAGGTCACCAACACAAAGTGTGGCAAAAAAAAACAGAAATAAGCCCATCGAATCAGTCTCGATGTTAAGGAGAACAATAAGCCAGCTGAGAGAAGTGTCCAGCTATACCACGCAGCATTCCAATATTCCAAGATGAAGTTGGAGATTGAGGCTGAGGAAGATTACTATGAAAACAGCCAGCACTCTAACAATACACAGACTGCCAAGCACCTACAAGTCAAGATCTCCTAATTATACCTAAATTTGGGCGGCTCAGTGGTTAGCACTGCTGCCTCACAGTGACAGGAACCCAGGTTCAATTCCACCCTTGGGCGACAGTCTGTGTGGAGTTTACACATTCTCCCCCTGTCTGCGTGGGTTTCCTCCGGGTGCTCCAGTTTCCTCCCACAGTCCAAAGATGTGCAGGATGGGTGGATTGGCTATGCTAAATTGCCCACAGTGTTCAGGGATGAGTAGATTAGGGGGATGGGTCTGGGTGGGATGCTCTGAGGGTTGGTGTGGACTTGTTGGGCCAAATGGCCTGTTTCCACACTGTAGGGATTCTACGAAAAAACCTAAGTCTATTCAGCCTTCAGCCTCTTCTACCAAAGTGAAGTGTGTAGATCTCAGGAAGGTTATACTGTCAAGAGATTGGGAAGAATTAGTAAACCTTTATATTATGAAGACTTAAACTCTTAAATGAGATCTATTTTTTGTGTAATAGTTTCAGCAACCACCCTACTTTGTTATTTATATTTACTTTTGCTGTATACAATGGCTATCTTCAGAGAAATAAAGGAGGATGTTGCTATATGGCTTGAAGATAACATGTGAGTGGTGTACAGGTGTGATTGAAGAACCAGGATGCAAAACAGTATATGACTAGGTGTGTGTATGTGAGCATGTACCTGTGTGCATGTGTGTGTACGTGTCTGTGCGCACACATATCCACGTGTGCACGTATGTAAGTGTACATGTGTGTACACATGTGTGGAATCTCCAGGTTAGACATGTTTCTTGATCGCTCTTGTATTTTGAATATATTAGAACTAGTCTTCAAATAAAAGCACTTAACTACAGTTTACCAATTCTTATACATGATTGGAGAGTTTGCGCAAAAAAGAGCAAGATGGTCTTAGAGGGCATACAGAACAGATTCAGCGGAAAGACAGAAGAAAATAAAATTTGCATTTATAGGGGGTAAAAGGGTGAGGAATGATGAAGAGGAAAGCTCTTTCAGAAACAGTGCACAGAGTAGATGGGAGAATGGGGAAAGGACAGGAGAATGAGACAGAGCACCTTAACAGAATGCTGAAGGGAACTGGAGAAGTTCAGGGGAATGAAACTTAAAATGAAATCATTCTGGCCATATAGGTATCACTGTGAGGGCCAGCATTTAATTCCCATCTGTGGTTAACCCTCAGAAGGTGGTTGTGACTTGCATTCTTGAACAGTTGGAGTGTATGTTGGGAAGGCATTCCCATAATGCTATTAGAAAGTGAGTTCCATGAGGTCAGCCACTTATTGTAGAATACTCAGCCTCTGATCTCCTCCTGTAGTTAAGGTATTCATGTAGCTGATCACACTGAGTTTTTGGTCAAAGAGGCTTGCTCTTTGAGAGACAAGGTACAGGTGTGGCAGGTCGATATGGTGAAAGGGCAAGAGGGACAGCTCTTTCAGAGAAAGAAGACACATGGTGACCAAATGGGGAAAGGTGACGATTCATGGGACAAATGCGATAGCTCCACCAGCGAGAAAACATAACAGCAATGGGCTAATTGGGCTCCTTCTGCGCTGTCAAATTATAGAGAAGCAAAAACATACTATGTTGCAAGGCTGCCTGCTTAGTACTCCATTTGAATTCAGAAGCCACTAAATCCAATTTCCAGATAATAATACACCATACTAACAGCATTCTTACCATCACTGTCTAAAATATAATCTCGAGGAAACATGATACCACAACCCATGATATCACCCTTGTAGCAGCGAGGGCCAAAGGGATCTCCCACTCCACTTCCTTGGAAAAGCTTGCCATCATCTGAGAAAAGAAATCAGAGAATTTAGTAACACACACACACGGACACCAATCCAGTCTTTCTCTCCTTCTCACACCCAGGCACAGGTACACACACAGAAACCAATCCTACTTTTCTTGTCCTCTCACACCCAGACATCAATCCTGTCTTTCTCTCCTTCTCATAGGTAGGCACAGGCATACACAGAGACAAATCCTGTTTTTATTTCCCTCTCACCCAAGCAAAGGAACTACACATAAACTGACAATGCCTGACATACGCACACTCATAGACACTTTCTCTATCACACTCACATCCAGGTACTACTAAACACTGGCAACTAAGCTTTAAGGGGATAGAGTATAGGAGTGGGACTGACTGCCTTGCTTAACAAAGAACCAGCGTGAACTTGATAGGCTTAATAGCCAGACTTCTTCTGTAACGACTCTTGGACTTTCACATATTACAAGAACAACTTATGTTTACACAGTATTTTTGACATAGTAGAACACTCCATGAAGATTCACAGGAACATTATCAGACAAAATTTGAGACTATTGTGTTTGAAATATTGTGTTCAAATCTGATCGCCACACTACCAGAAGGATGTGGTGGCTTCGGACAGGGTACAGAAAAGATTTATCAGGATGTTGCCTGGTAATGGAGGGCATTAGCTATGAGGAGCGGTTGGAGAAACTTGGGTTGATCTCACTGGAATGACGGAGGTTGAGGGGTGACCTGATAGAGGTCTACAAGATTATGAAGGGCATGGACAGACTGGACAGTCAGAAGCTTTTCCCCAGGGTGGAAGAGTCAGTTACCAGGGGCCATAGGTTTAAGGTGCGAGGGGCAAGGTTTAAAGGCGATGTACGAGGCAATTTTATTTACACAGAGGGTGGTGAGTGCTTGGAACTCGTTGTCAGGGGAGGTAGTGGACGCAGATACGATAGTGACATTTATAGGATGTCTTGACAAATAGATGAATAGGATGGAAATAGGGGGATGTGGTCCCTGGAAAGGTAGGGGGTATTAGTTGTGACAGGCAGCATATTGGTGCAGGCTTAGAGAACCAAAGGGCCTGTTCTTGTGCTGTAATTTTCTTTGTTCTTTGTTCTAAGCTATTTAAGGACATATTAGGACAGGGGGTGAAAGCTTGGTCAAAGTAGTTGTCTATAAGTAGCATTGTAATTTGAACATTTTATAGTTTGTGGCATGCAGAAGTGATGGGATTTGATGAGAGTTCGAGTTTTGGACGGGCTCATGTTTCTAGAGGTCACAAGAAAGAAGGTTCACCAAGAGTTTGTTGGAAAAGCTGAGTCTAACATAAAATGTTCATCCTTATTTTCAAATACCTCATGCCCTCACCCCTCCTTATCTCTGAAATCTCTTCCAACCCTACAACACTCTAAAATCTCTGCACTTCTTGAGGATTCCCAAATTTCATGGCTCCACCAGTGACTTCAGTGTCTTCAGCTGCAAAGACTCTAAATTTTGGAGGTTCCTTCCGACCAAGCTTTTGGTGCTAATATATCCTTTGACTTGGTGTCAAATAATGCCTGATAATAACCCTGTCAAACATCACTGCTAAAGCTGGTGGGTTTGCTTGAGCGGTTGATGGTTGTTGATTAGGCTAAACATATTTCACAAAGAGAAGGAGAATGAGAAAGTAGTAGAAAGAAGCAATGAGATAAGAGGACAATGAGATATAAACTGCAGTAAAATTTGAAATATCCCAAAAATTAGCAGTGGTCCCAAAGAAGAAAACAATTAAAGTGACAAAGGAGGTATTAAGCTGTGTGTATGTCAGTGCCCAGATGTAATCCGATAAATTTATAAGAACATAAGAACTAGGAGCAGGATCTGGCCATCTGGCCCCTCAAGCCTGCCCTGCCATTTAATAAGATCATGGCTGATCTTTTTGAGACTCAGCTCCACTTACCCGCCCACTCACCATAACACTTAATTCCTTTACTGTTCAAAAATTTATCTAGCCTTGCCTTAAAAACATTCAGCGAGGTAGCTTCAACCGCTTCACTGGGCAGGGAATTCCACAGATTCACAACCCTTTGGGTGAAGAAGTTCCTCCTGACCTCATTCCTACATCTGCTTCCCTTTATTTTGAGGCGATGCCCTCTCGTCCTAGTTTCACCTGCTAGCGGAAACAACCTCCCTGCCTCTGCCTTATCTATTCCCTTCATAATCTTATATGTTTCTATAAGGTCTCCCCTCATTCTTCTGAATTCCAATAAGTATAATCCCTGTCTACTCAGTCTCTCCTCATAATCCAACAATCTCAACTCTGGAATCAACCGAGTGAATCTCCTCTGCACCCCCTCCAGTGCTAGCATATCTCTTCTCAAGTAAGGAGACCAAAACTGCACACAGTACTCCAGGTGTGGCCTCACCAGGACCCTATACAGCTGCAGCATAGCCTCCCTGTTTTTAAACTCCATCCCTCTAGCAATGGCAGACAAAATTCCATTTGTCTTTTTAATTACCTGCTGCACCTGCAATCCTACTTTTAGCGATTCATGCACAAGGACACCCAAGTCCCTCTGCACAGCAGCGTGCTGCAATTCTTTACCATTTTTTACCATTTGGTGAACTGCAGGCACACACTGCCACATGAGATTATGACATGGTGGCATTAATGACATGTCTCAAATAAAGCCAGGAATGGGTTCTTAACATTTTGGTTATCAGATCTCCATGAATGATAGTAAAGGAAAAACAGACAGTCCTGATGAAAAATGATGTTAAAGCTCTAAATAGAAAAGATTTACTACGTAGTACAAGGAATATTAGGCTGGAATTAAGCAACAGAGAGCAGTTTTCACATAGAGATCTAAACTGAGAAATGAAACAGACAAACAAATGTGTCAGCAAATTTTAAAGGCTTGTAGTAAAATACACAATGTCAAGGGACTTTAATCACTCTAATATGGACCAGGGAAAAAAAAACATTATGCTAAGGATGGGGGAGGGAGGAATTTCTGATATGTACAGGAGAACCTTCTCAATCAGTTTGTCTCAAAATCAACAGGAAATGAAATAGTAAAATAAAACAAAGAACTGTGGATGCTGGAAATCTGAAACAAAAACAGAAACTGTTAGAGAAACTCAGCAAGTCTGGCAGCATCTATGTAGAGAAAGCTGCTTTCTCTCCAAGAAATGAAACAATGTTTGATTTGATTCCGGGAAATTGAGTGTTTTTCAGTAGGAATCAGCCAAATATAATTTATTTTAAAGTACTTATGGTAAAAATCTAGAAATATCAAAGAGTGAAGGTGATGGATCTTCAGGTAGGACGGGGGAGGGTGTAAAGAATAGATGGTGTCAAATTATTAATTAAGGAGTCAGTTCTGCAGTAAGAAGGGATGATATCTTGGAATGAGGCTTCAAATTTGTCTTCAAATGAGGCTTTGTGGGCAGAGCGTAGGAATAAAAAGAAGGCAGTCACGTTGCTGAGAGTGTATTATAGGCTCCCAAACACCTAGAGGGCAATAGAGGTGCAGATATGTAAACAATTCATGAGTTGTGTAAAAAATATTAACAGGTTAATAAGAGATTTCAACTTCTCCAAAATTCATTGGGATAGTCATAGTATAAATTGTTTAGAGGGTGGATTTCTTGAAATGTATTTAGGAGAGCTTTTCACATAGATAATCCAACAAGGGATGGTGCAGTGCCGGACCTAACTGTGGGGAATGAAGCCAGACAGGTGTTTGAGGTGGCCATGGGGGAGCATGTTAGTGAAAGTGACCACAATGCAAAATGATTTAAGATTGTTATGGAAAAGGAAAAAGATTATCTGCAAAAAGGGTTTTGGATTGGGGTAAGGCAGATTTTATTAAAATAAGGCAGGATCTGGCCAACATAGACTGGGAACAGCTAATTGTAGGAAAATCTTCAGAACAGTCAAAAAGGGAGAGTACAGGCCCAACATGTTCACTTTAGGGTGAAATGTAGAAGCAACAAGCCCAGAGATCCATGGATATCTAGGAATATTCAGGACTGGGTAATAAGGAAGGAAAACAGGCTTTTAACAGGTGCAGAGAGAGTAAATCAACAAAAGCCGTCATGCAGTACAGAAAGTATTGAAGGGGGTGGTGGCAAAGTTAAGAAAGCAATTAGGAGAGCAAAGAGGAGGCATGAGAAAACATTGGTGAACAAGATTAGGGAGAATCCCAAGATATTCTATATCAAGAGGAAAATGATAACCTGGGAAAGAGTAGGGCCCATTAGGGCTCTAGGGGGCAATCTATGTATGGAGTGAGAGGACATTGGTAGAGTGTTAAATGAGTACTTCACATCTGTCTTCATTCAGCAGAAGGAAGATGTAGAGATAGAATTCAGGAAGGTGGACTGTGAGGTTCTTGAGCAGATTGATAGAGTGAGTGAGAAGTTATTGGAGGTTTTGGCAGGTTCAAAAGTGGACAAATCCCCAGGTCTGAAGAGTTGTAGCCCAGGCTGCTGTGGGAGGCGTGGATAAAATTACAGGGGCCCTGACCCAAATTTTTAATTCCTCTCTGGCCATAGGTGCCAGAGGACTACAGGACAGCTAATGTGGTTTCACTTCTCAAGAAGGATGGTAAATATAAACCAGGGAATTACGGACCAGTGAGTCTCTCATCAGTGTTAGGAAAGCTATCGGAGAAAATGCTGAAGGAGAGAATTACTCTCACTTGCAGAGGTAAGGTTTGGTTAGGAATAATCAGCATGGCTTTGTAGGGAGGTTATGTTGGAGCTGTGCAGGTTTTTGGTTAGGCCACAGCTGGAGTTGTGTGCGCAGTTCTGGTCACCACTCTATTGGAAGGATGTGACTGCACTGGAGGGGTGCACAGGATGTTGCCCGGGATGGAGCGATTCTACTATGAAGAGGGGCTGGATAAGCTCAGGTTTTCTTTTTTGGAGCACAGACGGCTGAAAGGGGACTTGATAGAGGTGTATAAGATTATGAGGGGCATGGACAGGGTGAACAGAAAGCAGCTGTTCCTCTTAGTTGAAGGGTCAATAATAAGGGGTATAATTTTAAGGTGAAAAGCAGAAGGTTTAGAAGGGATTTGAGGAAAAATGTTTTCACCTAGGGGGTGGTGGGGTGCACTGCCTGGGCGAGTAGTTGAGGCAGAAAACTTCACAACTTTTAAAAAGTAGTTGGGAGCACTTGAAATGTCATAATATTCAAGGCTTTGGGCCTAGTGCTGGAAAGCAAGATTAATAAAGTTTTTGACAAGATATGTAGCTCGGGTTGTGGATGAGGTTGTAGACTTGCTCATGGAGCTGGTGTGTTTGATTGTAGACGTATCATCACCCTGCTCGGTAACATCGTCAGTGTGCCTCCGGTGAAGCGCTGCTATTTTGTCCCGCTTGTTATTTATATGCCTTGATTTCCCTAGGTATCAGGGTAGCCCATAAACCAACAAACACCCTGCAACAGCTACGGACAAACGTAATGGATTCCATACCCACAACCAATAAAACTAATGTAATATACAAAATACCATGCAAGGACTGTGAGAAACATTACATAGGCCAAACTGGAAGAAAACTGACAATAAGGATACATGAACACCAACTAGCCACCAAGACACATGACCAATTCTCACTGGTCTCAATACACATGGACAAAGAAGGACACAAATTCGACTGGGACAACACATCCATAATAGCACAAGCCAAAGAAACATGCCAGGGAATTCCTGGAGGCCTGGCATTCCAACTGGAACTCCATCAACAAATACACTGACCTGGACCCGATATACAAACAACTGAAAAACAGAACCGGAAGTGATATCAACCACGCCAGCAAACCGGTGCGTATAAATAACAAGCAGGACAGAACACCAACACTTCACCGGAGATGCACTGATGATGTTACCTAGCAGGGCGACAAAATGTCTGCAAACAAACATAGAACATAGAACATAACAGCGCAGTACAGGCCCTTCGGCCCTCGATGTTGCGCCGACCTGTGAAAGCAATCTGAAGCCCATCTAACCTAAACTATTCCATTATCAGCTCGGTGAGCAAATCTACAACCTCATTAACATAGATAATTCGGTGCAGACTCGATGTGTCAAAGGGCCTCTTTCAGTGCTATGTGACTCTGTAACAGTGGATTATGAAAGTGGTGGTAACATAGAAAATGGAGTTTAGTGTGCAGATATATGAAGTGATGTATTTTGGGGGAACTAATGTGGAAAGACAATGGACTACAAATAGCATGATTTTGAAAACGTTAAATCATTTGGGATTCCATTTCTACATATATAAATCCTTAAAGTTAGCAATCCAGGTTGATTAGGTGATCAATAAAGCGTATAGGTTTTCAGGTTTATTAATAAAGGAATTCAAAATAAAGGCAAAGAGATTATGCCAAAACTTTATAACTCACTGGTTAGACCCCAGATTTCACCTGAGCAGCACACTTCAGCAAAGAAATAAAGGTCATAGGAAGGGATGTCAAGGATAAAGAACTCCAGTTATGAAGCAAAGTTGGAAAAGTTAGGACTGTTCTTGTTAGAATAGAGAAGGATAGAGATGACCTAATAGAGATTTTAAGATAATGACAGGCTTTGATAGAGTCGATCGAGAAACACTGCTGCCTCTGGTGAGTGAGCCAGCAACGAGAAATCATAGATTCAAAATTATTGGTTAATGTTTCAAACAGAGACAAAGAGAAACATTTTCAATTTTCATTCACAGTTATCAGGATTTGGAACACTTGCCCTGAAAAGGTGGTGCAAGCAGATTAAATCAATAGTTTGGAAAGGGAATTGGACAGGTCCTTGAGATCTCAGAGCTCAGACAGTAATAGACAAAAAAGCAGGGACATGGAACTAACTCTAACAGTTCTTGCAAAGAGCCAGCACAAGCCAGACAAGACATGGCATCTTGTGTTGTAGTTTTCCATGATTCTTGATGAAAGGTGATATACAAGTGTGAGCCGCTATTGTTGACTACATAGGGAATAGGACTAGCTCTTAATCAAACCCACTTGGCAGGAAACAGACGAAAATGGATCAGTCACCCATTTCGCATGATGATTGATAATGCCCAAATGTAAGCGCGCACACACACACACACACACACACACACACACACACACACATACACACGTAGTCGAGGCAAAAGACACATGCTGCTGAGGCAACAGTCACACACACATAGACGCAGCAAAGGCAACAGCCACACGCGCATGCAAGCAAGGCAGCAGATACATGCAGGCAAGGGAACAGACACACATACACAGCCGAGGCAACAGACACAGGCACGCGCAGCTGAGGCAAGAGATACACGCATGCACAGGCAAGGTCACACACACACACACACACACAGGCACGGCAACAGGCATGCGTGCAAAAAATATGCACACATAAACAAGGCAACATTCACATGAGATACAGATAAGATGGCAGACATGCACATGCACATGCACAATACACTAGTTCTGTCAATCAAACATAGGCAGGTACCTGCTCCTAAACCCAGGTGCTATCTCATCAACATTCGCACCAATACAGTCTCCTACACAGTCACAATAATGCACAGTTCCAGATGTGCACTCGCAAAGTTACACACACTGGCAGCTTGATACTTTTGCATGAATGGTTGTTAGTTATACATCTGAATCGACACCACTCTATTATGCACAGTGATGCCATATGTTGTACAAATAAGCACGATTATATATACACCTTTGGACACCTTTCCATTATGTCCACAGGCGCCATGGTAATTAGACCTTTGCGCATTGGCGTCATTAAATTACATGCATTGGCATTGTTATATGTAAACTTTTGCGCACTCCTTGCTGCATTACATACATTACACACACTGGTGCCATTATACATACGCATTTTCATATTGACATCATTACATTATATAGATTGGCATAGTTATATATACACCTTTGCACAGTGATGCTACTCTATCACATTCATTGGTGCTGTGGCATTACATACACTGGCACCATTAAATATACACATTTATCCATTTGCAGCACTACACAACACGCATTTGCACTGCGGCATTACATGTACTGGTGCTGTTATGCATACACCTTTTCCCATTGACAACATTACCCCATATGTATTGGTACACACAATTAATATATCTTTGCACAGTGGTGCTGCCGTATCATTCATTGGCGCTGTGGCATTAAATACACTTATGTTGTTATACATTTACCTTTGCCTATTGGCAGCACTACATAACATACACTGTACTGTACCCATATATACATTGACCTTTGTTCAGTTGTAAACAAGCACCATCTCATTACATACATCGACATTGCCAGACATAAACATTTGGGTATTCATAGAGTTACCATGCTATGGTGCATTATTACATTCATAAGCTTAACATACATCTTAATCAATAAGAAAAGACCATTCGGCCAAATTAGCTCATTCCTTTTATACAGGTCAACCCACCTGCTCCCATATCCCTCAACCCGCACCTACCCACCTGTTCCCACATCCCTCAACCCGCACCTACCCACTTACTCCCACATCCCTCAATGTCCAACTATCCACCTATTCCCATATCCCTCAACCCGCACCTATTAATTCTATGTCAGTTCCCATGGAGCAAATCAAGCAGTCCCACTACCACGTCCTATTTCCATCACTCTGCAAGTTTATTTACCTCATGTATCTATCTAATTTCACTTTGGCAACATTGATCATCTTTACTGGCCTTGTAGGCACCGAGTTCCAAGTCATTTCAACTAATTGTGTACAAGAATTCCTCTTCACATTCCCCTGCATGTCTTGTTCAAAAACTTAAACCTGCGTACAGTCAGCTCATGGGAGTTTTCTTCTTGGTCACCTTATCTAAACCTGTTATAGTCTTGTACATTTCTATACAATCTCCTCTCAACTCCTATTATCCAGGGAGAACAACTTTAGCCTTAATAACCTAATCTTGTAACTAAAACACCCCATCCTCAAATGATTCCGGTAAATCTCCTCCTCACCCTTTCAAGGACCTCCACGCCTTTCCTGAAACATGATGGCCAGGACTGGATGCAATGATCTAAGCATAGCCTAACTAGAACTTAATCCAGCACAACTTACTGTGTTTTTACTCAATGATTCTATTAATGAAGCTCAAGATTCTGTACGTTTTGCCATCCACACATTCACATGTCTTGTTACGTTCAAAGGTCTCTGCATGTGCACCGCCAGGTCCCTCTGTCCCTGCATACTTTAGAACAGTGCCATTAAATCTCTACTGCCTTTCCCCATCCCTTCTACCACTTCTATGTATTAAACTCTATCTGCCACTATCTGCTCACTGATCATTGTAATATTGCTGGCAATTTTAACCTTAATTGACCTGACACAGTCAAGGATAATAATCGTATCAAGGTCAGAGAAAGGAATGCCACCTTCCTAGTTGGACATAGAATGAACAGATCAAGGAAGTCATAGAGGTCCACAGGACTGGAAAAGGCCATTCAGCCCATCAAGTCTGCACAAATCAAAAACATCCCCTTAACTATTCTCAGAGATAGTAGGACCTGCAGATGCTGGAGAATCTGAGATAACAAGGTGTAGAGCTGGATGAACACAGCAGGCCAAGCAGCATCAGAGGAGCAGGAAAGCTGACGTTTCGGGCCTAGACCCTCTCTCAGAAAAAATGCTGGAAGGATGTTCCCGATGACTGGGGACTTCAGAACTAGGGGTCACAGTTTAAGGATACTGGGTAGGCCATTTAAGACTTAGATGAGGAGAAACATCTTCACCCAGAGAGTGCTGAGCCTGTGGAATTCTTGGTCACAAAAGCAGTTATGGCTGAAACACAAAGTTTTCAAGTAGTGGTTAGAAACAGTTCTTAGGGCTAAAGGTTATGGGGAGAAAGCAAGAGTAGGGTACTGAGTTAGATGATCAGCCATGATCATGTTGAATGGTAGAGCAGGGTTCTAAGGCACCACTCCACAGTTCCACTTTGTCTCCCGTCACATTCGTCGTGCTAACAGGAAACTTTTCCTTTTCCTTTCAGGCATCAAGGCATACAAGGTGCAACAACTCAGATATATCCATGGCCCTCTGGAACCTTCCTCCCCTCCCCTCCCCTTCCTCTGACTCCATTCCCTCTGCCAACCCCACCTCCTGTCGGGTATTCACCATCCCTCCTAACCTTCCACTCTCTGAT
>NC_063372.1:233575-250901 GCF_021869965.1 Rhincodon typus | reverse complement strand
GAAGGATGCTGCCAGACCTGCTGAGCTTTTCCAGCAACTTCTGTTTTTGTTCCTTCTCTCTGGATCTGCTTTTTTTTTTGAATCAACCTGATCAGTTGACACAGCTCTGAAACAGGAGGAACTTGAACCCAAGACTTCTGGCTCCGAGGTAAGGACTACAAGAGCCCCTTAGTCTGCTTTTTCTTTTATATATCTGGGTCTGCTTTTTGTTTTAAAATCAACCCTTTCAGAGATGTTATGACACACCTCTGGTGCAGGTGGGATTTGAACCTAGGCCTATGGGCTTAGAGGAAGGACACTACCACTGCACCACAAAGTCTCTATCTGGGTCTGCTTCTATTTTTTAATTTTTCATATATCCAACAGTGCTTTTACACACAACTGAACAGCTTGCCCACCACCAAATCACCGTTACTTCGTTTTTGTGATTTTTTTTCCCTTTAACTTCACCAGTAATCACCCGTATAGCACATTAAGTATTTACAAGCAACTAGGCCTGCTTTATAGGAGCAAATTACTGCAGATGCTGGAATCTGTACTGAAAACAAAACATGCTGGAGATCACAGTGTGTCAGGCAGCTCCCATACAGGGAGAGCAAGCTAATGTTGAGTCTAGATGACTCTTCATCAGAGCTCTATTTTCAAATTAACCTGTTCAGAGATGTTATTACACACCTCTGGAACAGGTGAGACTTGAACCAGGCCTCCTGGTTCAAAGGTAAGGATACTACCACTGCACCACAAGGGCTCAGATGATGAGTGCCAGCTGGGCAGCCATTGCCTGCTACCAAGAGAATTCATACTCAACAAGATCCACAAGGAGATTAATTAGTGATTCTCCTTAGGCCTTGTAAGGGTTACACCTCTCCCCCTCCAGTTCTGAAGGTTCCCCTTCGCTCCTGTGACAATGTGTCGCTTTGCCCACGGCTCCATTCCTGTTGCTTTCCAGGTCTGGGCAGCGGTGTATAATAAGTTTCCATGAAAACTATTGAAGAGCCACTGCAGTGGGCTTGTCCTTGGTAGCAACTTCTGACTGAGCTTCTGCCGCCTCTGTTTCCACCTCCAAGTCAAAACCAGAGTCTGAGTCCTCGTAATCCTGAGGCTGGCTCTCAAGCTTCCAGTGGGTGGAGTTTCCCATCTGCAGGATGCTGATGTTGGCATGTCTGTTGAAACATTCATTTCTGTAGAGGGTTCTTGCTGACAGAGGTGCCCCCTCAATGTGTTTTGTTTTGCAGTCTTCTCCCAGGATTCACCATGTATGATACTGAAGTAACTCCCCAGAGGCTGGTATCCAAGCACCGTCACCAAGTCACCCCTTATTTACATGGGCAAAGTCCTTGACTTTGGCACAGCTCCCTCAGAGCCAGCCGTCTGAGTGAACAGAAATGCCACAGGACCTCCTCCAAACTTTCCAAACGTTACTTTGCAGTAACTCCTGAGATTAAAATATCATCCAGTAAGATTCGAACTCTTGGCACCCCTTGGAGGATGTTCTCCATCACCCTTTGAAAGATTGCACAAGCCGAAGACACCCCAAAAGGCAAGCAATTGCACTCATACAATCCTTTCTCAGTATTTATGGCAACGTATATGCTGGATGATACCTCAAGCTCCAGGTGGAGGTAGGCATAGCTCATATCCAATTTGAAAAAAATGCGACCCCCAGCCAGCTTTATATACAAGTCTTCCATGTGTGGCATAGGATATCTGTCTAAGCGGGAAGCTCTGTTGACTGTCAACTTATGTAATAGTTATGATCCACACAGAGACGGACCGAGTTGTCAGGTTTTAAAACTGGAACTACCAACGCAGCCCAGTCAGCAAATCGCACTGGGCGTATGATGCTGAGTTCCTCTACTTTGGCACATAGGGCTTAGGAGACTGACTATGCCTTGAAGTATTCAGGTTGGGCCTCTGGGTCTACATAGATCTGGCCCTGTCACCTTTTATCTTCTGAAGTCCTCTTGGAACTGTTTGGGATAATTCTCAATGACTTCATATAGATCAACAGTATCCGTTTTAAAGATCTCTTGCCAATCCAGGTGGATTTTCTGTAGCCAGTCTCTTTCCAAAAGGTTGGGGCCTGGCCCTTGAACCACCATTAAGGGAAGTTGGGCTGTCTGTTGCCCATGTGTAACTGGGGCTACAGTGGCCCCAATAATATGTAAGAGCTCCCCAGTGTGTGTGGCCAATCTAGTCTTGGTGTCTAACAGATTTAAAGGCAAGATACCCCATCAGATTCTCCTAAAGGTTTTCTCCTCAACAATAGATACAGCAGTACCTGTATCTATCTCCATGAAAGGGTGTGGCCATTTACCTGAAGTTTTATATTAACTGGGGCCACTTTGGAAGCAATGACAGAATTTAGCTGCATCAATTCCTCATCCTTCGGCTGATTAGGCTGATTTATATGCAAAGCCCTGTTTTGAGATAGCTTTACCCTTTGAGATGTGCAGCATGCATATCGCCGGTTTCAGTAACTTTGCCCGGGGTGGACCCTATGACCACAAGTGCTACATGGATGTTCTTGCTGCACAACGTTTTGTGGAGAAACTTCCCATCCAGTTCTGGAGCCTTGCAGCACGGGAGCCATTCAGTGTTACCTGGAGGGCATTTGGCTCTGCAGCGTGGGAGTCACCCAAGGTGGAGGATGGTATCGTCTATGGGACCCCGACATTCCCAAGCTCCTTTTTCTGCAGAAAAGGGCCAGTTTTACTACTTTCTTGAGGTTCAGATCCGGTTCAGTCAGTAGTTTCCTTTAGGTCACAATATTATTTATCCCACAAACTAAGCAATCCCTTAACATTCCTCAAAGTGCTGATCCATCCTCACAGTATTCCGCTAATTTCCGCAGTCACATCAGGAATTCAGTAACTGGTTTCCCAGGATGTCTATTTGCTGTATTAAACCAGTATTGCTGCAATATGACAGATGATGTGGGATCATAGTGGTCCTCTACCATATCTACCAGTTTGTCAAAGGATTCTGACTCTGGGATTGCAGGGTAGGTTAAACTCTTTATGATGCTGAAAGTCAGGCTCCACAAGTGGTCAGGAGCATGACTTTTTGTCATTTTGAGAAAACACTGATGGGTAAAATTCGGGAGAATCCCAAGATATTTTACAAGTATTTCAAGGGTAAGAGAATAACCAGGGAGAAAAGTAGGGCCTACTAGGGACCAAGGGGGCAGTTTTTGCAAGGAGCCAGAGGACATTGATAAAGTGATAAATGAGTACTTTATATCTTTCTTTACTCGGTAGAAGGAAGATGTAAGTACAGAATTCAAGATGATGGACTGTGAAGTTCTTGAGCAGATTGATAAAAGAAGCAAGGAGATATTGGAGGTTTTGGCAGATTTAAAAGTGGTTAATGCTCAAGTCCAGACGAGTTGTATCCCAGGAGTGTGTATCCCACGAGTTGTGGCCCTGACCCAAAGTTTTAAATTGCCTCTGGCCACAGGGGAGGTGCCATTGGACTAGAGGACAGCTAATGTGGTTCCACTTTTCAAGAAGGGTGGTAAAGATAAACCAGGGAATCTATTGGAGAAATTTCTGAAGGAGAAAATGTATCTGCATTTAAAGAGGCAAGGTTTGATCAAGGATAGTGAGCATGGCTTTGTCAGATGGAATTCTTGCCTAATGAATTTGACTCAATTTTTCGAGGAGGTGACCAAATGTTTGGATGAGAGTAGGGCAGTCGATGCAGTTTATATAAATTTCAGCAAGGCCTTTGACAAGGTCCTATATGGAAAACTGATAAGGAAGGTAAAAGCTCATAAGATCCAGGGGTAGCGTGGCAAGATGCTGTGGGAAGAAACAGAAAGGGAAGCAAGAGAGGAGGGAGAGTGGCATTTTTGTTTAAGGAAAACATTATCCCTGTAATTAGAGAGGAGATTTTTGAGGGATCATCCAGTAAAACTATACAGGTATAAATTAGAAATAAGAAAGGGACGATCACCTTGATGGGATTGTACTATAGACCAAGCAATAGTCAGAGGGAAATTAAAGAATGAATATGTAGAGAGATCTCAGATATATATAAAAATAATAGGGTTGTAATAGAAGGAAATTTTAATTTTCCAAACATCGACCGTGACTACCATTGTGTTAAATGCTTGGATGGTGAAGAATTTGTTCAACGTGCTAAAGAAAATTTTCTTTATTAATATGTAAATGTACCTACTCGAGAAGGAACAATATTTGATCTTCTCTTGAGAAATAAGACATGGCAAGTGACTGAAGTGTTAGTAGGGAAACACTTTTGGACTAGTGATCATAATTCTATTAGTTTTAAAGCAGTTATGGAAAAGGATAAGCCTTCCATAAAAGTTAAAGTTCTTAATTGGAGTAAGGCAAATTTTAATGGTATGAGTCAAGAACTTTCAAAAGTTGATTGGAGTAGATTGTTCGCAGGTAAAGGGACTACTGAAAAGTGAGAGCTTTCAAAAATGTGATAATGAGAGTTCAGAAGCATCATGGTCCTGTTAGAGTAAAGGGTAAGGCTGGGAAGAGTGAGGAACATTGGATGAATAAAGATATTGAAGTGCTAGTCAAGAATAAGAAAGGATCATATGTTAGATATAGGTAACTGGGATTAAATGAATCTCTTGAAGAGTAGAAAGAGTATAGAGGTGTCCTTAAGAGGGAAATCAGGAGGGCAAAGAGGGGATAAGAGATAGCCTTGGCAGATGAGGTTAAGGATAATCCAAACAGAATCTACAAGTACATAATAAGCAAAAGACCAACTAGAGAGAGAATTGAGCCCCTTAAAGATCAATGAGGTCATCTATGTGTTGAACCTCAGGAGATGGGAAAGATACTAAATAAATATTTCGTGCCAGTTTTTACTCTGGAGAAAGAAATGGAGGCTAGAGAATTCAGGGAAATAAATACTGATGTTTTGAAAACAGTTCACATGACAGAAGAGGAAGTGCTAGAGGTCTTAGAAAACATAAAGTTGGATAAATCTCCGGGACCTGATCAAGTGTATCCCAGGACACTGTAGGAAGTTAGGGAAGAAATTGTGGGGGCCCTAGCAGAAATATTTGTTTCACCTATTACCATGGGTGAGGTGCCAGAGGACTGGAGGGTGGTTAATGTTGTGCCTTTATTTAAGAAAGGCTGTAAGGAAAAGCCAATGAACTATAGGCCTACGAGTCTGACATTGTCCAAAAATCACACGACTACAGGTTATAGTCCAACAGGTTTGTTGAACACACAAGCTTTTGGAGTTTCACTCCTTCTTCAAGTGTCAGTGAGAGAGGTGGCATCAGACACAGAATTTATAAGCAAAAGATCAAAGGGTCATAGAACTGATGCATGTTGAACAAACCTAAGATGGCTGTTAGAAAGGATTAATATACAAATTCCCGAATTTCTTTTAAGTCATTGCCCCGAGATAACTAAAGGTTTTATCAATTCCCTCAATATACCAGAGGTGACATCTCAGGTCAGACAATGCATTTTAGGTGTGAGGCCTTGTTTAGCGTCTAGCTGTGTATCAACTTGGAGTCAGACTAGTTTTATTTCCAAAGTAGGAGCTTATAAAATGCCACATTGACTGTCTACAAATTACGTGCTTCTTGAACAAGTTCACCCCATTTGTGTGTGTGTGCGCGTGTGTGTGTGTGTGTGTCCGAATGTCCTTGACCACTGAAGTGTTCCCTCACTGGGAGGGAACCTCACAAACCTGATTGAGTTTTTTGAAGAGGTGACCAAGGAGATAGATGAAGGCAGAGCAGTAGACATTGTCTACATGGACTTTAGCAAGGCCTTCGACAGGGCTCCGCATGGTAGACTGGTTAATAAGCTTAGATCACATGGGATCCAGGGAGAGCTAGCCAATTGGTTACAAAATTGGCTTGATGGTAGGAGACAGAGGGTGGTTGTTCAGACTGGAAACCTGCAACCAGCGGTTTGCCACAAGGATCGGTGCTGGATCCACTGTTGTTTGCCATTTATATAAATGATTTGGATGAGAATATAGGAGACATGGTTAATAGGTTTGTGGATGACACCAAAATTGGTGGCATAATGGACAGTAAAGGAAGTTATCTAAGAATACAATGAGATCTTAATCAACTGGGCTAGTGGCTCGAGGAATTGCAGATGGAGTTTGATTTAGATAAATGTGAGGTGTTGCATTTTGGAAAGACAAATCAGGTCACAACTTACACAGTTAAGGGTAAGGCCTTGGGGAGTGTCATTGAACAACGTGACCTAAGGGTGCGAGTAGTTCCTTGAAAGTGACGCGACAGGTAGACAGGGTTGTGAATAAGATGCTTCTTTGGTCAGAGCATTGAGTACAGGAGTTGGAACGTTGGTAAGGCCACATTTGCAGTACTCTGTTAACTTCTGCGGCATGGTGGCTCAGTGGTTAGCACTGCTACCTCACAGCGCCAGGGACCCAGGTTCGATTCCACCCTTGGGTGACTGTCTGTGTGGAGTTTGCACATTCTCCCCGTATCTGAGTGGGTTTCTTCCGGGTGCTCCGGTTTCCTCCCACAGTCCAAAGATGTGCAGGGTAGGTGGATTGACCACGCTAAATTGCCCGTAGTGTTCAGGGATATGTAGATTAGGTGGGTTACAGGGGGATGGGTCTGGGTGGGATACTCTGAGGGTTGGTGTGGACTTGTTGGGTTGAAGGGCCTGTTTACACGCTGTAGGGATTCTATGATCTATGATCTAGATTCAGGTCGCCCTGCTAGAGGAAGGATAAGGTCTTTTCCCCAGTGTAAAGGAGTCCAAAACTAGAGGGCATAGGTTTAAGGTGAGAGGGGAAAGACTTAAAAGGGACCTGGAGGACAACCTTTTCATACAGAATGTGGTGTGTGTATGGAACAAGCTGCCAGAGGAAGTGTTAGAAGTTTGTGTAATTACAACATTTAAAAGATGTGTGGATAGGCACATGGATTGGAAAGGTATAGAGGGATATGGGCCAAACACAGGCAAATGGGACTAGTTCAGATTAGGAGACTGGGTCGGCATGGAAGGGTTGGCTTGAAGAGTCTGTTTCTGTGCTGTATCACTCTATTATCCACAGTTGTTATTCAAAAAGGAGGGCAGAAGTTATAATTAGAACTTGTTGAACTCAACGTTCAGTCTGGAAGGCTGTAAAGTGCTTAACTGAAAGATGAGGTGTTGGTGCTCAAGCTTATTATATTGAACAAAAATACTTGCAACAATACCTCTTCAATTACTCCATTTCCTTTTCCTTCAGTGCTTTTCTTAATCTCTCCATTTGCCTTCTCTGCTCCTCCCTTTTGCCATCAGTTCTGACTCAATCTTCTCTTCCCATATACACCATTTATTCCCAAAAAATAAAACTCTCCTAAAGACGCAGAAAACTTCAGAAATGTTAAACAACTTTTGGGATTGCCAATAATGGCTTTTTCCCCCACTGAACTCAAGGTTTCCTCCTGCCCTTTCCTTCCAGTTTCTTGAATCATGCTTTCTCCAAGCTCACCTGGCTTATGTGAAACACCTTCTGTGCCACAATCCCAATTAATTGCTGACCCTCCAACTTACACTAGAGCATAAAGGAAGGAAAGAAAGTAAACTTATGTAAAACTCTGCAGCTTATATCTCATTCCAGACTAAATCCTGCCCACTCATAACTCTTGTTGATCTACATTTGCTCCTAAATCCCCAAATGGCAACTCCAATTTAACATTTGAATCCATGTGTTTTGCTTTTTCATGGTTCAGCTGATTGGACAGCTAGCTTGTGGTGCAGACGAATGCCAACAGCATGGGTTCAACTCCTGCATCAGCTGAGGCTACCATGAAGGGAAACCTTCTTAACCTCTCCCCTCACGTGAGGTATGGTGACCCTTAAAAAGGGCAGCACAGTGGCTCAGTGGTTAGCACTGCTGCTTCACAGCACCAAAGATCTGGGTTTGATTCCACCCTCGGGCGACTGTCCGTGTGGAGTTTGCATATTCTCCCCATGTCTGTGTTGGTCTCCTCCGGGTGCTCCATTTTCCTCCCACAGTCCAGAGATGTGCAGGTTAGGTCGATTGGCCAAGCTAAATTGCCCCATAGTGTTTAGGGATGTGTGAGCTAGGTGGTTAGCCATGGTAAATATGGGCTTATGGAAATAGGGTGATTTGATTTGATTTATTATTGTCACATGTAGTGAGAGACACTAAAAAGTATTGTTTTGCATGCTGACCAGACAAATGATAGCTTACATAAGTACATCAGGGCAATGGAACAGAATGCAGAATATAGTGTTTCAGCTACAGAGAAGGTGCAGGGAAAGATCAACTCTAATATACAAGAGGTCTGTTTGTAAGTCTGATTACAGCAAGGAAGAAACTGTTCTTAAATCTCTTGGTACGTGTTTCCAAACTTTTGTATCTTCTGCCCGGTGGAAGAGAGCGGAAGAGAGTATAACTCGGGTGGAAAGGGCCTTTGATTATGTTGGCTGCTTTCCCAAGGCAGCAGGAAGTACAGACAGAGTCAAAGGAAGGAAGGCTGGTTTAGTGATGGTCTGGGCTGCGTTCACAACTCTTGGCAATTTCTTGCGGAAGCTCTTTGGAGAGTCAGTGCAGACTCAATGGACCAAAAGGCCGCTTCCTGCACTGTAGGGATTCTATTCTATGATAACCCATTTCGTACACCAAGCTGCAGATCACCTGTCATAATACTGTGTTTACTATGGTGTAGTTGTGATCGATTACTTCCTGTAAACCATCTTTGCAATGTTTTTCTAAATAAAGGTTCTTTTAAATCCATTCTTGGTTCAGTACATTGTGCTGTCTTGCTGTGTCTGTGCATCCATTAACTTGCAAGTAAGTCTGAGTCTCAAAACATCTAATTTAGCAGCACAGAATAATACCCAGCCCACTGTGTCTATACTGAGCCTTCCAAAAATAAATTGCCCAATTCAGTCCCAAACCCCAGATTTATCACCTTGACCTTGCAAATTAGCTCTCTTCTAGTGGATTTGAAATTATAATCAGACCAGCCATGATACTGGTGGGTGGTGGAGCAATTTCATGGGGCCAAATGGCCTACTCCTACCTTGTTGGATGTTTGTACAGACATGAGGAGCAATGTCTTCACTTCGAGAGTGGTGAGCCTGTGGAAATCTCTGCCATAGAAAGCAGGTGAGGCCAAAACATTGAATGTTTATAAGAAGGAAACACTTACATTTCTCAGGGCCAAACAGATCAGATGGTATAGGGAGAAAGTGGGAACAGGGGACTGAGCTGGATTATCAGCCATGATCATATTGAATGGTGAGCAAGCTCAAAGGGCTGAATGGCCTACTCTGGCTTCTACTTTCCATGTTACTATAATCCCGCATTGGAATTATTCTACAGGATTCCTGAATAAAATATCTAGCCAGGACTTCATCTGTACACATATGTCCATCTGCCCACATCCAGCTGCTGCGTGCATGTAAATATTTCCCTGGGCACTATGGAAACGAGCAGAAAACAATTATAGACCCACTTAGATGCAGCATGGGTGGGAACAGATTTCTCACTTCCGTTCCATCCAGCACGAAAGCCTTGTCACAAAAACAATTTTGCAACAACTGTTGCAAAATAGTTCAACATACTGTGCAGCAAAGAGCTGCAGGTTCCTGGCACACAGCAGAGATGAGGCAATCTTATTAACATATAAAACACTACAATAATCTCAAGGAGCTCTACATGTTTCATCTTGTAATTATGACAGATGCACATTGGATTATGCTGCAATCTATCTGGATGGTTTTGCAACTGTCACCTAGGATTCACTTCACTGAATACTTTTTGCCAGTTTCAGATATTAGACCCAAATGTTCACCTCACTACTCCTGGTCAACTAAACTTGGGAGTCTATTTTTTCTTTAGAAGGATAAATACACTGTGACTGACGAATTCTGCAGAATTTTTTTTTCAATATTTCCCTCACAGGAATTCTTAGTGTTCACGTATTTAAACAGCGTGAGAGAATTAACCTCATGGGTAACTTACTTCTCTGCCTTTCCATTCCTGATCCTTCTCTCTCAATACAAGGAAGAAAGAACAGACTGTTAGTAATATAGAATTTTTCAGAACCTCAGGATGCCTTACAATCAAGAACTTCTGAAGTATCATCACTGCTGTAAGGTCCTACATTTAGGAGATAACTAATCAGATATAATCTGTATTGGTGATATTGGTTGACAGAACAATGCTTGTCAGTACAAAGAGAATTCCCCTGTTCTTCTTCAAGAGTGTGTGGGGTCTTTCAAATTAATTAATTAAATGGTGCAGCCTCCCCTATCACCACTACTGCACTGAAGTATTAAATGCCTTACCATGACAAACAAATCCATTGAGCTAAAAAATATGCTAACTGTAGTCATGCTGCTTCTGTTAAACATAGTGAATTGAGCTGTTGCATTTTAGGGTCTTCTGCTTTTTAATTATTTTATCTCCTGTTAGATCATGACTAGCTGCTGATTTCTCAGAATTTCAAGAGTGTCTATCTACCTTTGACTTAGGATCCAGATAAAACTGTCAATCTTGTGCCCAGAAGTGAACAGCAACCGTTGTCTGATTGTTATTACTTCCTGTGGCTCCACATTGTCCTTTGTGTCTGATAAGAGCATCAGATCAGACCTTGTTTTAAATTTAAAATGGCCTGTGAATTTATTTGCATATGGTAGAGAAGCACTTTGTCAGCTAAAATACTGGGCATACTTTCATCAAACAGCTCAAGTGGACAACATAAGATACAAACAAGATCTAAGCTAACTCTTTGTAACTGCATTTTTAGTGCTTTTATTTTATCCCCTCCAGCTTTTTGAGTAGCTCATTAATATTGGGTGAGGATTTTAGTGGAGTTTTGTTGTAATCCCTGGGTTTGCTGATAGATTAATATGGAAGAGGTCAACTGTGTCAAAGGCTGCCAAAAATGGCCAGGAAAGGAAGTGATAATGGTTTTGATGAGGGTTAGGAGAAGAATAGAAACCTGTTTGGAGGTCTGAATTGGGGGTAGGCGGAACTTGAGGAATGGGACCTGTTAACAAGGCAGAGATCCAGAAGAGAAGTTTGATCAACACTGCAGTTGAGGGTGGATCTCATGGGCAAGGTGAGTGTAAAGGTAGCAGTTTTGTTTGGGGGTAGGGTGTGCAGCACGGGAAAGAAGCTACAGAAAGATGAGGGTTGAGACTAATTTAAAACAAGATCTGATCTGATGCTCTATCAGATGCAAAGGATAATGTGGAGCCACAGGAAGTAATAACAATCAGACAACGGTTGCTGTTCACTTCCTGGCACAAGATTGACAGCTTTATGTGGATCCTAAGTCAAAGGCAGATAGACACTCTTGAAATTCTGAGAAATCAGCAGCTCGTCATGATCTAACAGGAGATAAAATAATTAAAAAACAGGAGAAGACCCTAAAATGCAACAGCTCAATTCACTATGTTTAACAGAAGCAGCATGACTACAGTTAGCATATTTTTTAGCTCAATGGATACCTTTGAGGTGGCACACTTGGAAAAATACATTAGATGCAAAACTATCAACTCCCCAGATAATGGAATGTCAGTAGAACTTTCCATTGTTTCCAACTTTTTTACTTCTGCTGGTTGTGGGAACCATGGCAGAGAGTAATGGTGTCAGTACCAAATCCTGTGAACTGAACAGTTGTGATGCCAGGTACGACTGACATAAATGCTGCAGGGAAATGGTACACTCTCTAGAAATCAATGGAGTAGGTGGAGGTGCCATGGTACATTACACTATAGGTAGTAACTACTAGTAATCCAGTGGACTCACATTAATTCTCTGGGAACATGAGTTCAAATCCTACAATAGAAATTCATTCATAAATTTCGAAAGCTCAGGAATGGTGACTATCAACCACTGTTGATGGTTGTGAAAACCCATCTGCTTTATTCGTGCCTTAAATTTAGGGATGGAAATTGGCCATCCTAATGGAGTTTGACTTACATTTAAGTCCAGACCCACAGCAACGTGGCTGTCTCTGAAATGCTGAGGAGGCCACTCAGCTCAAGGGAAATTAAGACTATGTCCACATCCCATGAAAGAAAACAAAACATTCTGTTCACAGAACCAAATCTCTTAGGACATTTCACTCAAATGCCTGTTTCTACATTCCTATTTTCTGTAGAAACCCGTCATGCTGTAATTCTAACAACTGAACAAGAGGTGGTACTGCTGAACCATAAGCATGTTTCTCATCAATTGATTTTGTTTTTATAGAAGTAAATGGGTATTGACCTTTAAAATTAATGATTTTGTAAATACAATTTTGTTTATTTTTCTGCTTTGAAAATAATTTCCACATACATTGCAGTCTTGCCACAATCATGAAACAGCGCAGCTGCCCTCTTCTTGGGCTCCGCACTGCCACTCTTGCTGAGTTGACCAATAATTTCAAACTTTAAAATTAAATTCTGCTCCCCCATTGGCTTGTGACAATTGGCACCTACTGACTAACATGCAAATTCTCCACCCTATTTCCATCTGCCAACCTTGCCATCCTCAGTCTTGGGCCCTTCCCCTTTTTTTCTGTTAAATGGTAGTGCATTGGTATTTGCAGCCACGGTCACCCCAATAACACAGAAATCCAACATCACTTGAGCAACAATAAATTAATCTTCACAAGGCCAAATCCTGAAACCCTTCTGTCAGGTTACCTCTCATTTAACTTGAGTATATTGTTTTCAAAATTCTCTCAGTTGGCCCACCCACACTGCTCAATTGGCATAGATTGGCATTCACTTTTATGACCCAACTTCCTTTATGATTTGTCTCCCCTTACCATCTGCTTATTCACACCTTCCTCAATCTGTTATATCACGCCTGAAAACGCTTGTCTTTACGACAAGTCTCATTTACCTCCTTGAAGTTTGTCCCTTTTACATGCTTTGGACTCTGCTCCATCTGGGGAGATCCATTGGTATTAGAAATAAGCAAGGAAAGGTGTTCCAGCAAACGCTGTATGCCAATTTAAAAGGAAGACTTGGGTGATTAGGACAAACAGTGTCAGTCTGTTCAAACACAAAATGTGCTGTAGTGTTTAGTAATGCAAGTGTGCAAAGCCCAAATCCCGTCCTGTCTTTATACAGTCAAAGAGCGCATTTGGGAGAACATTGGCCCGGACTTGCAGAAATGCTCACACTTCAATTTCATACCTGCATGATAGGCCACTGATCCTCGACTCCAGCCTGGATGCCGATTTTTTGGGTAATCCTAAAAAAGGAAATGAAAAGTAATCAAACATCTTGGCTTTTCTGTGGAGGAAATGGGTGCAACCTGTGACAAACAATTCACAAACTCCAGGTCATGTCTGTTCTAAAACAAGAATGTTAATTACTGCTCTGTATTCAGTGTGCAAATATTGCAATTTGAAAGGAATTTGTAAGATACCCATTCTTTTAATTAATCATTTCAGGTAAAGGTTATAAACTTCAGTCATGAAGAATGGCCCTCTTTCCAATTCAGAGACCCAGCTTCAAGTAGACTATAAAGCATGGGAGCAGAAGTAAGCCAAATCCAGCCCACTGAGTCTATTCTGGCATTCAATGAGGTCATGGTTGATTTGCCAATTCCCAACAACACTGTCTTGCCTTTTCCCCATAATACTAGATTCCCTGACAGATTAAAAATATGTCTATCTCAGCCTTGAATATACTTAATGATTCAGCCTCAACAGCCCTCAGTGGTAAATAATTCCACAGGTTCACAACACTCAGTGAATAAATTCTTCCTAATCTCTGTCTTCAATTTGCAATGCCTGATCGTGAGACTATGCCCTCTGGTTCTAGACTCTCTCAAAAAGATTTTCATTCCTTAAGCAGTCACCTCAGCATATTACAAGTTTAATAAAGAAATACAAATTTCATAACAATATTTACATTGCAGTATGTTTTGTACTTTTCCAAATCTTCATTAAAGGCCTAGGTTTCAACAGAATTTTTACAAAACACCAGGTGGACAGAAATTCCAAACAATTCTGTGCATTCTGAGCAATTTACAAAGTTTCTCAGTTTGTACACAGGACATCAACAGAACATGAAGTGAAAGGGCCTGTGACCCAAATGCAGTGACCGTCTTACAGTTTATTTGGTTTTGCCCACAAGACTTGAAGAAAAAACAGAGGTTGAATTCTCAAAGTTTCACTTTGGGCAGGTGATGACATTTCAGTGTTATAAATTACTGCCCCTTTTCTATTCTGAAGTGCTCAGAGACAATACTGTGTTTTAAATCACTGAAGGTTCTTTGTTGCCTGTTAGATTTGTAGATTGCTTGACAATAGAATTCTTTTTAGGCACTCCCCTGATTAAATTTATTAAAAAAAATACTCTTCTGGACCACTTCTGAGGTTTCAGAACAGAAAGAAACAAAGACTTAGATTCCTAAAGCACATTTCACAACCTTAACTTGTCATAAAGAGTTTTTACAGCCAATGAAGTATTTTTGAAGTGCAGTTACTGTTGTACTGTACAAACTAGTCTGCAGCAGATAACTTGCACATAGTAAGTTCCCACAGACATCAAGGTGATTAAAACAGATTATCTGGTCATTGTGATGTTGAATGAGGGATTAACACTGACCAGGACACCAAGCAGAACTCCCCCACCAGATATACCAGATACATTGACGACATTTTCTTCTTTTGGACTCATGGCAAGGAATCACTGAAACGACTACATAGCAATACCAACAGGTTTCATCCCATCATCAGACTTACCATGGAGTACTGTTTAGAATCAGTCTCATTCTTGGACACATGCATCTCCATCAGGGACGGACACCTCAATACCTCACTCTACCACAAGCCTACCAATAACCTCACAATGCTGCATTTCTCTAGCTTCTACCCTAAACATATTAAAAAAGCCATCCCCTACAGACAAATCCTATGCATACACAAGATTTGTTTGGATGAGGAAGAACAGACTGACACCTGAAGGTGTTGAAGGATCCCTCATAGGAACAGGATACGATGCTCAACTCATTGATTGCCAGTTCCAACAGGCCACAGTGAAAAACCAGAATGACCTCCTCAGAAGACAGACAAGGGATACGACTGATTGGGTACCCTTCGTCGTCCAGTACTTCCCAGGAATGGAGAAACTACGCCATGATCTTCACAGCCTTCAACACATTATTGATGATGATTAGCATCTTGCCAGGATCTTCCCTACGCCTCCACTTCTCACCTTCAAACAACTGCCAAACCTTAAACAGGCCATTGTTCGCAGCAAACTACCCAGCCTTCAGGACAACATCGCCCACAACACCGCACAATCCTGCCATGGCAACCCCTGCAAGACATACCAGATCATTGACATGGACACTACCATCACACATGGGAACACCACCCGCCACAAGCATGGCAAATATGCATGTGACTCAGGCAATGTTGTCTATTTCATACGCTGCAGGCAAGGATGCCCTGGGGCATGGTATATTGGCAAAACCATGCAGATGCTATAACAACAGATAAATGGACACCACACAACAAATGCCAGATTGTTCCCTCCCAATGGGGGAACACTTCAGTGCACAAGGGCATTCGGCCTTGGATCTTTGGGTAAACATCCTCCAAGGCGGACTTCAGGATACACAACAAAGCAGAGTCACTGAGCAGAGGCTGATAGCCAAGTTCGGTACCCATGACTTCCCAACACCTATACCCAAACATCTCCACAATGAAGACAAGCGCGCTAAACACCTTCTTAACTGCCCTGTCTACCTGTGATGCAAATTTCAAACAATTATGCAAATGAACCCCTGTGTTCTAGGCCGACTAGAGAGGAGGCCATAGTGGATTTGGTGCTAGGCAACGAACCAGGCCAGGTGTCAGACCTCTCAGTGGGAGAGCATTTCGATGATAGTGATCACAACTCCTTGACCTTTACTGTAGTCATGGAGAGGGAAAGGAGCAGACAGTATGGGAAAGTACTTAATTGGGGGAGAGGAAAATTACAATGCTATTAGGCAAGAACTGCAGAGCATAAATTGGGAACAGATGTCCTCAGGAAAATGCACGACAGAAATGTGGAGGTTGTTTAGGGAGCACTTGCTATGAGTACTGGATAGGTTTGTCCCACTGATGCAAGGAAGGGATGGTAAGGTGAAGGAAACTTGGACGACAAGACATGTGGAACATCTAGCCAAGAGGAAGCTTTCTTAGGGTTAAGGGAGCAAGGATCGGACAGGGCTCTAGAGGGCTACAATGTAGCCAGGAAGGAACTGAAGAATGGACTTAGGAGAGCTAGAATGGGGTATGAAAATGCCTTGGCGGGTAGGATTAAGGAAAACCCTGAGGCATTCTATACTTATGTGAGGAACAAGAGGATGGCCAGAGTGAGGGTAGGGCCAATCAGGGATAGTGGAGGAGGTAGGTGAGGTCCTTAATGAATACTTTGCTTCAGTATTCACCAGTGAGAGGGACCTTGACGTTTGTGAGGATAGCATGAAACAGGCTGATATGCTCGAACAGGTTGATGCTAGGAAGGAGGATGTGCTGAAATTTTGCAAAACATGAGGATAGATAAGTCCCCCGGGCCAGATGGGATATACTCAAGGTTTCTAGGGGAAGCAAGGGAAGAGATTGCTGCCCCTTTGGCAATGATCTTTGCATCCTCACTGTCCACTGGAGTAGTACCAGATGATTGGAAGGAGTCAAATGTAAATTCCCTTGTTCAAGAAAGGGAATAGGGATAATCCTGGGAATTACTGACCAGTCAGTCTTACTTCTGTGGTGGCAAAATTATTGGAGAGGATTCTGAGAGATAGTATTTATGATTATTTGGAAAAGCACAGTTTGATTAGAAATAGTCAGCATGGCTTTGTGAGGCACAGGTCATGCCTCACAAGCCTTATTGAATTCTTTGAGGAGGAGACAAAACACATTGATGAAGGCAGAGCAGTGGATGTGGTGTATATGGATTTTAGCAAGGCATTTGATAAGGTTCCCCATGGTAGGCTCATTCAGAAAGTAAGGAGGCATGGGATTCAGGGAAATTTGGCTGTCTGGATACAGAATTGGCTGTCCAATAGAAGACAGAGGGTGGTAGTAGATGGAAAATATTCAGCTGGAGCTTGGTGGCCAGTGGTGTTCCACAGGGATCTGTTCTGGGACCTCTGCTCTTTGTGATCTTTAAAAATGACTTGGACGAGGAAGTGGAAGGGTGAGTTAGTAAGTTTGCCGATGACACAAAGTTTGGTGGAGTTGTGGACAGCGTGGAGGGCTGTTGTAGGTTGCAACGGGACATTGACAGGATGCAGAGCTGGGCTAAGAAGTGGCAGATGGAATTCAACCCGGAAAAATGTGAAGTGATTCATTTTGGAAGGTTGAATTTGA
>NC_063372.1:228532-233475 GCF_021869965.1 Rhincodon typus | reverse complement strand
GAGGGTGCAGAGGAGATTTACCAGGATGCTGCCTGGACTGGAGGGCAGGTTTTATGAGGAAAGGTTGAGGGAGCTGGGGCTTTTCTCATTGGAGTGAAGGAGGAGAGGTGACTTGATAGAGGTGTACAAGATGATGAGAGGCATAGATAGAGTGGATAGCCAGAGACTCTTTCCCAGGACGGAAATGACTGTTATGAGGGGGCATAATTTTAAGGTGATTGGAGGAAGGTATAGGGGAGATGTCAGAGGTAGGTTCTTTACACAGAGAGTAGTGGGAGTGTGGAATGCGCTGCCGGCAGTGGTAGTGGAGTCAGATACATTAGAGACATTTAAGCGACTCATGGATAGGCACGTGGATGATAGTAAAATGTAGGGTGTGCAGGGTAGTTTGATCTTAGAGTAGGATAATAGGTCGGCACAACATCGTGGGCCGAAGGGCCTATACTGTACTGTACCGTTCTATGTTCTATGTTCTACAATACTACCCAGGGCCCTTTCAGTGATTGTATAAGTCCTGCCGTTGTTTGTTTCACCAAAATGAAAAGTCCAGCATGAACATTTGCCCCTGAGATCATGGGTTCAAGCTCCCAGTCCAGCAAGTTGAGCTGTGCTTCCAAGTGTAGTCCCAAGAGTCTGCTAATCTGTCATAAGTGCCATCTTTCAGATGAGATACTGAAGCATGATAGACAAAAAGCAATAAGGTGTTCAACTGGTGGCATGGTACATATCGTCTCAAAGCCCAATGTTTTCTAGGCCTAAACTTCATTCACACTGGCCCTTTGAGCAGAAACAGTAGGTAATCAACTTTGTCTAGCTCCTCCTCTGCTCTCTTGGGTGAATGGAAAAGATCCCATGGCAGTATTTTGGAACAAGAGCAGGGGAGTTGTCTCTAGGAGCTGGGGCAATCTTTATTTTTTGATCAATGTCACAAAAAAAAAAAACAGGCTATCTGGTCATTATTTCATTGCTGTTTGTGGGACCATTCTGTAAGCATGTTGGCTGCTACATAATGACAGCACTAACACTTCAAAATTATAGGGCACTTCATCAGATGTAAGGTGCTTTGGAGCATTCTGAAATGTAGGCTGACAGACAAAAACTGGAGGCTGTACATATACGTCAATAGGGAATTCAGAAGACAGGCCCTTTTTCAAAAGAAAACAGTGGCTGGTGAAAGAAATAGTCCATGGCCACAGCTTGTAATTGCCTTGTTAAATTGTACTATTTACATAGAATTTCAGTCCAAAATGTTGATATAGGCACTTTGAATGCTAAGTGCTAAGGTAAAAGTGTGACCAAGATCATGACACACCATAGTGACTATTAACAGGCTTTAAGTATAATATTTAGGTGATTCCTGGCACATATATTGTGAATTTCCTTCCTTGTTCTGCTAAAAAGAAAAGTGGATCTCTTGCTAGGTTCTGCTTCCATGGTCACTGCTCATTTTCCCAGTCGTTCCTCATTCCAGAATTCTATTCATAAAGCCCCTCTCTCACTCCAAACTCCCCCTCCTGGCCCAGGACCCTCCTTAAACTCATGTCTGCGATCAAGGGCATGGTCATCCGCTTCCAACTTCTTTTTCTTTGAATGAATACCTCTCTCTCAGTGCTGGTCACATTCCTGTGAAGTGACTTGAGGCATTTTCTCCTGCGCCTAAGAAGCAATAAGCTGTTCAACTGCAGGTGGCATGGTACATATCGTATCAAAGCCCAATCTTTTCTAGGCCTAAACTTCATTCACACTGGCCCTTTGAGCAGAAACAGCAGGTAATCAACTTTGTCTAGCTCCCCCTCTGCGATGTTCATGAAGCAGGAGGGCAGGGACAATTGGTGAAGTTGCAACCTGGGTGAGGAAGAGAATTGGTAGAACACGGGGCTGTGGCAGTGTGGGGTTGATAGGAGATGTGGAAGCAGACTCTATTCTGGTCTTCAGGGTTCACTTGATTTTTTTTTGGTCAGGCCCGTGTGTACTCAAAGCTACAGAGAGATGGATTTTTAAATGTTCTTATTTGCTCTCTGTTTCTTTTTTGAACAGGCTATCCATTGATGTCAAAGGCACTGAATGCCACAGGCCATCCAACTGCCACTCTTGTAGCTGGCTAGCTTATGAAGGAGATCTGTCCCCTTAAGTATGGCTGCAGAACACCGTGTCCACCTCTCTCTCTAATAGATGGGGGGGATGGGGACAGTTTGCCCAGTTGGCTGGATGGCTGATTTGTGATGCAGGGTGATGCTAACAGCACAGTTTCCATTTCCATACCAGTTTCCATGAAAGTCCCACCTTCTCAACCTCATTCTTTGCTTGAGGTGATCCTCAGGTTAACCCACCACCAATTGTCTGTAATGAGAGAGCAGCCCAATGGTCCTTTGAGACTATGATGACTTTACCTACAGGGAGGGGGAGCCTCTTCTGGATTCTGCAAATAGTTGTCATGTTGTCTCTGGTTGTGTTTGCTGATCTCTTGCTGTTAACAGGCAGTATCTTGTGAATCTCATTACACCCTCCTTACATTGGTACTGAGGTACTGATCATTACTGGGAGAGGGGAGAGCCAAAGCTGGAAATTCTGCTGTATGTTTGGAGGAATTCTGCAGTTCCCACCCTCTGGAAGGTGCAGGGATCAGAAACAAAAATAACTTGAACGGTGAAGGGATGAGGAAATGCTCATAAACGAAAGCTATACAGTTTGACAGAAAGTTAAAGGACTGGCAGAAATTGGATACTATTAAACAGCAATCACAGGAGTCATTCACACTTTTGAGTCTGTTTGATTTGTCTGCTTAGCTCCTCACCTCAACTCCGTTCACCTGCTTTTGATCCACTACCCTTACCCAGCAAGCCTCTATCAAAAAGTGTGATGAATTACAGATCAAATATAAAATGTAAGCAAGTTAGCAATAGTGTAGTAAACAGTTAAAGATGACTTCTGTTGGGAACAGGAACAAGGAAAGCAGACATTTGAATCTTAAAAACAGGTAGCAACGTAAAGGCAGGATTAGGTCATAGCTGGGGGGAGGGGGGTGCAAAAGATGCCAGGGCCATCTGTAGAGGCCATTTTGTAGAGGAGGAGCTACACTACATAACAGCCAGCAGCTTCCCATACACTGCCAGACCACAAGGGACTATGAGCGAGTTGAATCGAGTCTCATTTGATTTTTCCTCCTCTACAAATCTATTTAGACTCTGCTCTTTCATTATACTGTCAGACACCTGAACAGCATTCCTCTAAAGTCCACTCTTCCTAGTCCTGTTGGATGCCAAAATCCACTCTGAGCCCTTCCAGATCCCAGGATCCCATTTCCAAGTCCCCTTCTGCAATTCTAAACCCCAAGATTACATTCCCAGTGCTGTTTGCTCCGAGTATAGGATGGGTGTAGTGGGCAAGCACAATTAGATACAAGCAACTGAGTTTAGAATCTGATATGTAGAATGGTAGGTCAGAAGGACGGCATTGTATTCATTGATGTTTGATGGTTGCAGCACCAACGAGATGGAAAAGGATTATAGTCACAGAACAACTTCAGTCAATGCTGACGAAGGATGGGATGCAAAGTCAGAAGGACTTGGACAGGCTAGGAGAGTGGGCAAAGAATTGGCAGATGGAATACAATGTGGGAAAGTGTGAGGTTATGCACTGTGGTCAGAAGAATAGAGGTACAGTCTATTTTCTAAATGGGGAAAGGCTTCCGGAATCTGAAGCATAAAAGACTTAGTAGTCCTAGTTCAGAATTCTTTTAAGGTTAATATGCAGTTTCAGTTGGCAGTTAGGAAGGCAAATGCAATGTTAGCGTTCATTTCAAGAGGGGTAGAGAGGCCTTTCATCCCGAGGATAAAGGGCTCGTCATATGAGGAGCAGTTGGGAGCCTCTGGGTCTGTACTCGGTGGAGTCTGGAAGGATGAAGGGTGATCTCATTGAAACTTACAGAACACTGAAAGGATTTGATACAGCGGATGTGATGAAGATGTTTCCACTAGTAGGAGAGATTTGGACCCGAGGGCACAGCCTCAGATGAAGGTGAATCTGTGGTACTCATTGCTACAGAGGGGTGTGGAGGTCAAGTCATTGAGTGTACTTAGAACAGAGATAGATAGGTTCTTGACTAGTATGGGAGATGTCAGTAGAATGGGGTTGAGAAACATTTCAGCCATGATCGAATGGCGGAGCAGACTTGATGGGCCAAATGGCCTAATTTTTCTTCTATATCTCATGGCCTGAATTTGTTCAAACTCAAGTTCAAATGGATTGCAGTGGTAAGTCAACAGCTCACAACCACATTTCCTTGGCATCTAAGAATGGGCAATAAATCCCAGCCAGCGATGGCGACATTCCATGAATTAGTGAATAAAAATGAAATGTCATAGTCATACAGCATAGAAACAGGCCCTTCAGCCCACTATGTCTGTGCTGACCAACAAACACCAATCTACACGAAAATAGAACAAAGAACTGCAGATGTTGGTGATCTGAAACAGAAAACAGAAATTGCTGGAGAAACTCAGCAGGTCTGGCAGCATCAGTGGGAAGAAATCCAGTGACTCTTCTTCAGAACTGTTTGCAGCTAGAAGAAGGTGGCATTTCTGCTGAAGCCGAAGTTGGACGAGAGGAGGACTGGGGAGGGTAGGCGGATAGGTGGAAATGGAGCCCAGAGGGAGAGAGAGATATGAAGGGGGTAGATAAACAAGGAGATTATGGATAGCAGGCCAGGACAGAGGAAAAGGTGATAATAAGAACTAAGAGTATGAGAAAATTAGAAAACATGATTACATGAGAATGGGTGACTGTGCTAAAAGCATGCCGTAACACAATTGGGTCTGGGACAACAAGGTGCAGGGCTGGATGAACACAGCAGGCCAAGCAGCATCATAGGAGCAGAGAGGCTGACGTTTCGGGCCGAGACCCTTCATCAGAAAAGGGGGAGGGGAAGGGGGTTCTGAAATAAA
>NC_063372.1:204116-223532 GCF_021869965.1 Rhincodon typus | reverse complement strand
CTTGTTATCTTGCTTTCTCATAGGTCACACTCATTTCCTGGTAAACCTCTTAATATGCTGTACTCTTTGTACTTTTGAAGGGCCTCCACTGTTTTTAATGCTCTGTACCTGACATATGCTTCTTTCTTTTCTTTATCAAACTCTCGATAACCCTTGTCATCCAGGATTCCCTGGACTTGCTGCCTTTGATCGTCACTCTTAGAGGAACATGCTGGTCCTGAATTCTCATTATACTACTATTAAAAGACTTGCTGCAAGTATCAGTTTACGCTTGTCAGCTCCTGTCAAATGATATTGAAATTGATCTTCCCCCAATTCAGACACTTAAACTTCTGCATTATCCTTATTCTCTTCCATAATAACTATGAAACTTACAAAGCAATGATCACTATTCCCCAAAACGCTCGCACATTGAAACTTCAACCACTTGACTGGCCTCACTCCCTGGGATTAGGTCTAGCACTGCCTCATCTCCACCAGGACTATCGACATACTGGCACAAAAAGCTCTTCTGGATGCACTTTAAAACTTCCACCCTGTCAAATCCTTTCACAGTAAAGATTCCAGTTAATGTTAGCAAAGTTGAAGTCCCCTGCAACCATACCCCTGTTTCAATCATACCTTTCTCTGATTTGCCCACATATCTGTTCCTCTATCTTCCTCTGACTGTTGTGGGGCCTGTAGTATAAACCCAGCAAGGGAATTGCCTTTTTTTTATTTCTAAGCTCTGCAGAGATGGCCTCATTTGAAGACTCTTCCAGGACATCCTCATTACTGCAGTGATGGTCTCCTTTATCAATAATGCAATGCCCCGATGTCTTTTACACCAAACCGCCATCACACCTGAAACTTTGATACCCTCAAATGTTGAGCTGCCAGTCCTGTGCTTTCTTCAATAATGTCTCAGTGATTGCAACAATATCATATTCCTATGTACAGATCAACACTCTTAAGTCTGTCCGCTTTACCAGTTAAGCTCCTTGCATTAAAATAGATACAAGTTAGTTTTCTAGACCTTCTATGTGCCTTATCCAGCTCTTGACTTCTCCCCCCAAATGAACTGTCCTAGTATTGCTACTATATCCGATTAGACCTTGCTTCTGACTTTATATCTACTCTGTGTCCCATTCCCTTGCCAAATCAGTTTAAAATCTCCTGTGAAACACAAAGAAATCACTGGTACGAGACCAAGCATTTACTTGGGGATACTGGATAAAGTCAGTGGTAAAGGAGTGAAGTTCATAGCAGGGGCCATGAAAATTGCCTCGATCTTTCTGATTTTCAACTGAAGCTGCACGCACGTACAACGACCTGATGGCCATTCAGACAACTATCCCATTTTGGACATTGCCCTTGTGCATCCAAGAAAAACAAATTCAAGGTACAGATTGAAATGAACAGGCTGCCCACAACAAAAAAAAACTGAAGAGGAAACACTGGTTGTAACTCATCTATGACTTGAATGTAGACTTCTAGACTAACAGTGTGGAGTTGGTTTTGACTGTGAGCAATGGTGATGGGAGAGATTTGAGTTTCATTAGCATACACATTGTTTCTGATCCTGTCTCTGTCAATGATGCCACCAATGAGTAGCACATATATGAAGAGGAGAAGGAGCTAAGATCAGAGCCTTGGCAAATTCAATTAATGAGCGGGTTGGGAAGAGAAGCTACTGCTGGAGATCTGTTGGCTGTGTTTGGATCATTGGGAGTGGAACAAAGCATAGTCCATTGAGCTGGACAGTAGAGGAGAGATGATGATATGATCATAGAAGGAGGCTACTCAGCCCATTGCGCATGTCTCAAACATAATGGGCAATGATGATGAGGTTGATTATCTTAAAAGTCAAGAATTAAAGTAATAAAGCACAGCGTGGCATGGAGACGCAGGGGTTAGCACTGCTGCCTCACAGCAGCAGGGACCTGGGTTCGATTCCACCCTTGGGTGACTATCTGTTTGGAGTTTACACGTTCTCCCTGTTATCTGCGTGGGTTTCCTTGGGGTGCTCCAGTTTCCTCCCACATTCCAAAGATGTGCAGGTTAGATGGATTGGCCATGCTACATTGCCCGTAGTGTCTAAGGGTGTGTAAGTTAGGTGGATTAGCCATGGGAAATGCAGGGTTACAGGGATAGGGTAGGGGGATGGGGATGGATCTGGGTGAGATGCTCTTCAGAGGGGTGGTGTGGACTTGTTGGGCCGATTGGCCCGTTTCCACACTGTAAGGATTCTATGAAAGCACCGCAAACATTGCTATCTCATTGGCAAGCCACATGATATTAGAGATAAAGGGGGAGAACAGAAGTAAAGGGTTTGAAAATGACATGAATCAGGAAGAGAAGGAACCTTGGCTTGTTCTTGTTCTCCAACATGATCCTGAAGGTTTTAGGAGCAGAGAGAAAAGGATGGTAAAAATAACATGGTTGAGCCAAGTCTAGCTATGAATGAGTAAGACCAGTGTGAATTATGTGTACTTGAGTTTGTTGCCACCAAACCTGAAGGCATGAAGATGGGAAGAATGGTGAATGGAAGGGGTGGAAGACAATGTATCATTTGGTAGGAATGAGGTGAGGAAGTGGTTTAAGTGATCAGTGCAGCAAAGGTACCGAGTGGATGGCAGATATTTTTAAATCAACCTGTTCAGTCATTGTTATAACACACCTCTGGAGAAGTGGAATTACAACCAAGGCCTCCTAGCCTGGAGGTAGGAACACTACTACTCTGCCACAAGACCACCTGGGATGGTAAGCTCGTTCTGGAGAGGCCTTAAGCTTCAAACAGCAGGAAGGAAGGAAGGTTGATACATCAGGAAGGATTAAGTCATGGTGCTTCATAAGGGGGATTAGACAGATGAGGAGAAAAGAACAGGGTAGGGCCCAGAAAAGGCTTGGTCTGATTCAGCAACCAAACTTCACACAAAAACAGACACAAGAAAGGCAAAGTATCAATAGTACACATTTCATTTTTTTTAAAAACATAAAAACACTGAGTCTTCTGGAGTGGGAGGACTTCAATTCCAAGCACTTATTCCTCTGTAATGACAGAAATTTGTAATCTCTGGATGTTGTTACCTTGTCTATGATGCTGGTGTATTAGCTAAGCTTCATCTTTGTACTGGCTGCTAGATACTGTTAACCTTTGCACTCTCTATAGTTGTGAGGAGCACAGTACTGCTTTGTTCTACCTCTCTTTCAGGCTTAACACACAGTCTCACATGTAATTACACAGATAAATTACATGTTTGAACTTTGAAAACAGTGTCGTGGTGTATTCTGGATGACAAACAACTTCAGAAAAAAACTAATTACAAAATTAGCTCTCTGAAATGCATTGAATACCCAGAAGCATATAAGGTCTACTAGTACAGGAGCAAACATCCCACATACTGTTAGTTACAGTTTTTTCTGCCCCAGCAAAATCTAGTACCCAGTCACAGTGCTGGTGTATTCTCCACTCTTTATGCTTTAAAACTTACTTCCACTGATAATCAGGACATTATTAGCAGCACAAGGAATCGATCACTCCCTCTCACTTAAGCGGGAAGAGGCCTTGCTCATTTTCACCTTCAATCTCCCCTCAACGGCACTAACAACTGCCACAGGCATCCTCTGATCCTTTGCCCAAATGGCCATTCTCCATGAGCAAGTCTAAACACAGTATGTCATCACAAGGAATCAGAGCAAAGCCCAGATCTTCATCAAAGGCAACTGGAGCAGTTTGAAGGGCCTTAAGAAAGATCCCCCATTCCAACAATGAAGAATTGCTCCTGGGTGTCCAAGAAAATTCAGAAATTGTCATGTAAAACTGGGCTTTCTTTATCCTACCCATAGATTTTTTGCTTTATTCCCAGGAGATAACTCTCATTGTAGTGGCTCCCAACCCTATTAAGAGAAGAATTTTACAGGGTGAACACGACCTCAATCCTGTTTTATATGAGCTCAACGGACATATTGTGCCAGTCTCCTTCCTTTTCCCCATATCCCTGCACATCACCAGTTTCCAAATAATCATCCCCACAGCCCTCTTGAATGCTCCACCACATTTTTAGGCAGTGCTATTCATACCCTACTTACTGACTGTGTGAAAAAGTTTTCCCTCATATCACCCTTGCTTATTTTGCACATCACTTTAAATATATGCCATCTCTTTCTTGTTTCTGTTATGAGCCGGAACAGCTTCTCCCTACCTACACTATCCAGCTCAATGATAATTTTGAAAACCTCCACCAGATCTCCTCTCAGCCTTCTTCTCTCCAAAGAGAACAATCCCAATTTCTTCAATCAATCCTCATAACTGAAGTTTCTCATTCCTGAAACCATTCTTGGAAAACACTTCTGTACTCTCTCCAATATATTTACATTTTTTCTCTAATATGGTGCCCACAACTGTACACCATACTCCAGCTGAGGTCTAACAAGTGTCTTATGCAAGTTCAACATCACCTCCTTGCTTTTGTATTCTATGCCCCTATTAATAAAGTTGAGGACACTGTATGCTTTATTAACTGCTCTCTCCATCTTCAATGACCTGTGCACATATACACCCAGTCCCCTCTGCACTCCCGTTAGAATCATATCCCCCACTTTATATTATCTTTCAATGTTCTGACCAAAGCGCATCACTCTACACTTCTGATGCAGGATGGTCATATTTTCTAAACAATCTGGGGATAGAACATCAGTTGCAAGAACTTAAAATGTACATATGTAACATTTTCAGGGGCCTATATTTTAAGAGTCGTAGATAGATGCTACAAATGCAAAACAACAGTGTATCTATTTAGCATGGATCTAATGTCACATTATTAACAGTTTATAAGTAACACAGTAACCCTGGTCAGGAAGGTCACGTTTTCAAATAAAAATCAAAAACAGAATCTGACTTAACAAGGGCTGCAGCAGTAGCTTTATGTTTCGTGATATCTTTATATTATTTTAGATATGCTTTACCTCTACTCATTATGGATTGTACCAACTAATGGATTGAACGCAACACTGATTTTTTTTCCCCAATTGGTGGTAAATATGAAAACTCCTTTGAGAGCTAGTGGCTAAAGCAATTATACTTCTTGACAATGCCACTTCCACTCTGTTTTGAAGCTCAAATCTTACATGTCCTATTTTACATACCATTCATAGGATCATAGAATTTTACAGTATAGAAGGAGGCCATTCAATCCACCGTGTCTGTACCAACTCCCGAAAAAGCTACCTAACTAGTCCTAATTCTCCAGTCCTCTCTCCATAGCCCTCTAAATTCATCACTTTCAAATATATATTCAGCAGTCTTTTGAAACCTCCTTTGGAAGCCACGTCCACTGCTCTCCCAGGCAGCACATTCTAAATCCAAATAACTCTCCGAGTAAAGAAGTTTCTCCTCATCTCATTCCTAGCTATCTTGCTGACAATCTTGAAATCGTGACCACCAGTTACTGACATACCAACTAGTAGAAACAGAATATCCTTCCTTACTCTGTAAATTTGTGCAATAATTTTGAACACCTCTGCTCCAAGGAGCTCAATTTCTCTACTCTTTCCTTGCATCTAAATTCCTTCATTCTTGATAACATTCTAGTAAAATCTCCTTTTTATTCTCTCCAGGGCTTTAAAATTCTCCCTTAAACAAGGTTCCCAGAACTGAACACAATGCTCCAAATGTGATCTGACTGATGATTTGTACAGGTGTAGCATCATTTCCTTGTTTTTATAATTTATGCTTCTATTTATATATCCAAGGATTTTATGAGCCTTCTTAACAACGGTTTCAACTTGCCTGGCCACCTTCAGAGAAAATGCACTTGAAACCCAAAGTCTCTCTCTTCCTGTACTCCTCTCAAAGTTATACCATTGAGCCTGTATTGTCTCTCCTTTTTCAACTTAATATTGAACCTTATTACATTGTGATCACTATTTCCTAAATGCCTCCCCACTTAAACATTCTCAACTTGGCCTGCCTCATTTCCTAGCACTGTTCCAGAAAGTTCTCCTGCACACAATGCAGGAATTTCTCGCCTCCCATATCCCATGTTCTACCTCTTTTTCCCAGACTAACCTAGAGTAATTGAAATCACCAGTTATCACAAACCTACTTGACCTGCAGATTTCCATAAACTGCCTACAAATGTTCTCTTCTACTTCCTCCCCTCTATTTGGAGGTCGATAATAAATACCCAACAAGGTCACTACCCTTTCCTGTTTCTCACCTCAAACCATATAGACTCCAATTCAGGAACCACATCTTGTTCAAGGGCAATGATACTATTTTTGATCAAGACTGCTACCTTTTATCCAACTTGTTTCTACTAAAAACCTTATAACCCGGGATGTTAAGTATCCAGTCCTATTTTGGCTTGAGCCACACTTCTGATGATGGTACTATTTCATATCCCCCAGAGCAATTTCTACTTCCAATTCTCCAATCTTGTTCACTATAGTCCGTGTGAATTTACATACTTACAATTTAACGCTGCCCTTTTCTATTTCTTGCCCATTCAAAGGTAACTATTTCTTTGTCAACACTCAAGCCTTCCCTCACTTCCATTTCCCATTCTCCATCTTCTCTCTTTTGCCCTCACTGGACAAGTACGGTAGCTACAACATCTGCTATAGCAATCTATCAACCATGTCCCAGCTAACGATGATAATGAGATTACTGAAGAGAGATACATTCTGTATTACCTTCTACCCTGGTTGTTAGCCCAGTTTTTGATGTTGCTTTGAATGACATGCTTATTTCTTTGAGATAAGCACTTCAGAAGATAAAAATCTCAACTTCACCAAATGACTTAATTTTTGATGCTGGTTAGACTAAGATGTTTATTTCAATGAGTTAAGCACTTCAGATAATTGATACCTGTCTTTTAAAAGGACTGGGTACTAAATATTCCTGGATATAGGATGCTTTGGAAATATATGGAAAGAAAGAAGGAGGGATAGCAGCATTGACTAAAGAGCACATTACAGTGTTGGAGAGAGAGGAGGTCCCAGAGGGATCAGGGCAGAATCCATTTCATTAGACCTAAGATACAGTGGAGGTATCAATACAAGACTGACCATATTCAAGAGGCTACCAGCTAGTGAGAAAGATAAAGCGGAGCAAATTGACAAGGAAAAATACAATGAAATTTACAATAGAAAAACTTAATTATTCTAATATTAATTGAAATAATAATTGTGTGAACAGCAGAGATGGAGGAGACTTTCTGAGGTGTTCTCAAGAGAATATTGTAAACCAATATGTTTCCAGTCCAATGAAGACAGTGTCATTGCTGGATCTGGTACAAGTCAGACCCAAACTCAATATCGAAAGTTGAGAGGGGAAGTGAAAAACAAATAAGGAGAGCAAAGAGAAAGTATGCAAAGAGATTGTAGCTTATATAAAAGATTAGTGGATTCACAACCTTTTTAAGTGAAGTAATTCCCCTTCATCTCTGTTTTAAATCTGCTAAACCTTATCCTAAAACTATGATCTTTCATTCTAGATGGTCCCACAAGGGGAAACAACTGCCCTACATCTACTTTGTCAATCCCCTTTAACATAGAGTCACACAGCATGGAAACAGACCCTTCAGTCCAACTCATTCATGCTGACCAGGTTTCCCAAACTAAACTAGTCCCTCTTATGTATCTCAATTAGATCTCCTCTCATTCTTCTAAACTCTGGAGAGTATAGGCCTAAACTGCTCAATCTCACTTCATAAGACAAACCACTTATCTCTGGAATCAATCTAGTGAATCTCCTCTCAACTGTATCCAATGCAATTACATCCCTCGTCAAGTAAGGGGACCAAATACTCCAGGTGTGGTCTCACTAATACCTTATACAGTTGCAGCATCATGACCCCAACATTTATACGCAATTGCTTTAGCAAAAATGCCAAAATACCATTTGCCTTTCTAATTTTCTGCTGTACCTACATACTAGCTTTCTGTGATACATGCACAAGGACACCCAGATCCCTCTGCACCAAAGCACTCTGAAGTTTCTCTCTATTTCGGTAATAAGTTGCATTTCCACATGTTAAACTCCATCTGCCAAATTTGGCGCATTCAGCTTACCTATCCGTATCCATTTGTAATTTTATTTCTTAACTGCAATTTATTTTCCCACTTATTTTAGTGACATCTGCAAATTTAGTTATAGCACATTCTATCCTTGCATTCAAGTTATTAATATAGATTGTAAATAGTTGGGGCCCAAGGACCAAACCCTGTGGCATCCCACTAGCTATATCTTACTAACCAGAAAAAGACCAACTCTCAGCTTTATGTTGGTCAGCCATGGGAACTGATAGCGAAGGGAAGAGCCCATGGAATCGAAGGAAATTTGGGAAATTAGAACCAGAATTGGCTAAGTAGCAGGAAACAGAGGGTGACGTTTGAGGGGTGGTTTTGTGACTGAATACCTACACCCAGTGGGATCCCACAGGGATCAATGTTGGAGCTCTTATTGTTTGTGGTTTATTTAAACAATTCAGACTTGAATGTAGGAGGGTTAATTAGTAAGTTCGCAGATGATACAAAAATTGGTGGGGTTATAAATAATGAGGAGAATAGCATTCGATTACGAGAAGATATAGATGGGATGGTCAGATGGCCTGATCAGTGGCAAATGGATTTCAATCCGGATAAGTGTGAGGTGATGTACTTGGGAAGGACAAACAAGGCAACAGAATACATGATGAATAGCAGGACACTGGGGAGCACCGAGGATCAGAGGGACTTTGGTGTGCATGTCTGCTAGTCCTGTAAGGTATCAGGACAGGTGGATAAAGTGGTTAAGAAGGCATATGGTATACTTGCCTTTATTACCAATTATTATAGTGTAAGAACAGGGAGTTTATGATGGAACTGCGTACAACTTTTGCTAGGCCACAGCTAGAGTATTACGTGCGTTCTGCAGGAACTGCAGGAATCTACATTATAGGAGGGATGCGATAGGGTACAGAGAAGATTTACGAACATTTTGCCTGGGCTGGAGAGTTTTACTTATGAAGAGAGATTGGATAGACTGGAGTTGTTTGCCTTGGAGCAGAGGAGACTGGCGGGGGGCATGATTGAAATGTATAAAATTATGAGGGCATAGATAAGGTAGACAAGAAGGAACTTTTCCCCTTGCTGGAGGGATCAATGCCCAGGGGCATACATGTAAAGTACGGGGCAGGCGGTTTAGAGGGGATGTGAGGAAAGATTTTTTCCACCCAGAGGGTGGTAGGAATCTGGAACTCACGGTCTGTAAGGGAAATCCTCATAACATTTAAGTAGCATTTAGATGTTCACTTGTGATGCCAATGGGATTATAGTAGTTAGATGTTGTTTTTGACTGGTGCAGACTTGATAGGCTGAAGGGACTTTTTCTATGCTGTAGGTCTCCATGACTCTATGATCATGAAAAATTACAAGAGGACAGTAATAAACTTGCTTAATGGGCAAATAGTTGGCAAATGATGTTCAATACAGATACTTGTGAGGTTATATATGTTGGTAGGAAAAACAGGAGTTACTTATGACTTGAAATGTGCAAGTTTAGATGGAATACGGAGATAAAGGTATCTCAGAGTATAAAATCCCCGATTACTAAAAGCTAACAAGGCCATAAAATTCTAAAGGGGGTACAGGGCAGAGGGACTGAGGGTTTATGTGCACAAATCTGCAAAGGGGGCTGGAGAGGTTGAGAAAGCAGTTAATAAGGTGCATTAAATCCTGGGCTTTATAAATAGAGGCATAGAGTACAAAAGCAAGCAAGCACGTTATAGTAAACCTCTAAAAAAAGAATACTAGCTTGGCCTCAACTGGAATATCGGATCCAGTTCTGGACACCATACTTCAGGAAATATGTCATACCACCCTACCTACTTGCATGGCCACTGTCAGGGAGCTACAGACCAGGACCTCAAGATCCCTCCGTACATCAATGCTGTTAAAGGTCTTGCCATTAACTGTATACTTTCCCTTAACATTTGATCTCACAAAGTGCAACACCTCACAATTACCTGGATTAAACTCCATCTGCCATTTCTTCCCCCATATCTGCAACTGATCTATATCCCGCTGCATCCTTTGGCAACCTTCCACACTATCCATAACTCCACCAATCTTTTTGTCATCTGTAAACTTACTAACCCACCAATCTATTTTTTCATCCAAGTCATTAATACATATCACAAACAACAGACGTCCCACTACAGATCCCTGTGGAACACCACTCGTCACGGATCTCCAGCCAGAAAAACACCCTTACACCACTACACTCTGTTTTCTTTGGGCAAGTCAATTCTGAATCCAAACGGCCAAGTTACCATGGATCCCACGCACCTTAATCTACTCCATGACCCTACCCTGAGAGACCTTGTTGAAAGCCTCACTAAAATCTATGTAAACAATACTCTACCCTCATCAATCACCCTCATCACCTCCTCAAAAAAATCTATCAAGTCAGCAAGACATAACCTGCCCTGCACAAAGCCATGCTGACTGTCCCTAATTAGGCCATGCTTTTCCAAATGTGTACAAATCCTATCCTTAAGAATCCTCTCCAATAGCATCCCAACCATGGATGTGAGACTCACCAGTCTATAATTTCCTGGACTACCCTTATTTGCCTTCTTGAACAACATCAGCTACTTGCTAGTCCTCTGGGACCTCTCTTGTGGCTTGGAGATACGAAGATCTTGGTCAAGGCCCCAGCAATCTCCTCTCTTTCCTCTCAATAACCTGGGGTAGATCCCATTGAGTCCTGGGGTATTATCCACCTTAATGCTCTTCAAGAAACCCAATACCACTTTTTTCTTGATCTCAAAATGCCCTAGCATATTAGTATGCCCCACACTAATCACACTACCATCCATGTCCTTCTCCTTGGTGAATACTGATACAAAGAACTCATTTAGGAAGTCACTCTATCCTCTGCGAATCAGAGGTTAATTGAGAGTCATCAGAATTCTGGGAGACATCGCCACAGTCATCACGACTGTACAACAGGTCAGAGAGAACCTGGTGTCAAAGTATGGTTAAACCCGAAACACTACATTGGTGTTTCCCACTGTACGTCTTCCTCTGACCAAAAAAAAAAGCAAGGGCTCTGTGAGGACGATGACTGGCAAGGTAAAGGTGTACAAGGGAGCTGCGATTAAGAGAGTGGGCTAGTGTTAGAGTGGAAGTGCTGAGGCCTTTGCTCGAGAGGTTTTGGCGCGAGGAGGCTGAGCAGGGTGTACAGGTGAGGGCTCTTTAACTCTCTTTCTGTGCAGAAAGATGGTAGTGCAGTTAGGGCAGTGGCATGCTCCTGTTGCAGGATGTGGGAGATCGGGGAGAATTCCAGTTTCCCTGGTGGCTACACCTGTGAGAAGTGCACCCAGATGCATCTCCTCACAGACCGTGTTAGGGAACGGGAGCTCAAGCTGGATGTGCTCAGGATCATCCAGGGTGCAGAGAACATCATTGAAAAGAGCTATAGTGAAGTGGTCACTCCTAAGGTGCAGGGTGCATGGTGCAGGGAGCTGGGTGACCACCAGAAGAGGTAAGGGGGGGGAAGGCAGATAGTACAGGGTTCTCCTGTGGCCATTCCCCTCAATAACAGGTATACCGCTTTGGATACTATTTGGGGCGGGGGGTGCAGGGTGTGACCTTTCAGGGGGTAGCTGCAGCACAGTCAGGTCAGTGGCACTGTGACTGGCTCTGAGGCTCAGAGGGAAAGGGTGCAGTCAGACAGAGCGATACTGATAGGCAATTCAGTTATGAAGGGAACAGACAGGAGACTCTGTGGCTGCAAAAGAGACACCAGGATGGCATGTTGTCTCCCGGGTGCCAGGGTCAAGGATGTATCTGAGCGGTTGCAGAACATTCTGAAGGGGGAGGGTGAACATCCTGAGATCATTGTGCACATCGGTATAAATGACATCGATAGACAAAGGGATGGGATCCTGCGAAACGAGCATAGGCAGTTAGGTAAGAAGTCAAAAAACATGAACTCAAGGGTAATGATCTCCACACGCCAATGAGGATAGAAATAGAAAGATAGACCAGATGAATGCGTGGCTGAGGAGCTGGTGTAGGGGGCAGGGTTTTCAGTTCTTGGATCATTGGGATCTCTTTTGGGGGAGAGGTGACCTGTACAAGAGGGATGGGTTGCACGTGAACCAGAGGTGGTCCAATATCCTTGTGGGGAGATTTGCTAGTGTTACCTGGGAGGGTGTGAACTAGTCTGGCAGGGGGGCCCACCCACTCTGAATAAGAGAGGGGCCATCGAGAAGTCAGGGGAAAGTACATTAGCCATCGAGAGCAAGTTTATTATTCAGGATAGCCAAAGGCTCAGTAAAGGGAGGGAAAAGGCTTCTGGTGTAAACTACATTTATTTCAACGCATGAGGCCTGACTGGTAAGGCAGATGAGCTGAGAACATGGATTGGCTCTGGGGACTGGGATATTATAGCCATAACAGAAACATGGCTGAGAAAAGGGCAGGACTGGCAGATCAAATGTTCCAGGATACAGACTCTACAGGCATGACAGAAGTACAAGTGAGTGAGGAGGGGAGTTGCTCTTTTGATAAGGGAGGACATAACAACAGTGCTGAGAGAGGATATTCCTAAGGGGTTATCAAATGAGGCCATATGGTTAGAACTTAGAAACAAGAAGGGGACAGTCACTCTGTTGGGACGGTATTATAGACCACCAAATAGCCAGTGGGTACTAGAGAAGCAGATGTGTAGAGAGATTGCAGATACTTGTAGGAATAAGAGAGTAGGATTGGTTGGAGATTTTAATTTCTCCTGTATAGTTTTGGCCACCCAGAGTGTAAAAGGCCCAGACGGGGTGGAATTTGTCAAATGTGTCCAAGAAAGTTTCCTGAACCAATATGTAGAGGGCCCTACTCGGGAGGGTGCAAACCTGGACATCCTCTTAGGAAATGAGGTCGGGCAAGTGACTGAAGTCTCAGTCGGAGAGCACTTTGGGTCCAGTAACCGTAACTCTAAGTTTTAACATAGTTGTAGAAAAAGATATGACAGGTCAATGTGCTAAACTGGAACAGGGCCAATTTTGGGGCCATTAGGCAGGATCTACAGAGGTCGATTGAGTGAATCTGTTTGAAGGAAAAGGAACAACTGGCAAATGGGAAGCTTTTAAACGTGTAATATCAAGAGTCCAGCGACAATATGTCCCTGTTAGGGTGAAGGGAAAAGCTGGCAGGTTTAGGGATCCCTGGCTGATGAGGGATATTGAGCCTCTGGTCAGGAAAAAGAATGAGGCATACATTGGGTTTAAGCTATTGGGCTCAAGTGAATCTCTAGATGACTATAAAAAGTGTAGGAACATACTAAGAGGGAAATCAGAAGAGCAAAGAGAGGGCATGAGATGGATCTGGCAGATAAGGTTAAAGATAATCCCAAGAGGTTCAATAGCTATATTAAGAGTAAAAAGGTGGCTCGGGAGAGTATAGAGCCCCTTAAAGATCAGCATGGCCTTCTATGTGTGGAGCCACAGGAGATGGGGGAGATTTTTAATGAATATTTCTCCTCAGTGTTTACTGAGGAGAGAATCATGGGTGCTAAGGAAATAAGGGAAACAAGTGGGGATATTTTGGAGCGCATACATATTACCAGAGAGGAGATGTTTGTAGCCTTAAAGCGCATTAAGGTGAACAAATCCCGTGGGCCTGATCAAGTCCATCCTCGGATATTGTGGGAGGCTAGGGAAGAAATTGCAGAGGCTCCTGCAGAGATTTTTGCTTCATCTTTAGCCACTGGAGAAGCTCCAGAAGGCTGGAGGGTGGCTAACGTTGTTCCATTGCTTAAGAAAGGTAGCAAAGACAAGCCAGGGAACTACAGGCCAGCGAGCCTGACATCAGTGGCATTGAGCGTAGGAGTTGGGAAATTATGTTACAGTTGTGTAAGTCTTGGTAAGGCCGCACTTGGAGTATTGTGTACAGATTTGGTCACCCTGTTATAGGAAAGACATAGTTAAAGTGGGAAGTGTGCAAAGAAAATTTACGAGGATGTTGCCAGGACTAGTAGGCCTGAGTTATAGGAAGATGTTGGCCAGGTTAGGACTTTATTCCTTGGAATGTGGGAGATTGAGGGGTGACCTTATTGAGGTGGATAAAATCATGAGGGCCATAGATAGGATTAATGCATATAGTCTTTTTCCCAGGGATGGGGAATTTAAAACTAGAGGGCAGAGGTTTAAGGTGAGAGGGGAACGTTTTAAGGACCAGAGACATAGATTCCTACAGCCCGGAGCCAGGCCCTTTGGCCCAAATTGGTCCATGCCAACCTAAACGCCCATGCACGCTAACCCCATTTTCCTGCACTCGGCCCATATCCTTCGAAATCATTCCTATCCTTGTATTCGTCCAAATGTCTTTCAAATGTTGTTAATGTACCCGCCTCAACCACTTCTGCTGGCAGCTCATTCCATATGCATCCTACGCCTGTAAAAAAGCAAAAGTTGCCCCTCAGGTCCCCGTGAATTCTTTCCCCTCTTACCTTAAACTGATGCCCTCTAGTCCTCGATTTCCCCAACCCTGGGAAAAAGACTAACTGCATTCGCCCTATCCATGCCTCTCGTGATCTTATACACTTCTATAAGATCCACACCCCAACTCTCAGTCTCCTATGCTGTAAAGAGAAAAGTCTTAGCTTATCCAACGTCTCCCTATAACTCAATCCCTTGAGTCCTGGCAACATTCTTGTAAATTTCTTCTGAACTCTTTCCAGTTTAGTAACACCCATCCTACGGCAAAGTGACCAAAACTAAACACAATACTCCAAGTGCGGCCTCACCAACATCCTGTACAACTGCAACATAACTTCCCAACTTCTGTACTTAATGCCGTGACTGGTGAAGGCCAGTGTGCCAAAAGCCTTCTTCACTGCCCTGTCTACCTGTGACTCCACTTTCAGAGAGGTGCAACTTCTTCACGCAGAAAGTGATGCATAAATGGAATGGCCTGCCAGAGAAAGTGGTTGAGGCAGGTACAATGGCAACATTTAAAAAAACATTTGGATAGGTACATGGATGGGAAGGGTTTAGAGGGATATGGACCAAATGTGGACAATTGGAACTCGCTGAGTGGGCACCCTGGTTAACATGGACCAGTTTGCACAGAAGGGCCTGCTTCCATGCTGTATTACTCTATGACTCTGCCTCCAAGCACAAGTTCCCTCCTTTATCATTGAGTGATCCTATCCTCTCCCTAGTTATCCTCTTGCTTTTAATATATAAAATGCCTTGGGATTCTCTTTAACCCTACTTGCCAAGGACATTTCATGGCCCCTTCTTGCTCTCCTGCTTCAGTTCTTTCCTGCTTTCTTTATATTCCTCATGGGCCCTGTCAGATTTAAGCTTCCTGAATCTTACATATGCTTCTTTTTTCTTTTCAACTAAATTCACAAACTCCCTCGTCATCCAAGGGTCCCATACCTTGTCATCCTTGTCCTTCCTCCTTACTGAACATGCCAGCCCTGAACTCTGATCAGTAGGACTTTAAACAATTCCCATATGTCAAATGTGGACTTGCCTGATAACAGTTGCTCCCAATTAACTCTCCCTAGTTCCTGCCTAATACTGACATAATTTGCCCTCCCACAATTTAGTACCCTATCGCAAGGTCCTGACTTATCCTCATTCATAGCTATCTTAAAACGTAAGGAGTTGTGATCACTGTTTCTGAAATGTTCTCCCACTGTAAGGTCAGTCACCTGGCCAGGCTCATTGGCTAATACAATCGATGAGATGTCTGTTGTCTGGACATGAATGATGGTCATTCAGTCTGCTAGGCAATGGAGCTGCATTCCTTCATAAATCTGTGCCTCCAGGGAGGAGAAAATCACAGAGGGGGAAATAGAAAAGATGTTTTTAAAGTGATACTTGCGATACTAAACTGTGTAAACTGAGTTTAAGGCAAGTAAAAACGTGACTCAAGTTCCAGTAAAATATTTTCTCTTAATTTTGTCACCTTGAATCATCAGCTCTGAAGGGCGACAGCAGAACTCCACCCTAATTTGAGGAGCTTTTCAGGTAAACTATTATTTGGCAATATTCTTTTCATCAGTGTTTCACAAAGCTCAATTATCACATGAATTGTTCGCGAAATATGATATGACTGATCTTTTCTTTAACATGGCTATTTAATGCTGTGTTTAGACCAGAATGTATGAATTTGTGCTTTCTTTCTACGGATTATGCACTGACTTAGGTAGAAGGGTCAGCAGTAATTTAAAAAAAAATGTGCTAGAAATACTCAGCATAGCTAACAGCTTCTTGGAGAGAGAGAGAGAGAGAGAGAGAGAGAGAGAGTGTTAACATCATGAACAATTTGACTCTTCTGCTGAGTATTTTCAGTAATTTGTTTTTATTTCAGCTTTCCAGCAACTGCCCTATTTTATTTTATTCCAGCATTGATATTATCCAAGTCACCCATTCAGCCAAATTCAACTTATTGTTAAGGAAGACCTGGTCAGAGGGCAGAAATGCTGCAGATGGTTTTTTTTTAAAAGGATACAGAGTACAAACAGAAGTTAGGATTCTGTCAGTGATAAAGTCCACAATAACCTATGTCTCGTAACAAATGAAACTCTACAACGTCTGTAAAGGGTGGATAGTGAGGTCCGGTTAATGGGGAAGCTAATATTTGGTGCACTGTAACTAAGGAACATTGTTGGGATAAACTGGTATACCGTTTTGGATAGTGTTGGGGGGTGATAGCTTCTCAGGAGATGGTACAAGCAGCAGCCAGGCCTGTGGCACCACAACTGGTTCTGCTGTAGAGCAAGCTGGAGCAAAGTCCAGGCGAGCGATAGTAGTAGGTGGCTCGATAGTCAGGGGCACAGACAGGCGTTTCTGTAGCCGTGAATGAGACTCTAGGATGGTGTATTGCCTCCCTGGTGCCAGAGTCCTTGGTGTCTCTGAGCAGGTACTGGACATCCTGAAGCGGGAGGGAAAACAGACAGCAGTCATTGTCCACATTGGCACAAATGACATAGGTAGGAAGAAGGAAGAGGTCCTGCGAGGACAATTCAGGGGAGTTAGGTAGGGGGCTAAAAAGCAGGACTACCAGGGTAGTAACCTCAGGATTACTACCTGTCCCATGGGCTAGTGAGGCTGGGAACAGAGAGAGAGTACAATTGAACACGTGGCTACAGAGCTGGTGTAGGAGGGAGGGCTTTAGATAAATGGTTCATTGGGATGCCTTCTGGGGAAGGTGGGATGTGTACAGGAAGGACGGGTTGCATCTGAACTGGAGGGGCACCAATATCCTGGGCAGGAGGTTTGCTAGAGTTCTTCGGGAGGGTTTAAACTAGTGTGGCAGTGGGGTGGGAACTGGAACAACAGGCCAGTAAGTGCAAAGCCTGGGGACAAAAAGGGAGACTGAGATATGCATAGCACAGAGTAAGAGCAGACAGGGGGAAGTTGTGGGGCTCAGAAGGACTGGAGGTCTGGAGTGCATTTACTTCAATGCAAGAAGTATAACAGTTAAGACAGATGAACTAAGAGCATGGATTACTGCATGGAATTATGATGTTATTACCATTACGGAGACAAGGTTAAAGGAGAGCGGCACGGTGGCTCAGTGACTAGCATTGCTGCCTCACAGCACCAGGGACCTGGGTTCAATTCCACCCTTGGGCGACTGTCTGTGTGGGGTTTGCACATTCTCCTCCTATCTGCATGGGTTTCCACTGGGTGCTCTGGTTTCCTCCCACAGTCCAAAGATGTGCAGGCTAGGTGGATTAGCCATGTGAAATTGCCCAGTGTTCAGGGATGTGTAGATTAGGTGGGTTATGGGGGATGGGTTTGGGTGGGTGCTCTGAGGGTCAGTGTGGACTTGTTGGGCCGAAGGGCCTGTTTCCACACTGTAGGGATTCTATGATCTGTGATTTGAGATAGGACTGACAGCTTAACATTCTAGGATATCACTGTTTTAGATGGGACCAAAAGTTGCATTGCTGATTAGGGATCACATCACAGCTGTGCTGAGGGAGGATACATCAGAGGGATCTTGTAGTGCGGCATTATGGGTGGAGCTCAGGAACAGGAAGGGTGAAATCACAATGTTGGCAGTTTTCTATAGATCTCCCAACAGCCCATGTGAGACAGAGGAGCAGATATGTAGTCACTGGAAAGGTGTGAAAAAAGCAGGGTAGTTGTGGTGGGTGACTTCAACTTTCTCCTTATTGACTGGGACTCCCTTAGAGCCAGGGGCTTGGATTGACAGCAGTTTCTTAGATATGTCCAGGAGGGCTTTTTGAGACAGTATGTTGACAATCCAACCAGAGAGGAGGCTGTACAAAACTTGGTATTAGGGAATGAGCCAGGACAAGTGATCAATATTTCAGCAGGAGAGCTGTTTGGGCTTAGTGACCATAACTCCATAAGATTTCAAGTGGTCATGGACAAGGGCCAATTACATCCAAATTAGACATGGGCATGGGGAATGTGGATAGGCAGCAGTTATTTCAGGGCAAAGCTACGTCTGGCATGTGGGAGGCTTTTAAAGACCAGCTGATTAAAGTGCAGGACATACATGTCCCTGCAAAACTGAAGGATAGGAATGGGGGGATTCGGGAACCATGGATGACAAGGGAAATTGTAAGCTTAGTCAAAAGGGAAAAGGAAGCATACGATAGGTTTAGGCAGCTACAAACTGACAAAGCCCTTGAGAATATAGAAGTTAGGAAGGAACTTAAACACAAAATTAGGAAGGCTAAAAGGGGCCAAGAAATGGCTTTAGCAAACAGGGTCAAGGAGAATCCCAAGGCGTTTTATGCATATATTAGAAGACGGTAGCAAGGGAAGGAGTAGGTCCACTCAAGGACAAAGGAGGGAAGTTATGTGTGGAGCCACAGGAAGTGGGAGTTCATTAATGAGTACTTTGTATCGGTATTCACCAAAGAGAAGGAGATGACTGATGTTGAGGTCAGGGATGAGTGCGTGAATACTCCAGAGAATGTCAATATATTGAAGGAGGGCGTTTTGGGTATCCTAAATTACATTAAGGTAGACAAGTTCCCAGGGCCAGATGGGTCTATCCCAGGTTACTGCGAGAGGCAAGGGAAGAAATAGCTGGGGCATTAGCAGATATCTTCACATCCTCATTGACCACAGGCGAGGTTCCAGAGCACTGGAAATTAGCCAATGTCGTTCCCTTGTTTAAGAAAGGAAGCAGGGATAATCCAGGAAATTACAGGCCTGTGAGCCTGACATCTGTGGTGGGGAAACTCTTGGAGAAGATACTGAGGGACAAGATATATGCACATTTGGAAGAATATGGACTAGTTAGTGACAGGCAGCATGGTTTTGTATGGGGAAAGTCATGTCTCACCAACCTGAATGAATTTTTTAGAAAGGTGACAAAGATAATTGAGGGAAGGGCTGTGGATGTAGTTTATATGGACCTTAGTAAGGCATTTGATAAAGTCCCACA
>NC_063372.1:183744-203716 GCF_021869965.1 Rhincodon typus | reverse complement strand
CTCGTCCCTGCCTCCCTAACCTGTTCTTCCTCCCACCTATCCCCTCCTCCCACCTCAAGCCGCACCTCCATCTCCTACCGACCAACCTCATCCCGCCCCCTTGACCTGTCCGTCCTCCCTGGACTGACCTATCCCCTTCCTAACTCCCTACCTACACTCACCTTTCCTGGCCCCATCCCCGCCTCTTCGACCTGTTTGTTTCTTCTCCACCTATCCTCTCCTCCATCCCTCTTCTATCCGCCTCCCACTCTCTCCCTATTTATTTCAAAACCCCCTTCCCCTCCCCCTTTTCTGATGAAGGGTCTAGGCCCGAAACGTCAGCCTCTCTGCTCCTATGATGCTGCTTGGCCTGCTGTGTTCATCCAGCCTTGCACCTTGTAGTCTTAAGTCCTCTGTTGTTTGTAGTACATATAAATGATCTGGAGGCTGTGGGTGGTCTGATTAGTAAGTGTGCAGATGATACCAAGATTGGTGGAGTTGCTGATAGTGCTGACGATTGTGAAAGGATACAACAGGATATAGATAGATTGGCGACTTGGGCACAGAAATGGCAGATGGAGTTTAATCCAGACAAATGCGAGGTGATGCATTTTGGAGGATCAAATTTAGGTGTGAATTATACTGTAAATAGCAGAACTCTTAGGAATATTAACATACAGACGGATCTGGGTGTGCAGGTCCACAGTTCCCTAAAAGTGGCAACACAGGTGGTCAAGGTGATTAAGAAAGCATATGGTATGCTTGCCTTCATTGGCCGGGGTATGGAGTACAAGAGTTGGTACAGCATTTTACAGCCTTATATAACCCTTGTTAGGCCACATTTTGGAGTATTGTGAGCAGTTTTGGTCGCCACATTACCAGAAGGATATGGAAGCTTTGGAGAGAGTGCAGAGAAAGTTCACGAGGATATTGCCTGGTCTTGAGGGCATTGGGTATGAGGAAAGGTTAAAAAGACTAGGATTGTTTTCACTGGAAAGACGGCAGCTGAGAGGAGACCTGATAGATGTCTACAAAATTATGAGAGACATAGATAGGGTGGATAGTCAGAGGCTTTTTCCCAGGGTTGAAGTTTCAATTACAAGGGGACACAGGTTCAAGGTGAGATGGGGATAGTTTAAGGGAGATGTGCGAGGCAAGTTTTTCACGCAGAGAGTGGTAGGAGCCTGGAGCGCACTGCCAGAAGAGGTGGTGGAAGCAGGCACATTGGCAACATTTAAGAGGCATCTGGATGGTTACATGAACAGGGAGGAATAGAGGGATACGGACTGAATAAGGGCAGAAGGTTTGTTTTTTAGTTTAGTTAGGGCATGATGATCAGCACTGGCTTGAAGGGCCGAAAGGCCTGTTCCTGTGTTGTACTTCTCTTTAGTTCATAGAATCATAGAAGATCATACAATCCCTACAGTGTGGAAACAGGCCCTTTGGCCCAACAATTCCACACCGACCCTCGGAGTACCCACCCAGACCCATCCCCCTATAGCCCACCTAATCTACACATCCCTGAACACGACGGGCAATTTTGCATGGCCAATCCACCCTACCCTGCACATCTTTGGACTGTGGGAGAAAACCGGAGCACCCGGAGGAAACCCACGCAGACACGGGGAGAATGTGTAAACTCCACACAGACAGTCACCCGAGGGTGGAGTCGAACACGGGTCCCTGGTGCTGTGAGGCAGTAGTGCTAACCACTGAGCCACCATTCCACACCTACCTACGCATGGACACCCCAATGGATTTTGAGTCCATCACCTTAACCACTTGCCCACGACTACTACATTTACAGGAAGTCCTTTTTGAAGGTTCAGGCTTCCCCCTTCAACTACCCTCCCAGGCAATGCTTTCCAGACTCCCCCGATTCTCTGGGTGGAGGGTTTTCCTCAAATCCCCTCTGAACCTCCTGCTTTTTACTTTAAAATTGTGCCCCCTGCTTACTGACTCTTTGACGAAAGGGAGCAGCAGCTTTCTTGTCTCTCTGTCCATTCCCCATTTAATCTTGGAACAAAAACAAAGTTGCTAGAAAAGCTCAGCAGGTGTGGCAGCATCTGTGGAGGAGAAAACAGAGTTGACGTTTTGGGTCCGGTGACCCTTCCTCAGAATCATTTATTCCCCATTTAATCTTAAGCAACACAAGCTTATTGCCTCTGATATATCTGAAATGCTCCATCTCAGGCAACATTCTGGTGACTGTCTTTTGCATTCCCTCCATGGTAACTATCCTTCCTTTAGTGCAGTGACCAGAACTGCAGGGGAGGCAATGGCCCAGTGCTATTATCACCGGACCACCAAGTTCTAACCCTATTCCCACTAAACTACCGACAACTTTCCTTCCTGGTTCCCATGCTACCTGATATTAATAGTTTTCCCTGCAGGTCCATCCATCTATCCCTCAAATCTGCCATGATCACATGACCTTTAAAAAAACTCTCAATCACACCATTCTTGCAAACTATTGCTCTATCTCTAAACACCATTTCCTCTCCAAAGTCCTTGAAGGTGTTGTCACCTCTCAAGTCTGTTCCCAGCTTTCCCAGAACTCTATGTTTTTATTCCTCCCATCAGATTTCTGTCCTACCACAGTCTCATAACAGCTCCTATCAAAGTCACAATCGGAATCCACTGTGACTGTGACAAAGGTAAACTTTTTTTTATTCATCTGTGGGACATGGGCATTGTTGGCTGGTGAGCACTTATTGCTCCTACCTAGTTGCCCTTGAGAAGGTGGTGGTGAGCTGCCTTCTTGAACCGCTGAAATCCATGTGCAAACTGTCTCTCCTTGTCCTCTTTGACCTGTCTGCAGCCTCTGACATAGTGACTATATCCTCCTCCAACACTGCTCCACTGGGAACTGAGGAGGTATACTCAATGTAGTTTTTGGAGTGTGTGGGTTTGTAGTGAATATTAATTGATAACATATCTCTGAAAATGGTGACCAATGGGGACCAGGAGGAAGTCAGACCATGATGGAAACAATTAGAATTAGAAACAAGATCAATAAAACTTTCCAGTTCATGGAGAGAGCAGAAAGGGACAATGTACAATCAATGTACCAAAGAAGAGAGTTGAAGAAATAGCTAGAGTAGGACTGAAACATAGAACATAGAACTGTACAGCCGAGGAACGGGCCTTTTGGCCCCCAATGTTGTGCTCAAATTCAGTTCTGGTCACCAAACCCCTTCTGCCTGCCCTTGGTCCATATCATGTGCTTATCCAAAAGTCCCTTAATTGCCCCTAACATACCTGCCTCCACCACGACCACTTGCAGCACATTCCAGACTCCTACCTCTCTGTGTTAAAAAAAAACTTGTCCCTCTCGTCTCCTTTGAACTTTCTGCCTCTCACCTTAAATGCATGCCCCCTAGTATTAGACATTTCAACTCTGGGGGGAAAAAAAAAATCTGACCATCAACCCTATCAATGCATCTCATAATTTTATAGACTTTTATCAAGTCTCCCCTCAGCCTCTGCCACTCCAGAGAAAACAACCTGATTTTTTTCCAGCCACTCCTTAGAGGGTATGAGCAATAATCCAGGCAGCATCCTGGTAAACCTCTTCTGCATCCTCTCTGAAGGCTCCACATCCTTTCTATAATGTGGCGACCAGAACTGAAGGTAACACTCTAAATGCGGCGTAACCAAAGTCTTATAAAGCTGAACAAGGAACGTTCAACATCTTTTGCTTGGAGAAAGTGCAACAAGTTAAAGGTGAAGTTGCAGAAGGAAAGTGGTAGCGGACAGGCTGGTTGGGCCTCTGTTCAAGCAAGAGTCAGAGAAGAGAAAGATGAAGGTTGATAGAGATTAAATATGCAGTTACAAGGAGACAACTGGTGCCAGGAAACTGGCAACTGTCAAAATGATGCAGAGCTTTGGAAAAGCCACACATGCAGATTGGGAGCGGCTGGATGGAGGAGAAAAAACAGAGTTGAGGGAAGAAAAAATACATTCACTGAGACAACCAGCCTACCATTTAAGCTTACTATCAACATGTGTACCTCTATCTGATCTCCAACTTCTCTAACCTAACCTTGGGGATAAAATCCTGATCCCCAGAACCATTTTGGGAAATCAACTCTACACCCTTTCAAAAGCCCTCACATCCTTCCTAAGGTGTGGTGGCCTGAACTGGACACAAGACTGTAGTTGGGATCTAACCAGAGCTTTTCAAGGTTCAACATCACTTCCTGCTTTTGTACTCAATGCCCCTGTTTATGAAGTCCAAGGTCCCATGTGTTTTGCTAACTAGACCTTCAATATAGGCTGTCACCTTCAAAGATCTCTGCATGCATACTCTCAGGTCCCTCTGTCCCTGCACACTCTTTAGAACTGTGCCATTAAGCCTATATTGCCTTTTTCCATCCCACCTGCCATAATGTATCACCTAACACTTTTGTGTTAAACTCATGTCCACTTTGCTAGCCTGTCTTGTTCCAGTTGATTGGTATCATTTTCACCATCTGTCACACGTCCAGGTTTAGTATCATTGGCAAATTTTGAAATTTTACTTCATATTCAATTATACAAGTCATTCTATATATAAAACGAAGCAGTGGGCTTAGCTAGCCAGTGACACTTGGGAAACACCACTGGCTACCATCCTCCACTTACCATGATTCACTGTTGTTTGGGCTTAAACCAATTTTCTATCCAACTCGACACTGGTATTTTGTGAACATCAACTTTGTTGACCAGCCTTTTATGAAGGTACTTTCTAAAGCACTTCTTTAAAACCTATATAGAAAAAAAACTATTGCATTCCCTTCATCAACCTTCTCTGTTAACTAAAAACAATTTCCCATTCCTTTGTCAGCCCAACTGTTTCTCTCTCTCTCTGGGCTCCATCTCCACGTATCATTTACTCCTTCCCCCTCTACCACCCCATCTTCAACACATATATCAACCTTTTCCTTTCTACAATCAGTTCTGAAGAAGGGTCACTGGACCCAAAACGTTAACTCTGCTTTCACTCCACAGATGTTGCCAGATCCGCTGACTTTTTACAGCAATTTCTAATTTTGTTTACAATCTCCCTTTTATCAATCCATGTTGGCTGTCCATAAATAACTCAAACCACCCTAACTGCCTGTTTATTTTTCCCCCAATTATTATTTCTAAAATATTGCACACCATTAATGTTAAACTGACTGGCCTGCAGGTACTAGGAGACCCTTACATCCTTGCTTGAATAAGGATGTCACATTTGCCATTCCCCTTATCGAAGGCTGATTGGGAGATTATGACAAGCCCTTCTGCTATCATAAACCTCACTACTTTTAGCAAATCACCTCCCCAAGCATAGCCAGAGATTCAAAATCAATGCCTTTTTTTTACCCGTCCCTGAACAGTTACCTCTTGTACCCCTCTTATTTCTCATCTATATGCTGCTCCTTGGTGACATCATTCGCTTTAATTTTTGCATGTATGCTGATGGCACTCTGCATCGCCTCATCACCATCCCTCTGTCAACCCCTCCACTGCTAAATTATCAGACTGCATATCTGACAGCCACTGCTTTCAGTCCCTATCTCCAAACTAGTGATTCCATCCACCTCCTTGCCAACAGATGTGCTTTGGACCACACAAACATGCCACCACTAAGATAACCTAGTTGCCACCTGCATGACATTGCCAGACTTTACCCTGTCTCAGCTCATTTCATGCTGAACCCTTATTTGTGCCTTTGTTATTTCCAGACTCAATTATTCCAATATTCTCTTGGCTGGTCTCTCACATTCCATCCTCTGAAAACCTGAGGTCATTCAAAACTCTGCTGCCCATGTCTCAACTCGCAGCATGGAGTCATAGAGTAATACAGCGTGGAAGCAGGCCCTTTGACCCAAACTGGTCCATGCGGACCACGGTGCCCACTCAGCTAGTTCCAATTGCCCGCATTTGGTCCATATCCCTCTAAACCCTTCTAATCCATGTACCTATCTAAATTTTTTTAAATGTTTTTTTTAAATGTTTTTTTAAATGTTGCTATTGGACCTGCCTCAACCACTTTCTCTGGCAGGTCATTCCATATACGCACCACGCTCTGCATGAAGTTGCCCCTCAGGTCCTTCTTAAATCAATCCTCTCTCACCTTAAACCTATGCCCACTAGTTTTCAATCCCTCATCCCTGGGAAAAAGACTATATGCATTCATCCTATCTATGCCCCTCATGATTTTACACACCTCAATAAGGTCATCCCTCATTCTAAGTTCCAAGGAATAAAGTCCCATCCTGGCCAACCTCTTCCTATAACTCAATGGCTTTTATAAACAACGTCTTTCCTATAATAGGGTGACCAAAACTATACACAATATTCCAAGTACAGCCTCACCAACCACTTATAAAACTGTAACATACCATCCCAACTCCTGTACTCAATGCCTCGACCGATGAAGGCCAGCATGCTAAATGCCTTCTTCACCACCCTGTCTACCTGTGATGCCGCTTTCAACAAGCTATGTACTTGTACTGCCAGGTCCCTCTGCTCCACAGCACTCCTCAGGACCTTACCATTTCCAGTATAAGTCTTAGCTTGGTTTGACTTTCCAAAGAGCGACACTTCACACTTATCTGCATTGAATTGCACTTGCCAATCCTCAGTCTACTTTCCCATCTGATCAAGACCCCTCTGTAATATTTGATAACCTTCCTCACTATCAATGATTCGTCCTAATTTTGCATCATCCACAAACTTACTAATCATGCCTTGTACATTCACATCCAGATCATTTATGCCAATAACAAATAACAAAGGTCCCAGCACCGACCCCTGTGGCACACCACGAGTCACAGGCCTCCAATCCGAGAAACAACCTTAAACCATCACCCTCTGCTTCCTACCATCGAGCCAATTTTGAATCCAATTAGCTAGCTCTCCCTGGATCCCATGTGACCTAACCTTCATGACTAGCCTGCCGTGCAGGACCTTGTCAAAGGCCTTACTGAATTCCACATAGACAATATCCACTGCCCTTTCCTCATCTATTCTCTTGGTTACCTCTTCGAAAAACTCAAAGACATGACATCCTGTGCACAAATCCACACTGACTATCTCTAATCAGACCTCAATTATTCAAATGTTGGTTGATCCTGTCCCTCAGTATCCCCTCCAATAACTTGCCGACCACTGATGTCAGGCTCACTGTCCTGTAGTTCCCTGGCTTGTCTTTGCTACCTTTCTTAAACAATGGAGCAACATTAGCCACACTCCAGTCTTCTGGAACTTCACCAGTGGCTAAAGATGAAGCAAAAATCTTTGCAAGGGCCTCTGCAATTTCTTCCCTAGCCTCCCACAACATCCAAGGATGGACTTGATCAGGCCCACGGGATTATTCCACCTTAATGCACTTGAAGGCTACAAACATCTCCTCTCTGGTAATATGTATGCGCTCCAAAATCTCCCCACTTGTTTCTCTTATTTCCTTAGCATCCAAGATTCTCTCCTCAGTCTTCAAATATTCATTAAAAATCTCCCCCATCTCCTGTGGCTCCACACATAGAAGGCCATGCTGATCTTTAAGGGGACCTATTCTCTCCCTAGCCACTCTTTTAATATAGCTATAGAACCTCTTGGGATTATCTTCAACCTTATCTGCCAGATCCATCCCATGGCCTCTTTTTTGCCCTTCTGATTTCCCTGTTAAGTGTGCTCCTCGACTTTTTATAGTCAACTAGGGATTCATTTGAGCCCAATAGCTCAAACCCAATGTATTCCTCCTTCTTTTTCCTGACCAGACCCTCAATAAAACTTGTCAGCCAGGGATCCCTAAACCTGCCAGCATTTCCTATAACCCTAACAAGGACATACTGTCCTCTACTGTCCATACATGGACACTTGATATCACACTTTTAAAGCCTCCCATTTGACAGTCATTCCTTTTCCTTCAAACAGACTCACCCAATTGACCACTGCTAGACCCTGCCTAATGGCCCCAAGATTGGCCCTGCTCCAGTTTAGCACCTTAACCTGTGGACGTGTCCTATCTTTTTCCATAACTATGTTAAAACTAAGACTTATGGTCAATGGACCCAAAGTGCTCTCCGACTGACACTTCATGTCACTTGCCCAACCTCATTTCCTAAGAGAATGTCCAGTGTTGCACCCTCCTGAGTAGGGCCCTCTACATACTGGTTCAGGAAATCTGCTTCACACTGCTGCTTCTCTAGTACCCACTGTCTATTTGGGGGTCTATAATACAGTTCCAACAGAGTGACCATCCCCTTCTTGTTTCTCATAGAATTCATAGAATCCCTGCAGTGTGGAAACAGGACCTCCGGCTCAAAAAGTTCACACTGACTCTCAGAGCATCCCACCCAGACCCATCCCCCTATAACCTACCTAATCTACACATCCCTGAACACTATGGGGTAATTTAGCATGGCCAATCTATCTAACCTGCTCATCTTTGGACTGTGGGTGGAAACCGGAGCACCCAGAGGAAACCCATGCAGACACAGGGAGAATGTGCAAGCTCCACACAGGCAGTCACCAGAGGGTGGAACTGAACCCTGGTCTCTGGTGCTGTGAGGCAGCAGTGCTAACGACTGTGCCACCGTGCCGTTTCTACGTTCTAAGTTTCAAATCTCTCCTCACCTCACCTCAGTTTTTAGTGCTCCTTTCAGTTTGGCCCCTTAGTATCTCTAGTTTTAATTGCTCCATCATCAGTGGCTGGGCATGCAATTGCTGAGGTCCCAAGCACTGAAATCCCTGTCTCCTCCTCTACCTCACTTTCCTCCTTTAAGACATTACTTAGAAGCTACCTCTTTGACCTAATATCCGTTCATGTGGCTGTGTCATATTTTGTTTTACAATGTGTTATGTCTATGTTTGGACAATGAAGTTGACTGGATATATGTATATCCATATTGCATTTGCACGGACCAATCTGCCCAGATAGAGATGTCAAGCTGCAACATCTTCACAGAGAGGATTTTAACAGAGTCAGTGAGATATCTTGTCTGGAATAACAGCTTTCCCCCTCTCTCCCATTTCTTTGAAAATCCTCATTTCAAAGTTTGACAGTTGTAAAGCCACTGGAAGACCACATCACCACAAATGGAGGGCTCCCGCACTGCTTTCACAGCCTTCACTGCTGCAATCTGAGAGTTTCTAAAAAGAAGAATTTGGAAACTGACACCACTCTATTCAGATAAAAACAGATTCAGCCAGCCATATTTGATCCCAGGAAAAATCCCACTGCCAACAGCTTTTGTGCAAAGTGACATTGGTTACATTTGGACAATCTGTGACTAAGTTTTTTTTCTGAATTTAACTCACACTTAGCCAAAGATAATAAAATATATACAAGATAAGCTTATATGATAATGCTGCAGCATTATTATATTTTTCTCCTCCAGTCTTGGGAGGGGCGCAGTGTGTGTGTGTTCTAGTTTCTACGAAGTATCTATTTGCATAGTTTAAACTGTTTGTTAATAATCTTTACATCTTTGCAGTAAAACTGGCTCTTTATTTGACTTACGTCTGACATTGAGCTATATATGGTTTGATATATATCTATACTATCACCACCCTTTTTTAACTTTAAACTCATTGGGACCAGACGAGGCTTGAGACATGGAAAGGAATCAGTTCACCCCTCCTAACTGGGTAGTAACATGATGTTTATGTGAAGTATGTTGGGGCGTATAATATTGAAAGCATCATATGCATACAACATGTTGGTGGCCTGGCACCATCCCACACCACTAAACGATCAGAGAAGTGATTCATCTTATCTGAACTACACTCACTTATTGGAGCTTTGCCTCTGGGAGATGAACATTTTTCACAGTCTAATAAAATTTTTGCTATCATTCTGACATAACACTATCACCATTAAGGAATTTGGAATATTCCAGACAGTACTGTGTTGATCTGTGCTGGTTCCACTATGTCTCCTTACTGGATTGTGTTGTGTCTGTTAACTGCCCTTTGGCATAAACCAATTGTAAATAAGCTTTCAAGATGAACAGGGATATTCTGTAAAGAAATCTAAATACACAAATAGCAAATGTGCTCTAAAGCACTGCAAATTGCACATCAAAAAGTCATTATCCAAGGTCTAGTAGGCATGGAGTAGAATTCATGAGTCAAATTTCATAACAGGACCTTGATAGCCTTCAATGGAACAGTTGTTCTCATTCTTCAAAGAGTCAACTCTCAAACTTCAAGACACTGGACTGAAGTAGATCACAGCAAGTAACGAGGAACGCTAATAAAATGTTATGTTTTATAGCAAGGGCAATTGAAGGCAAGAATAGAGAGGTTATGCTTCAGTTATACAGGGCACTGGTGAGACCACATCTGAAGTAGTGTGCACAGTACTGGTCACCATACTTGGAGAAAGCTGGTAATGCGTTGTTAAGCAGTTCAGAGAAGGTTTACTAGACTAATACCTGGAATAAGCAAATTTCCTGATGAGGGAAGGCTAGATGGGCTAGGCGGGCTAGGCCTGTATCCTCTGGAGTTTTGAAGGGTCAGAGGTGACTTAATTGAAACATAAGATCCTGAGGGGATTTGACTGTGTGTATATGCAAAGGAGGCAGTGGATGTTTGTGGATGTCATGCCAAACAAGTGGGGGCTGCTTCGTCTGGGATGGTGTTAATCTTCTAAGTGCTGTTGGATCTGCACTCATCCAGGCGAATGGGGAGCATTCCATCACGCTCCTAGCTTATGCCTCGATTATGGACAGGCTTTGGGGAGTCAGGAGGTGAGTTACTCATTACAGGATACCCAGTTTCTGACAAGCTATTTTAGCCACCGTATTTATATGGCTAGTATAGTTCAGTTTCTGGTCATTGGTGACCCCCAGGATATCGATAGTGGGCGGAGTTCAGTGATGGTAACACCGTTGAACATGGTAACATCAATGGTAACCCTTAGGAATTTGACAGTGGGGGATTCAGTGATGGTAACGTCATGAATATCAAGGCATGACGGTTAGATTGTCTCTTATTCTGGGTCAGGGTTACAAAGTAATGAAGTGGGATAGACCTGACATCCTGTGGTGGGGCGGTGGTGAGGGGCAGTCAGTCAAAGAAAGAACTGAACGGACAGTATCAGTATTGTCCAATGTGTTAACCGCCAGAGTCCTTACAGGGCTCTGAATTCACCAACAACATTTCGAAGATCCACTCAATGATCTTGAACAGTGTCTTTCATAGTGCAAAGAACAGAGAGCCAGCTGAACCTGCAAGTTGAATTCCATTCCATAGTGTCTAGTGTTGTACTCTCAATTCTAACATGAATATTCAATAAACAGTGAATGCAAAAACATAACATTATTTCTTCCCCAAGAAAGGAAATGTCCCTGACTCCCCTGTAAACCATCATGTGTGCCAATAAATATTGTGCTCTGACCAAGATAGTCTCAACAAATAACAGTGATATACATATGAATAAAGTGACACCAATGTAACATGAAATATTTACAAGTAAAATTTAGAAAAAAAAACACACGTGCCACCTCTGCACCCTCAACAAGTCTCATGTTATTGACAGGTCATGTTATTGACAGGTAAGTTATGGCCCAGATGCACAGCCTCCCTACTTGACCAGGAGACTCTTTAACAGGCTACCCATAACAACTTGCATCATTAATTGACAGCTGCTTTAACCACAAGAAGCTTTCCCCAACCATAACAGAATTACACACACTTCCCATGTACGTTGGTGGCACTGTATCTCTTAACCACCATTGTGTGGGAACGGGAAACACAAGAGAGCAGAGGGGCACACAGTTTCATTACTGGGTGTGGCACATCTCTCCAGCTCTTTCTGCAGTCCATGATGTCACGCATAAAATCCAATTCCTAGGCCCTTTTAAAAGCAGTTTGTACCTGATCTCTCAATATGAAGTCTCTCTGCTTTTCTTAAAATTTCACCATTTAGCATATAGGTCTACTCCTTATTCTTCCATCTAATACATTCCTTTACATTTCTCCACAGTGAATTGCATCTGACTTTTATCAGTCCAATTAACGAACTAACCAGCCTACAACCTCCTGAAGTCACTGACTGCCCTCTTCACAGTTAACCTGTACTAAGTCTTTGTGTCATTCCAATGTGCGGCCCTCTACCCAAGTCCAGGTCTTATGTGTAGAGTGAGAGAACAACAGTTCCAACACTGAATACTGACAGACACCTCAATTTGCATCCTTTCAGTCCAATCAAATGTTCATTAACCAGTACTTTTGTCCTTTAATCAACTTCTTATCCATTCTCCCTCACTTCCTTCTAATATACTGTGCTTCAACTTTAACCTATGAGGTCCTTTATCAAACACCTTTTGATAATTCCTAAGTACAATAATAAAACCATAAGAAATAGGAACAGGAGTAGGCCATTCAGCCCCTCGAGCCTGCTCCACCATTCAACAGGATCATGGCTGATCCAATATTCATCATGTTCAGTTTCTTGCCCTTTCCCGTAACTCTTGATTTCCTTTCTAATCAAGAATCTATCTATCTCAGCCTTGAATATATACAATATTCTGTCCCCATACTCTATGTGGCAAGGAATTCCAAAGATTCGCAATCCTTTGAGAGAAGAAATTCCTCCTTATCTCAGTCTTAAATTGGTCCCCCTTTTTTTTTTAAGATCATGCCCTCTGATCCTAGACTCTCCCAAGAGGGGTGACATCCTTTCAGCATTTACCCTGTCAAGTCTCTTAAAAACCCTGCGGGTTTCAATGAGATCACCTCTCATTCTTCTAAATTTCAGTGAGTAGAGTCCCAACCTCATAGAATCCCCACAGTGTTGTAACAGGCCATTCGGCCCAATAAGTCCATACTGACTCTTCGAACAGCATCCCACCTAGACTCACCCCTCTACCCTACATTTCCCATGGTTAATCCACTTAACTTACACATCCCTGGACACTATGGGCAACTTAGCATGGCAAATTCACCTAAGCTGTACATCTTTGGACTGTGGGAGGAAACCCACGCAGACATGGGATAATGTGGAAACTCCACCAGACAGTCGCCTGAGGCTAGAATTGAACCCGGGTCACTGGCATTGCGAGGCAACACTGCTAACAGCTGAGCCACCTTGCTACACTTGTTTAGCCTTTGCTCATAAGACAATCCCTTCATACCAGGGATCATCCTAGTCAGCATTCTATAAAGTGCCTCCAATAAAATGGTGTCTTTCCTTAAACAAGGGGAACAAAACTGCTCATAGCACTCCAGATGCGGTCTCACCAGCCTTTGTACAGTAGCAGTAAGACTTACCTAGTCTTATTCTCCAACCCCTCTTGAGGTATGATTTTAGCATGTTAGGGTGTGTTTGAATAGTTTTGTAAATTAAAACAACTTGCTAATGTGTATTTTTTAATGTTGTTTCCATATAGGCACAGTAGAAAATTCAACTGTATTTTATTAAGAGGTTTACATCTGCCTACAAAATCTTACTTCCTGCTTTTTTGTCACACTTTTGTTAATATTTCCATTGTGAATTTCTATATCTGCACTTGTAATGGAAACGATCCATCACCTTGTAATCAGGCCACTGGCTGGTGCTGTATTTTCTTTTTTGCAGAAATCATTCAACGTGCTTCACAAAAATGTCAAGTGACTGAAATTCCTAAAGTTTCAAATAAAAGATTCTGGCTTCCATGGTGTAATGGTTGAGCACTCTCGACTCTGAATCCAGCGATCCGAGTTCAAATCTAGGTGGAACCTTCTTCCTGGTGAAGGGAGTGCCGAGCCTTACTTGATAGAGGTGTACAAAATGATCAGAGGTATAGATAGAGTGGACAGCCAGAGACTTTATCCGAGGGTGGACGTAGCTATTATGAGGGGGCATAGGTTTAAAGTGAGTGGGGGTAGATATAGGGGAGATATCAGAGGTAGGTTCTTTACTCAGAGAGTGGTAGGGGCGTGGAATGCATTGCCAGAGAGGGTCGTGGAGTCGGCCTCATTTGGGGCATTTAAGCGGCTATTAGATAGGCATATGGATAATAGTCTAAGGTAGGGGTGAAGGTTAGATAGACCTTAGGTTTAGGGTAAAAGTTTGGCACAACATCATGGGCCGAAGGGCCTGTACTGTGCTGTACTGTACTGTTCTATGTTCTATGTAACCCCCTTGAAATAAGGGCCAACATTCCATTAGCCTTCCTGATTACTTGCTGCACGCGTTGCAGCTTTCTGCAGTTTTCTCGATTGAATAATACTCTTTTGTTCTCCCTTTCAAAATGAACAACTTCACATTTTTCCATGTTATATTCCACTTGTCAACTTTTTGCCCATTTACTTTAACTGAAGACTAACTCTCTGTAAACTGTTTGCATTCCTCTTGCAACTTACCTTTTCACCTATTTTTGTATAGGTTGCAAATTTGGCTACAATACATTACTTTCCTTCCTCCAGGTTATTACTGTATATTGTAAACAGCTGCAGTCACAGCACTGACCCCTGTGGAACCCCACTGGTTACAGGTCGCCAACCTGAAAATCATCTCCACTGTTTCCTGTACATTAGCCATATCTCTACCAATGCCAATCTACTTGGGTGGGGCATTCAATTGTAAGGGAAACAGACAGGTGCTTCTGTGACCGCAAAAGAGACACCAGGATGGTATGTTGTGTCCCTAGTGCCAGGGTCAAGGATGTCACTGAATGGCTGCAAGCATTCTGACAGGGGAGGGCAAGCAGATAGGGATTATGGTACATATTAGTACCAATGATTTAGGTAGGAAAAGGGATGAGGTCCTGAAAGCAGAATGCAGGGAGCTAGGAAGTAGGTTAAAGAACAAGACCCAAAAGGTAGTAATCTCTGAATCACTTCCAGTGCCAAGCGTGAGCGAGTACACAAATAGAAGGTTAGTCCAGACGAACACATGGCTGGACAGGTGGTGAAGGAGGGAAATCTTTAGATTTCTGAAACATTGGAACCGTTTTTGGGAGTTGTGGGACCTGTACAAGGCACATTGGTTGCACCTGGACTGGAATGGGACCAACAGTCTTGAAGGGAGGTTTACTCGTGCATGAGGAGGATTTCAACTAACTTTGTAGCAGATTGGGATCCAGAAGGACGGTTCAGCAGGGGAGGATGAATGGCTAAAATTAGAAGTGACAGCAAGTGAATCAAAAAGGCATGTACAGCACAGGCCAGTTAAGGTACAAGGAAGCTTGGCAGGGTTGGATGATGTCTATTTTAATGCTAATAGTCTAACGAATGTGGTGGGTGAGTTGAGGGCACAAATTAAAACATGGGGCTACAATATCATTGCTGTCTCTGAGACATAGCTGAGAGACGGGACCGGTAGCTCAATATTCCAGGATACCGGATTTTCAGGTGGGACAGAGAAGGAGGTAAAAGAGAAAGTGTTGCAAATTTGACCAGGGAATCTGTTACAGCAGTAAGGGAGGGATAACATCTTAGAAAGTTCCTCAAATGAAGCCATATGGGAGGGCTTAAAAACCAAAAAGGAGCAATCACATTGTTAGAAGCGTACTATAGGACCCCGAACAGTCTGAGATAAATAAAACAGCAAATACATCGGCAAATTCCATTGGAATGTAAAAGTAATAGGGCAGTGATAAGTAGGGCATTTCAACAATGGCCTAGTGGAATTATCGCTGGACTGTTCACACATAGACCAAGGTAATGTTCTGGGGAAACAAGATGTAGAGTTGGATGAACACAGCAGGCCAAGCAGCATCAGAGGAGCAGGAAAGCTGACGTTTCGGGCCTAGACCCTCCTTCAGAAAATGTTCTGGGGAGCTGGGTTCAAATCCCGCCATGGAAGATGGTGCAATTAGAACTGAATAAAAATTTGGAATTAAGAGTCTAATGAGGACAGAATGAAACCATCCTTACTTGGTCTGGTGTACATGTGACTCCCCAATAGCAATGTGGTTGACTCTTAGCTGCCCTCTGGGCAATTATGGATAGGCAATAAATGCTGGCCTAGCCAGTGCAGTCCTGGATTTAATTTTAGGTGACAAAGCTGGGAAAGTGGTTGAAGTATCACTCGGGAAGCATTTTGCAGACAGCAGTCACAACTTCGTTAGATTTAAGATTGTTGTGGAAAAGGACAAGAACGGGCCTGAAATCAAATTCTCAAACTTTGTCTGGGGAAAGCTGATTTTAATAAGATCAGATCTGATTTGGCCAAAGTGGGTTGGGAGCAGATACTCTCAGTTGGATGCATTCAAGAGGAAATATACAAAGTATACGGTCAGATGTTCCAAAGAAGAAAAAGCATAAAACCAACAAATCCTATGAACCCTGTGGAGATTTTGTGCTTTCTTGCATTTCTGTAGAAACTTGATGTCTGTGGAGATTAGGAGAGCTAAAGGGGGCTATGAAAGGACACTGACAGGTAAAATAAAGGAAAATCCTAAGTTGGTTTACAGGCACATTAAGGGAAAAATGCGAATGAGGAAAAGAGTAGGCGCATTAAGGACAGCAGTGGTAATTTGCATGTAGAGCCAGAGGATGAAGGTAGGGTTCTAAAGTAATACTGTGTGTCAGTGTTCACTAGTGAGAGGGATGATGCAGGTATAGAAATCTGGGTGAAGGTCTATGATAGAATAAAAGAAATTAGCATAGACAGAGAGGAGATAATGAGTAGTCTGGCAGGCTTGGAGTTAGAAAAATCTCCAGGGCGAGATGAAATGTATCCCATGTTGATGACTGAAGTAAGAGAGGAAACAGTAGGGGTGCTTGCAAAAATTCCTCTCTCGTCATGGAGAACAGCCAGTGTGGTACCGTTATTCAAGAAGGGAGCAAGGAGCAAGGGATAAACCAAGAAACTGCAGGCTAGTCAGTCTAACCTTGGTAGTGTGGAAACTATTGGAAGCAATTCTGAGGGCCAGAATTAATTTGCATTTGGAGAGGCAAGAACAGTTGGCATAGTTTTGTTCAGGTGAGGTCATGTCTGACTCACATGATAGAATTTTTCAAAGAGGTGACCAGGTGTATTGACGAGGCAATGCTTTTGATGTAGTCTACTTGCACTTCAGCAAGGTTTTTGATACTGTGCCGCATGGACACTGATAGCAAAGGAAAGAACAAAGAACAATACAGCACAGGAACAAGTCTTATGACCCTCCAAGACCTGCATTGATACATTTTGCCCTTCCATTCTAAAACAATCTTCATTTACAGGATCCATACCCCTCTATTCCCTTCCTATTCATATATTCGTCCAAGTGCTTCTTGAATGCTGCTATTGTGTCTGCTTCCACCACCTCCTCTGGCAGCGTGTTCCAGACACTCTCAGAGTCATAGAGTCAAAGAGTAATACAACATGGAAACAGGCCCTTCAACCCAAAGTGGTCCATACTAACTCAGCGAGTTCCAATTGCTCACATTTGGTCCATATCCCTCTCAACCCTTTGCATCCATGAAACTATCCAAATGTTTTTTAAATGTTGCTATTGGACCTGCCTCAACCACTCTCTCTGGCAGCCCATTCAATACACGCACCACTCTCTGCGTGAAGAAGTTGCCCGTCAGGTCGTTTTTAAATCTTTCCCCTCTCACCTTAAACCTGTGCCCTCTAGTTTTCAATTCCACATCCCTAGGAAAAAGACTAATGCATTCATCCTATCTATGCCCCTCATGATTTTACACATCTCAATAAAGTCATCCCTCATTCTCCTATGTCCCAAGGGATAAAGTCCTATCCTAGTCAAACTCTCCCTATAACTCAGGCCTACTAGTCCTGGCAACATCCTCATAAATCCTCTTTGCTCACTTTCCAGGTTAACTATGTCTTTCCTATAACAGGGTGACCAAAACTGTACACAATACTCCAACTGCGGCCTCACCAATGACTTATACAACTGTAACATAACGTCCCAACTCCTATACTCAATGCCTTGACCAATGAAGGCCAACATGCTAAATGCCTTCTTCACCGCCCTGTCTACCTGTGACGCCGCTTTCAACGAACTATGTACTAGTACTCCTAGGTCCCTCTGTTCTACAACACTCCTCAGGACCTTACCATTTACTGTATAAGACCTACCTTGGTTCGACTTTCCAAAATACAACACCTCACACTTATCTGTAATGAATTGCATTTGCCAATCCTTAGCCCACTTTCCCACCCGATCAAGATCCCTCTGTAATTTTTAATAACCTTTGTTGCTATCAATGATACCTCCTAATTTGATATCATTCGTGAACTTATTAATCATGCCTTGTACATTCACATCCAGTTCATTTATGTAAATAACAAATAACAAAGGTCCCAGCACCAAACCCTGCAACACAATCACTAATCACAGGCCTCCAGTCCAAGAAACAACCTTCAACCATCACCCTCTGCTTCCTACCACCGAGCCACTTTTGAATCCAATTAGCTAGCTCCCCCTGGATCACTCACCATCCTTTGTGTGAAAAACTTACCTTGGACATCTCTTCTAAACGTCCCCCCTTGCACCTTGAACCTGCGTCCCCAAGTAATTGACCCTCCACCCTGAGAAAAAGCCTCACACTTTCCACGCTATCCATGCCATTCACAATCTTATAAACTTCTATCAGGTCACCCCCCTCAACCTCCTGCGTTCCAGTGAAAACAAACCCAGTCTATCCAACCTTTCTTCATAGCTAAAGTCCCCCATACCAGGCAACATCCTGGTAAACCTTTTCTGTACTGTCTCCAAAGCATCAACATCCATTGTGTAGTCTGGTGACTAGAACTGTACGCAATATTCCAAATGTGGCCTAATTACAGTTCGAGAAAGCTGCAACATAACTTGTCTATCCTTATACTCAATGCCCCTTCCAATGAAGGCAAGCATGCCATAGGCCTTCTTTACGACCTTATCTACCTGCACTGCCACCTTCATGGATTTGTAGTCCTGCACACCTAAATTCCTTCCCATATTAATACTAAGGGTTCTGCCACTCACTGTATAATTTCCACCTATACTTGACCTTCCAAAATCCATCACCTAACATTTGTCCAGATTAAACTCCATCTGCCATTTTTCTGCCCAAGCCTCCAACTCATCTATATCCTGCTGTATCGTCTGACATTCCTCCTTACTATCTGCAACTCTACTAATCTTTGTATCGTCCTCAAACTTACAAATTAGACCAGCAATGTTTTCCTCCCAATTATTTATGTTGACTACGAACAGCAGAGGTCCCAGCACTGATCTGTGAGGAACACCGCCAGTCACAGCCCTCCATTCTGAAAAGCATCCTTTCACCGCTATCCGCTGTCTCCAATGACTAATCAAATTCTTTATCTATCTTGCCAGCTTACTCCTGACACCATTGTGACTTCATTGGATCCATGGGATGCAAGAAAATCTAGCAAATTGGATCCAGCATTGGTTGAGTGGCAGGAAGCAATCGGTGGTGGTTGGGGGTGTTTTTCCAACTGGAGGTCTGCCTCCAGTGGGTTCCCACAGGGGTCACTGTTGAGGCCCTTGCTGTTTGTGGTTTATATAAATGATTTAGACTTGAATGTAGGAGGGTTGATAGGTATGTTCGCAGCTGAAACAAAAATTGGTGGGGTAGTAAATAGTTAGGAGGATACGCATAGATTACAGGAGGATACAGATTGGCCGATCAGCAGCAATGGAATTCCAACTGGGGAAAATTGTGAGGTGATGCACTTGGGTAGGACAAACAAGGCAAGGGAATACATGATGAACGGTAAAACCCTGGGAAACACTGAGGATCAGATAGAACTTGGTGTGCACGTACCCCGGTCCCTTAAGGTTTTAGGACAGGTGCATAAAGTGGTTGAGAAGGCAATGGTATACTTGCCTTTATTGGTCAAGGCATGGAGTATAAGAACAGGGAGTTTATGCTGGAACTGAATAAAATGTTGGTTAGGCCACAGCTACAGTATTGTGTGCAGTTCTGGAATCCACATTATGGGAGGGATGTGGTAGCACTGGAGAGGGTGCAGAGGAGATTTACCAGGATGCTGCCTGGGCTGGAGATGTTCAGTTACGAAGCAAGATTGGATAGATGGGGCTGTTTTCCCCAAGACCAGATGAAACTG
>NC_063372.1:163977-183344 GCF_021869965.1 Rhincodon typus | reverse complement strand
AGAGGGGATGTGAGGAAAAACTGTTCCACCCAGAGGGTAGTAGGAATCTGGAAAAACTCACTGTTTATACGGGTGGCAGCAACAGAAATCTTCATATCATTGAAGAAGTAGTTAGATGTGCACTTGGGATGCCAAGACATACAGGGCTATGGGTCAAGTGCCAGAAAATCAGATTTGAATAGTTAGGCGGTTGTTTTTGACTGGCACAGACATGATCAGCTGAAGAAGATATATGGGAACACTACCACCTCCAAATTTCCCTCCTAACCACTCATCATCCTGACTTGGAAATATATCGACTTTCCTTCAGTGTCGCTGCGTCAAAATCCTGGAATTCCCTCCCTAGTGACACTGTGGGTCAACCAACTGCAGGTGGACCACAGCAGTTCAAGAAGGCAGCTCACCATCACCTTCTCAAGGGCAACTAAGGATGGGCAATAAATACTGGCCAGCCAGCAACACCCACATCCCACAAATGAATAAAAACAATGGCCTTTTTCAGTGCTGTAGAACGCTATGACTAGCTCCAAGGCCGTGAGGTCATATGACAACATTTTGAGGGGCACTTTGTTAAATGCCTTCGGGAAGTCCAAATGCAACACATCTAATGATTCCTCTCTGTTTTTCACTTTTTTGAAAAACTCAAAAAAAAGGGTCAAACACGATTTCTTTTTCATGAAGCCATGCTGACTCTGCTTGATTAGCTTATGATATTCTCTATTACTTCCTTAATAATTGATTCCAACATTTTTCCAACAATAGATGTTCGGCTAATTGGTCCATAGTTACCTGCTTTTTGCATCCCTCCTTTTTTGAACAGATGTGTCACTTTGGCAATTTTCCAATCTGCTGGTACTTCTCCAGGATCCAAGGATGTTTTTTGGAAACTTGCAACAAATGCATCCACAATGTCTATAGTTTCTTCTTTTAGGATCCTAGGATGCAAGCCATCATGGCTAAGGGACCTATCTGCTTTTAACCCCATTAGTATGTCTAATACTACTTGTCTAGACACATCCCTCCCTGATGTGCTCAATGCTTTTTATGTTCAGTTTGAGCAGAATGCCAACAGCATGGTGACTCCTGCCCTGACAGCACCGGACACACCTGTCCCCTCGGTCACTGCTGCAGAAGTCAGATGGGTTTTCCTGGGAGTCAACCCAAGGAAAGCGACGGGCCCGAACGGTGTCCCTGGCCGAGCACTCAGATCTTGTGTGGACCAACTGGCAGAGGTATTCACCGACATCTTCAACTTCTCCCTCCTACAAGCCGAAGTTCCCACCTGCTTCAAGAAGACCACTATCAGCCCTGTACCTAAGAAAGTACATGCAACGTGCCTTAATGACTACTGCTCAGTGGTTCTGACTTCAACAATCATGAAGCGCTTCGAGAGGCTGGTCATAGCCCACTTCAACTCCAGTCTCCCAACCTGACTGAATCCCCTACAGTTTGCCTACCGACATAACAGATCCACAGAGGATGCCATATCCCAAGCCCTGCACTCGTCCCTGGAACATCTGGACAACAAAGACATCTACGTCAGACTCCTGCTCGTTCACTATAGCTCCGCCTTCAACACCATTATCCCCTCTAGATTGATCTTAAAACTCCGTGACCTTGGTCTCGGCTCTGCCCACTGCAACTGAATCCTCAGCTTTCTGACCCACAGACTGCAATCAGTGAGGATAGGTAACTGCACCTCCTCCACAATAACACTCAACACTGGAGCCCCCCCAAGGATGCGTCCTCAGCCCCCTACTGTACTCCTTGTACACTCACAATTGTGCTGCCAAATTCCAAATGAACTACAAATCTACAAATTCGCTGATGACACCACTGTAGTGGGCCGAATATCTAACAATGACGAGTCAAAATACAGAAGGGAGATAGAGGGCTTGGTGACATGGTGCAATGAGAACAACATCTTTCTCAACATCAGCAAAACGAAAGAACTGATCACTGACTTCAGAAAGGAAAGAGGAGAACACGCTCCCATCTACAACAACAGAACCGAGGTTGAGAGGGTGGAGAGCGTCAAGTTCCTCGGAGCAACAATAACCGATGACCTGTCCTGGACGTCCCACATAGATGCGACAGTCAAGAGGGTACAACAACGCCTCTTCTTCCTCAGGCGGCTCAGGAAATTTGGCATGTCCATAAGGTCCCTCACCAACTTCTACAGATGCATAATTGAAAGCATACTGTCCAGGTGCATACCGGCCTGGTATGGCAACTGCTCTGCCTAGGACTGTAAGAAACTACAGAAGGTGGTGTGCACAGCCCAGACCATCACGGAAGCCAACCTTCCATCCACGGACTCCATTTACAGGGCTCACCGCCATGGAAAGGCTACCAACATCATCAAAGACCCATCGCACCCTGGTAATGATCTCCTACAACCTCTTACATCAAGCAGAAGATACAGAAGCTTGAACACACGCACAAGCAGGTTCAGGAACAGCTTCTTCCCAGCTGTTATTAGACTGATGAATGCACTCTCTAGCCTCAAATAATGCTGATCTAGCTAACGTTGATCTCATCTAGCGCACACCCTGTGCAATTTAACCTGAATGCCTCTGCCGAAGTCTTTATGTTCTGTACATCCTTGCACACTATGATCTGCCTGTCCTGCTCGCAAAAAAAAGCTTTTCACTGTACTTCAGTACACATGACAATAAATCAATCAATAGTGATAATGATGGTACTTAATTCGTCCCCGTATGCTTTAGTATTACTAGGATGTTTAAAGTATTTTCCGTTGTAAAGACTGATGCAAAATATCTGTTTAACAGCTCTGTCTTTTCCTTGTTTCCCGTAGAATCTCCCCAGATTCATTTTTTAAGGGGCATATGTTCACTTTGACCTCTCTCTTTCTTTTTATATATTTAAAAAAGCTCTCATTGTCAGTTATATCCCTTGTTAATTTGGCCTTGAAGTTTATTTTCCCTGTCTTCATTTTTGTCCTGCTTTACTGGATTCTGTTTCTAGCTGTCTGAACTATCACTGACTTTTGCTTCTTTATACACATTTTCTTTCAACTTAATACTCTCCTTAAACCTACCTCATTAACCAATACCAGATCCAGGACAGCCTGCCACCAAGTTGGCTCCATGACATATTGCTCTAGGAAACTATCCGTAATGTACTCTATTAATTTGTTTTCGTAACTATCCTTTCCTACTTGATTAACCCAATCAACACGAAGATTAAAGTCACCCAGAATTATTGCGCTTTTTTTTGCATGACCTTATGATTTGTTGATTTACATCCTTTCCTACAGCATGGCTACTATTTGGGGGGCATATATACTACTACCATCAATATCTTCTTTCCCTTGCTGATTATTTTTTACCTCCTCTCAAATGGACTGTGCAGCATCTGAGCTTTCATCATCTCTCATAACTGTTCTCATTTCATCTCTTATTAACAGTGCTACCCTATTACCTTTTCCTACACTTCTGTCTTTCCAAAAGGTCAAATATGCTGAATGTTAAGTTTCCCGTTTTGATCTTCTCGTGACCGTGTCTTCATAATATCCATAACATGCATTGCATCTCCATTATCAATACAATCTACTATAATAAATAAAGTTGTCAGATAAAATTAATCTTTTCAAAATCTATGCTGATGGTCTTGAATTAAATTTTTGCCTTTATTGGCAATTATAAATTTTGTCCCATTAATATTATGCATAGAAGCTTCACTGCCACTGCTGTTAGGTTGATTGATCTCCAGTCTGCTGGTTTATCTATCTCTCCTTTTTTGTGCAGAGATATTATATCGTCTGATGAAACTTACACAGTTAATGGTAGGGCCCTGGGGATTGTTGCCGAACAGAGAGATCGAAGGGTGCAGGTACATTGTTCCTTGAAAATGACGTTACAGGTAGACAGGGTGATGAAGGCATTTGGGGTGCTTGCCTTCATTGGTCACTGCATTGAGCACAGGAGTTGGGACCTCATGTTGCAACTGTATGGGACATTGGTGAGGCCACATTTGGAATATTGCATACAGTTCTGGTCACCCTACTTTGGAAGAATGCTGTTAAACTGGAAAGGATGCAGAAAAGATTTACAAGGATGTTATTGGGCCAGGAAGGTTTGAGTAATAAGGACAGACTGGGACATTTTTTCCTGGAGGGTAGGAGGTTGAGGTGTGACCTTATAGAGATTTAGAAAATCATGACAGGAATAGATAAGGTGAAAAACGAAGGCCTTTTCCCTAGGGTAGGGGAGTCCAAAACTAGAGGGCATAGGTTTAAGGGGAGAGGGGAAAGATTTAAAAGGGACCTGAGTGGCAACCTTTTCACACAGCAGGTGGTGCATATGTGGAATGAACTGCCAAAGGAAGTGGTAGATGCAGGTACAGCTACAACATGTAAAAGATATTTGGACAGGTACATGAATAGGAAAGCTAAAGATGGATATGGGCCTAATGCAGGCAAAAGGGACTAGTTTAGTATGGGAAACCTGGTCAGCATGGACCAGTTGGACTCAAGTGTGTGCTTCCGTGCTGTATGATTCTATGACTCTAGTAGAGGAGTTGAGAGAGAGGTGATGGTGAGGTAGAGCAAGTTGGGGTCAACATCCATATGAAAACTAACACTGTGCTTTTGGGTGATACTATTGAGGGACAGCATGTAGGTAAGAAATAGGAGGGGAATAAGAATAGATCCTTGGGAAATCAGAGGTAATGGTGTGGGATCAGGAAGAGATGACATTGCAAGACTTTTGTTTCTGGATTAAATGCTGCTGTTTACAAAGTCAAGATTCCTGTACAGTTTCTTAACTTTCTTTCATTCTTTCATGGGACCTGGACATTGTGGGAAAGCTAGCATTTGTTACCATCTTTATATGCCCTTGAACTAAGTGGTGTACTACAGCATTTCACAGTTGGTAACATTCTTGCCCCTGTGGATCCAAGGCACCCTATAGAGATTTGCGTACAAAATCTAGGCTGATACTTCAGTGCAGTATTCAGGGAGTGCTGCACTGTTAGGGGTGCTGCTTTGCAGATCAGATGCTAAATATAGGGCCTACTACCTTGGGTGGACTTTATAGAATCCCTACACTGTGGAAGCAGGCCATTTGGCCCCTTCAGTCCACACCAACCCGCTAAAAGGCATCCCACCCAGACCCAACCCCCTACCCTATTCCTGTAACCCTGCATTTCCCATGGCCAGTCCACCTAACCTGCACATCCCTGGACACTATGAGCAATTTAGCATGGCCAATCCACCTAATCTGCACATCTTTGGACTGTGGGAGAAAACCGGAGCCCCGAGAGGAAACCCACGCAGACAGTCGCCCGAGGGTGGAATTGAACCCAGGTCCCTGGCACTCTGAGGCAGCAACGCTAACCACTGAACCATCGTGCCTTGGAAAAAAACTCATGGTAATATTCAAAGACAAACAACATTGACAAGTCTTGGTCGATATTTTCAAGGTCCAGGTGAGCTAATTGGCCAAGTATCCTGTCAATCCAGATGCCTTGCGAAAGAGACATAGAATGCATGCATGGTGTGTAACAGACAGCGTGCAAGACAGCATGAAAGAGACCAGGATTGTGTGCAGGAGAGAGCATTTGAGAGCTCTTATGCAGGAGAGAAAGATGGTAAGTGTATGCGAAAGAGTTCAAGAGTGCAAATGTACACAAGAGAGCGCACACATAAGATAGTGCAAAGGCACAATTGTGCAAGTGCGCAATTGAGAGAGCATGAATTTGTGTGGGACAGACAGTGCAAGAGGGAGAGTGTGCATCATTGTGTACGAGAGCTGAAAGATAGCGTGAGAGAGAGACACAACCAGAGACAGAGCATGAGTGTGCCCAAGAGAGTCTGACAGCAAGACAGTACACAAGAAAGTGAGAGAAACAGTGAGGGAGACCAAGAGTGAGAGTTTGTGTGCAGGTGAGACCACGATTAAAAGTGAGTGAAAGAGTCTCAGAGTGAGTAAATAAATAAATGAAAACCCAGGCTGAAAGGTAACTCCTACTTTCACATTAATTTTGTGAGGGGCAGCTCTAAACGTGTGACAGAAGAGACAAACACAAGATTGACGTTAGTTAAACTGAAGCTAGTTTGGCCTTGGCCTTGGCCTCCATGCCCTTCCCTGATGAGCAGGACTTGGGGTCCAGTCTGTCTCTCCCCAGCTCTGCCTCTTAGGAGAAAAAATAAGGAAGGTGTTCTTGATTAGCTCTGTTTTATTGCTTTGTTTTTTTTAGCTCAGAAAATTGAATATATTTTCTTTAAACCTTAACTTGTTTTGAAATTCACATTCAATGTTGTGCCGAACTAGATTTCTAATAACTGCACTACTTTGCTTTGATATAATCTGCTCCATACTGAATGAATGTAAGTGTAGTTCATTTCAATTTAAACTGAGAACATATTTATCACTCAATACCAAGTGTAATTTTTCGATTAACAAGACCAAGGTCTTTTGCATGTTTAGATATTGCATAAGGCCAGGTTCAAAAAACAGAGCTAGCTACATAATGTGAAGCAATTAGACCAAGTTGCGTGTGGTTGTCTGAAAAAGCAGCAGCAGGGGCAGTGAAAGGATGTGGCAATCGGTGTTGGGGCAATTAGGAGCCTGTAGACAAGAGAAGTGCCATAATCCATGATTTGGCTCCCTGACCCTGAATATCTGTTCCTGCATTAAAGTCACAAAAATAGATAATTTGGCCTTTATTACGTTGCTGCTTTTCAGAGCTTGCTATGCGCAAATTTGTTTTTGATTCTTATACTGCAACAATGATTACATTTCAAAAATACATTCTGGCTGTAAAGTACTTTCAGACTTACGGAGGGCATGGAAGGTATTACATAAATAAATTTAATTTTCCTGGGAAGAAATGCAGCAATGACACCAAGAAGGGAGACAGGTGGGAGAGAAAACCACGCAAAAATCAAGTGATTATATCCCACAACAACAGGTAAGTGATTGGTTGACAAGCATCACAGCATTTTGTGCTTCTCTCTAATCTAGGGGTCTTGTCTAAACTGAGAAGAAACAAATTAAATCTCTTCAGGCTGAAACTTAGCAAACAAATTTTAAAAACTATAGATTTCAGAGCAGAACATGAATCAGGCCACATCATCACATCCCATCTTAAATGGGACATTCCTACTATGCCACCTAGCTCTGAATACCCCAAAAAGGGGGGAACATCCTCTCAGTGTCTACCCCATCAAGATCCCTCAGAATTTGATATTTTTCAGTAAATCCACCTGTCATTTGTTCTAAACTCCAACAAGTATGGTGTCATTAGACCAAACAAGTTCTGTTCAAGGACTGTTAGGAGTTAGGGTCGGAGTTAAAAAGCAGTACCTTCAGGATAATAGCCTCTGGATTATTGCCCAAGTCATATAAACATTAGCATTAGAAAGCGCAGATCAGGAAAGAGGAATTCTTTTTTATGTGACACTGTCACCAATTTAGGACAGGAAAGACAGGATGGGTTCCAGCTGAACCAGGATATGACCTATGTCCCAGAAGAGAGGATAAATAGGGAGGTGACAAAAGCTTTAAACTAGTAAAGGGGGAGCATAAAGGAAATGAAATCAGCTTAAATATAAACAAAACAGGAAAGGAAAGCATCAGAAAGAATAAACTAAGGGAGGACGCAGATAGCAAGGAGGTGCATAGAATCCTCACACTCAGCTTCCTGTTAAAGCTCCACTCCATTCTCCCAGTTTCTCTGCCCTCGTCACATCTGTTCTGATGATGCCACCTTCCACAGGGGGCCTCAGAAGTGTCACCTCTTTCCTCAACAGAGGATTCATCACCACAGTGATCAACAGGCAGATGAATGTGTGAGTGGAAATATGGTGCAGGAGGAAGGGCTTTAGATTACTGGGACTGGTTTAGGATAAGACAGCACCTGAACAGAGCTGGGACTAAGGTCCTTGTGGTGTGTATTGTTAGTGCTGTTGGGAGGGCTTTAAACTAACTTGGCAGCGGTGTGGGAACCAAGAGAGAACAGTACAGGAAAATACCAGGTTTACACAATACTTAAGGATACGGCTGGCACTAGCAGCGAGATTAGCAAGTTAATAGACTAAGTTAGAGTAACGGAGAAAGAAAGTTCAAAACAGAGTTAATGCCATGTACGTGAATGCACAGATTACAGTAAATAAGGCTGTGGAGTTAGAGATGCAGATTGCCACGTGGAAATAACAGAAACCTAGCTCAAGGAAGGGCAAGACTGGGTGTTAAATATTCCTGGGCACAGAAATGGAAGGAAAAGAGGAGGGTTAGGGTTAGGGGTGAAAGGGCATTGCAGTGCTGGAGAAAGAGGATGCCTCAGAGGGTTCAAGTACAGAATCAGTTGGGCTAGAGCAAAGGAATAAGGAGATTACATTACATTCCTCAGTGTAGTCTACAGACCGCCAACTAGTGGAAAGGATGTAGAGGAACAAATCTGCAAGGAAATTACAAAGAGCATCCTACATTATAGAGTAGCTATAATGGGAGCCTTCAATAATATAGACTGCACACTGATAGTGAAAGGGCAGCAAGGGTTAAGAGGCCCTAGGCTGTGTTGAGAAGAGGTTCCTACAGTAATATGTGCCCAGTCAAACAAAAAAATGAGGTGGGCCAAGGTGTCAGTGGGGGATCATCAGGAGACAGTGATCATTACATCATAAGCTTTAGGATACTGGAGAAGAAAAAGTAGTTAGGGTATGGAATGCACTGCCTGGAAATGTGGTCGAAGCTGGGTCAATTGAGGCATTCTGGAATACTGCATACAATTTTGGTCTCCTCACTTGAGAAAGGATGTAACTGCATTGCAGGCAGTTCAGAGAAGGTTCACTGGATTAATTCCAAAGATGGAAGGCTTGTCTTATGAGGAGAGATTGAATGGTTTAGGCCAAAAACACACCAGTTTAGAAGAATAAGAGGAGATCCAATTTGAAGTATATAAGATGCTAAATTGATAAAATAAAAGGTAAAGTCGCTGTAGTCCGACTGGGCCATAGGGCTCTCTCATTAGGCAGACAGACAACTGGTGGTGATTTAACTGGAAGGTCACCATGTCACAGTTGAGGGGAGAATTTGAGAAGGAGAGTCCTTCATAGTAATCCCCCTTATCACAACTCTCTATGTTCTATGAGTTAGTCAATCCTCCATCCAAGCTCAGATAACACCTCCAACACCATGGGCTCTTATCTTATTAAGTAGCCAAATGAGTGGTACCTTGTCAAGTGCCTTCTAAAAATCCAAATATATTACATTCACTATCTATCCTACTTGTTCCTGTCAAGGAAGTCTAGTAAATTTGTCAGGCATGATTTCCACTTCACAAAGCCATGCTAATTCTGGTTGATCATGTATGCATTTCTACATGCCCTGCTATTACATCCTTAATAAAGGATTCTAACATGTTCCCAATAACAGTCATTAAGCTAAATGGCCTATGGTTCACTTGTTTTTGTCTCCCTCCCTTTGTAAATAAAGGTGTTACATTGTCAATTTCCCAATCCTCTGGGACTTTTCCCAAATCTAAGGATTCCTGGAAGATTATTACCAGTGCATCCACTAACTCTGTAGCATCCCTTCAAGTCCAAGGGACTGATTGGTCTTTAGCCCCATTAGTTTCCTTAGCACTTTTTCTCTAGTAATAGTTATTTTATTTATTTCCTCTCCTTCTACTACCCTTGAATATTTAGTAAGTTTGGAATGGCCATCAAGTATCTTCTACTGTGAAGATTGATGCAGAATATTTATTCAACTCCTCTGCCATTTCCTGGTTCCCCATTATTATCCCCCAGCTTCATTCTCAAAGTGATTAATGTTCACTTTGGCTTCCCTCTTCCTTTTGATATATTTATGAAACTCTTGCTGTCCAACTTCATATTACTTGCAAGTTTCCCCTCAAAATGTATTTTCTCCTATTATATTTTTGGTTGTCTTTTGTTGGTTTTTAAAACTTTCTCAATCCTCTGGCTTACCACAAATCTTTGACAAATTGCATGTTTTTTTCTTTCAATCTGATGAATCCTCCTTCCTCACAGAATATATCTTTGCTGTGAGCCATAGACTATTTTCTTAAACGTCTGCCACTGTTTCTTAACCTTCTGCTGCTAAAATCCTTCCCTAGTCTATTCCTGCCCTTATTTAAGTTTAACACAGTTGTTTCCGATTCAAGTTCCTCCCTCTCAAACTGAATGCTAAATTCTATCATATTATGGTCACTGTTTCCCAAGAAGCCTTTTATCCTGACATCATTTATTAAATCTGTTTCATTACACATCACCAGACCCAAAACAGCTTGTTCGATCCACAAAATGTGATTAACGTACTGCATTTGTAACATGTCCTCATAATCTCCTGATTTATTCTCTGTCCCACCATACAGCTATTGCTAGGAGGCCTATAGACTACTCCTGCTAATGTTGTCTTCCCCTTTTTATTACTGACTAATCAAAGTGGTGCATTTTCTTGGAAATGTGTCTACTAATTGGAGACCACTTGACAACCAATTAGCATGCTCTTCACAGACAAATGAAAGTGTTGTTCCTCTCTGCATTGGTATTCTTGTGAATTGACCTAAAGCTTGCACAGCAAAAAGCTTTAACAAAGTGTTTTTTTTTCCCAACAGTATCAATTCTGAAAAAGATCTAAAACGCCACTCAGCCCCTCCAGCCTGTTCCACTGTTCAACTAGACCATAGCTAATCTGATAATTCCATATTTCTGAATTGTTTACAATGCATTTACAACCTTCCTTTAGTAAGGAAACTAATATTACATACTATACTTAACATGTGGTCTTACCAATGCCCTTTATAACTGAAGCATAACCTCCATATTTTTGCATTCAATTCCCCTCTCAAAAAAACATTCTATTAGCTTTCTGAAATACTTAACATTCCTGCATTCTAGCCTTTTGCAAATTGTGCAGTGCAGCACCCAGATCCCTCTGCATCTCAAAACTTTGCAATTGTACATCATTCAGACAATTTTTTGTTTGTTTCCTGCCAAAATGGACAATTATACTTTGGCACATTATGTTCTATTTGCTAGTTAGTGTACCATGAGTACATTTTAAACATTTTCATTCATTCGTGGGATGTGGGCGTCACTGGCTGGCCAGCATTTATGGCTCATCCTATGCCCTTGAGAAGGTGGTAGTTGAGCTTCCTTCTTGAACTGCTGCAGTCCACCTGCTGTGGGCTGGCCCACAATGCTGTTAGGGAGGGAATTCCAGGATTTTGGCCCAGCGACAGTGAAGGAATAGCAATATACTTCCAAGTCAGGATGGCGAGTGGCTTGAAGAGTTCTTGCAGGTGGTGTGGTGTTCTCATGTATATGCTGCCCTTGTTCTTCTAGATGGAAGTGGTCACAGGTTTGGAAGGTGCTGTCTGAGGATCTTTGGTGAATTTCTGCAGTGCATCTTGTGGGTAATACACGCTACTGCTACTAAATGTCGGTGGGGGAGGGAGTGGGATGTTTGTGGATGTGGATCAATCAACCAGCTGCTTTGTCCTGGATGGTGTCAAGCTTCTTGAGTGTTGTTGGAGCTGCGTTCAGCCAGGCAAATGGGAAGTATTCCATCACACTCCTGACTTGTGCCTTGTAGATGGTGGACAGGCTTTGAGGAGTCAGGAGGTGAGTTACTCACTGCAGTATTCCTAGCTTCTAACCTGTTCTTGTAGCTGCTGTGTTTATGTGGCGAGTCCAGTTGAGTTTCTGGTCAATGATAACACCCAGGATGTTGATAATGGGGGATTCACTGATGGTAAAACACCGTTGAAAGCCAATGGGTGGTGGTTAGATTGTCTCTTATTGGTGATGGTCATAGCCTGACATTTGTGTGGCGCAAACGTTACTTGTCGCTTGTCAGGCCAAGCCTGGATATTGTCCAGATCTTGTTGCATTTGAACATGGACTGCTTCAGTGTCTGAGGAGTCACGAATGGTGCTGAACATTGTGCAATCATCAGTGAATATCCCTGCTTCTGACCTTATGATGGAGGTAAGGTCATTGATGAAGCAGCTGAAGGTAATTGGGCCTAGGACACTACCCTAATGAACTCCTGTAGAGATGTCCTGGAGCTGAGATGATTGACCTCCAACAACCATGATCATTTACCTATGTGTCAAGTATGACACTATCCAGCAGAGAGTTTGTCCCTGATATCCACTGATTCCAGTTTTGCTAGGGCTCCTTGATGCCACACCCGGCCGAATGCAGCCTTGACATCAAGGGTTGTCACTCTCCCCTCACCTCTGGAAGTCAGCTCTTTTGTCCATGTTTGAACCAAGGCTGTAATGAGGTCAGGAGCTGAGTGGCCCTGGCGGAACCCAAACTGGGCGTTGCTGAGCAGGTTATTGCTGAGCAGGTGCTGCTTGATAGCACTGTTGTTGACACCTTCCATCACTTTACTGATGATTGAAAGTAGACTGATGGGGGAGCAACTGGCTGGGTTGGATTTGTCCTGTTTTTAATGTACAGGGCATACCTGGGCAATTTTTCACATTGTCGGGTAGATGCTAGTGTTGTAACTGTAGTGTAAGAGCTTGGCTAGGGGAGCAGCAAGTTCTGGAGCACAAGTCTCAACTTTATTTGCCAGGCTTTAAAAAACAATGAAAGAAGGAATCATCAGTAAATGCCAGCCTATTTATTACAGAATCATGTGAAGTTTAAAAGTAATCACAACAAGCCCTGCTGATCATTAAGACAGAGGTGAGGAGAATTTTTTTTACTCAAAAGGTTGTGAATCTTTGGAATTCTCTACCCTTAAAAGGTCATGGATGCTCCATCATTGAATATAACCAAGGCTGAGAGAGATAGACTTTTGGGGAAATCGAGGCATATGGGGAGTGGCAAAAAAGTGGAATTGAGATCCAAGATGAGCCATGATCATATATAATGCGGAGTAGGTTTGTCAGGCCATACTATCTTCTCTTGCTCCTTTTCTTACATTCTTGTGAATATTCAGGAAGCTGGTGCTGAGGAATAGTGACTGAACAATGATCAGTGAAGCAAAGCCTGAGCAAATATGCCTACCCTGCTGCGATTATTAGATTCCGGGTATACAAGATTATAGACAGGTTGTACAAATGTTGAAATACATTTCACCCATGATTTCACTTGCTCCAGCAAATGACTTTTGAATTGGGTTCAAGAGTTTCCAAATTAATATTATTTAAAATCAAAATTATATAAACAAAAATTGAACTCCAAGATAAATGACAGTTTGTATTCTTGAAGATTCTTTTCCCACGGACCTTTTTTCCCCAAGTATTAAGACAAGGAAAACTGTTCCTTGCCTTTCCTTTTCCTTTCAAACCCCGGTGTCTCAGATGATGTTAAAGTAATTGAGGGATCAGTCGCCCAGTATAGATCTGTTCCTTCCTGTGACACTCATTTGCACAAAACCACAATAGCAAGGGATTTATTTGAACTCGAATTCCGAGGAACATGGAGAATGCAATTTTACTTTACTTTTTATTTGCTGTTTTGTTTGTAAAACGGCACACTCAAAGGCGCCATAAACACTGGATATAGATTCTATAGAGAATTTATAAAGAATAGGGCACTTAGAAGCATTGCACCCAGTGGTTGTTACTTGGTCACCCTGAAACAAATTCCCTCTTGGAGGAGCTTTCTCCACAGTTTGCAAAATCTGATGATTTGCACTGAACTAAGCCCAGGATTCACAGTTTGTTCTCACGGATGTATCCTTCGACATTTCCTGTTCTGCTCAATGCTGAAATGAACCCAACACACTCCTCTTCATATTCAGCCAGTTTACCATCAGTGACCTAAGAATCTAATTCCATTGTAGAGCTATTACTTTTGTAGCACCTGAAAATAATGTCAATTAGGCTGGTGCTATCCAACAGAAATCAATGACAAACCACAAATGTGCCATCATTTTCAGCACAATGTTACAATCCACTTGGGAAAGTGCACTAAAACTAACGATTTAATCAAAGCACACAAAGTCCTCGAATTACCTGTCAGATGGAATAAATTTAACAGAAAACCCTTACCAGGTTCCTGTATTTAACAAGAGTTACCAGTTAATACAAATAAGAAAGTTGTAATCACAAGTAAACAACTATAAATTGTCAGTGTGTGGCTGAACTAATAAAACTCTAACCCTCTTTTAAAACCCAACACATACATACAGATAAACTGCAAAAATAATGGTTTTCTGAATGGAAAGAAAACAGGGATATTATTTCAATAGCACCAGTCTAAAGAATTTGTTGAGATGATCTTTTGCTTCTCAGGACTTTCTGTTCTTCAGTCTCCATTCTCCAGTTCTTCCACCTCTTTGTAGGAAGCACAGTGTGATTGGTACACTAACTATAAAATCTCTTAGTTATTGTGTAAAGGCAATGGCTTATAGCAACTGATGGGAGAAAACCACTGGATTTCTTTAGGCTTCAGGCATTTTGACTGCAGAGAAAGAGTGAAACACATATGCTACCTGTTTCTTCCAGCAGTCTGAAAACTTTTTCCTGTACTGTTCACACCCACAACCTGTTAAGCTGGCCAGGAACCAAAGAGTAGTCATCCACAACTAATCACAATTGCGTAAACCAATCAGCCACTTATAGCCAAGCAATTTTCGTTCTCCACATGCATCCTGGAGCCTCACCATCTACAAACATATTTTCCCATTGCTTCAACAAAGCAACAGTATAAACACCATACATTATGAGTTTTAGCAATTTGTTTTTTAAAAAGACAGCAATAGTTTCCACAGTCCTTGCATTTTAAGCCATTCCTAGTTCTATTTCAGTCCCCAATCAAAAATGTAGAAAACAAAAAATGGTACAGCCTTTACAACAGGTACCAATTTTCAAAATGCTTGACACAGAAAACAGCTAAATTTACTTTACATCTATTTACTTCACACCTTATGCCATTCAACACGAAATTTTCCAGTCATTTTCTTTCATCAAAGTTTGGGATTTTGGCATGGACTTATCCCCTCTTTTGTATAACCACACAATTTTTTTTTTTACTCTGTAAGATTTGTACCTAGGTACTTGTACTGCCATTAAAAGGCAGCCATTGTAAAAACTTTTCACTGTACTGCTGTAGTGGAGTACAAGTGACAATAAAGGATATTCTATTCTATTCAGACGCTGCACTTGTAATGTAGTTTCTAGCATTTGAGAGTGCTTTGGCTCAGCCAAAGGTTGATTGAAAATTTTGACTTGAATGAAACTTGCTACACCACCAATCCCATTCCAGCAATGCTGTACGGCAACTCTCCACCTTCACTCATCTTTCGGCCCAACCCAGGTCAGAAACTGCAAAATGCTGCAGTTTGGTACTGTACATTGTGTACTGTAATGTTGTGGGTACTATATTAAAGGAAAGATGTGAATGCATTGGACACAGTGCAGAAGCAATTAACTAGAATGGTTCCAGGTTTGAGAAACTTCAGTTCTGAGGACAGACTGAAGAAATTGGGATTGTTCTGCCTGGAGAGGACAAGGCTGAAAAGACATCTGATTGAGGCTTTCAAAATCTCAAGTGGGCTGGACAGAATAACTAGGGTGAAGTTGTAACCACTTGTAAAAGGAACAAACATGAGAGGACAGATTTAAAGTGATGTGCAAATGAAACAAGGGTGTTGTGAGAAACAACATGCTCACACAATGAGTAGTTCGAGCATGGAAAACACTGCCTGGAAATGTGGTGGAAGCAGTTTCAATTGAGACATTCAAGAGGGAATTTGTTGGTTATGTGGATAGTAATGGTATGCAGGAATAAAGGGAAAAGGCAGGAGATTGGCATGAAATAACAGAGCCGATACAGGCACAATGGGCTGAATGGCCTCCTGCTAATAATTGTGATAATTCTGTGATTCTGTGGTGGGTATAGTTCTGTCACTGTATAACATTGGAGTACAGTAAGGGTGAGGACTGGTCTGTCGTTGTATAACACTGTGGTACAGTATTGGTGGGAACAGATCTGTCACTGTATAACAGGGGTACAGTACTGGTAGGGACAGGTCTATCACTGTAGAACATTGAGGTGCAGTACTGGTGTGTTCTGGTCTGTAACCACATATAATACTGTGGGACAATGCAGGTGGGGACAGGTATGTCACTGTGTAACACTGTGGTACAGGCCTGTAAAATTGGGGAACAATACTGGTGGGGATAAGTCTGTCACTCTATAACACAGGACTGGGACAGGGAGAAATAGTTCAGGACTGAGAGGATGGTGGGGAGATATTGGGATGGTGTGAGGGGTGGGGCTGGGGAGCGGAAACAGATAGAACTGGATGGAACGGAATCAAGATCCAGGACAGCACCAGAGGGAAGTGGGGTAGGTGGGGAGGAGAGGGTGGAGAAGAGAGCATGGGGGAAGTGGGGAAGGGACACAAAGGGGGAGATGCCTCCCGGCTCCTCCGCCCTTCTTGCACCACCCCCTCTCAGGTTCAAAGCTCTCCTTGTCAATGCCAACCCCGGCTTCTGTGCCCTCTTCCTTTCTCACTCCAGGGATTCCTCATCCTGTGTCTGGCATCCCTCATCCCTCTTCCTACTCCAGTTCAAAATTCACAGCTTGGCGCTGTGAACAAGATTAGCCTTTGGGCCTACAGATAGGGAGAGTCTGTCTTTGTCTCTGCAGTAAAGGCTTAAATCTAAAGCCTGAAGAAAACTGGTTTATTTTCCCTCGCCAGTGGCTGCAAACTGTGGCTTTTAACCAAATAGCCAGAAACCTTATAGTTTGTGAACCAGTCTCCTAGTGCTTCCTGCAAGCAAGAGAAAACATCTGAAGAAGAGAGATTGATGAACAGCAAGGTCCTGACAAGCCAAAAGAATCATCTCAGAGAACACTACAGACAGAGATCGTTGGCCTGCCTTCCCAGTCTTTCCCTTCACCTATAAAACCAAACTTTTATTTGTGCCTGTCTGCGTGTGTGTCAGGAGAGTTTTAATGAATAGAGTAGGATGTTGTTGATTCATGATTTCTCCCGAAAACTAGAATATATTCAATCGCAGTAAATAGTCATTCTTGATAAGCACAGAAACCTGGTTCAAAAACAAAGTTGCTGGAAAAGCGCAGCAGGTCTGGCAGTATCTGTGAAGGGAAAAACAGAGTTAACGTCTTGGGTCCGGTGACCGTTCCTCGGAACTGGACCAGACATTGCTGTACTCATTGAGTTGTATTTACAACCAATGACCAGAACCATTATCATCATCCATGAGTATGTCCTGTCCCAGTGACAGAACAGACCCACCAGAGGCACAGTGGTGTACAATCAGAACGGTGTTGCCCTGGGAGTCCTCAACATTGACTCTGGATACCATGAAATCCCATGGTTTTTTTTCTTTATTCTGGCTAGGCAGCATTTATTGCCCATCCCTAATTGCCCAGAGCTCAGTTAAGAGTCAACAACTTTGCTGTGGGTCTGGAGTCACATGTAGGCCAGACCAGGTAAGGATGGCAGTTTCCTTCCCTGAAGGACATTAGTGAACCAGACAGGTTTTTCCAACAATCGGCAATGGATTCATGGTCATCAATAGATTCTTAATTCCAGATATTTATTCAATCCAAATTCCACCATCTGCCATGGTGGGATTCAAACCAAAACATTATCTGGATCTCTGGATTAACAGCCCAGCGATAATACCACTAGGCCATTGCCTCCCCATGGTATCAGGTCATACACAGGCAAGAAAACTGTGATATTTGTAGATGGAAGGATGCCTCCCCATGGTATCAGGTCATACACAGGCAAGAAAACTGTGATATTTGTGGATGGAAGGATGCTACTACTAAAGGATGCTACTACTAATCCTCTTTCCTCAAACTGGATTTTATGGCCTATAATCAACCACCAGAGAGTCTTAACAAGAAGACACTCTTGCCTTTACAAGCTGTAGTTCATTGCATGACAGCAATTAGGTACAAGTGATATTCGATAGGAAGATATTATGATTAAGCCTATTAGGAAATTTCTAGATATAGGTTTGCACTGAGGGTTGGCAGCAAGTTTGCAGTGGTAGTGTCCCCAACTCTGGGCCAGAAAGTCTGGGCTCAAGTCTCACCTGTCCCAAAGGTGTGCCATAACATGTCCAAACAGACTGATTAAAATAACTGCGGCTTTTTTTGCACAGGGACCTATTGTTGTGGCCATGTGGTTAAGGCAGTGGATTAGAAATGTAGTGGGATCGCCTCACATGAGGTTCCAAGCCTGCTATGTTTCTCTTCATTCTTGATTTAGTCTGCTGTGATACAATGGCAGTGAACCCCACCTCTTAGCCAAAAATTTTGGGCTCAGGTTTCATGTGCTACAGTGGTGTGTCATAACACAGAATTGAATCATACAGTCTGGAAGAGGCCCTTCGGCCCATTGAGTCCCATAGCTTTAAATGTTATGACATTTCAAGTGCTCATCCCACATACCTTTTAAAAGTTGGTGAGGTTACTTGCCTCAACTACCCACCAAACAATGCATTCTAAACCACCACCACCCTCTGGGTGAAAAATAATTTGATCAAATCCCCTCTAAACCTCTTGCTTTTCACCTCAAAAGTGTGCATCATTGTTATCGACCCTGTAATTAAGGGGAACAGCTGCTTTCTATCTATCCGCCCCTCATAATTTTATGCACCTCAATCACATCTCCGGTCAACATTCTCTGCTTCCAAGAAAACAACCTGAGCTTATCCAGCCTCTCTTCATAGCTAAAGTGCTCCATTCCAGGCAACATCCTGGTGAATCTCCTTTGCACCCCTTCCAGTGCAATCACATCCTTCCTATACTGTGTGGTAACCAGAATTGGATAGAGTACTCCAGCTGTGGCTTAACCAAAGTTTTGTACAGCACCAATATAACCTTGCTGCTCTTATGCCACAACTAATAAAGGCAAGAGTCCCGTATACCTTCTTAACCAACCTATTAACCTGCCTTGCAACATTCAGTTATTTGTGATCCAGCACCAATCCATGTAGAATGCCACTGGACACTGCCCTCCAGACACACAAACAGTCCTCCACCTCTGCCCTCTTTCTCCTCCCAGTAACCTAATTTTGGATCCATCATGTCAAGTTACCCTGGATCCCATATGCTTTTTACCTCTTTATCAGTCTCCTATGTGGGACTGTGTCAAAGGCTTTGCTGAAATCCATATAAACTACATCAACTGCATGACCCTCATTTACACACTTGTAACCTCCTCAGAAAAATCAGCCAGATTTATTAGACATGACCTTCCTCTGACAAATCCATGCTGATATCCCTGATCGAACCTTGCCTCTCTAAATGGAGATTAATTCTCTTCTTCAGAATTTCTCCAATAGCTTCCTTGCCACTGATGAGAGACCGACTGGTCTGTAATTTCCTGGTTAGTCTTTACCATCCTTCTTATAAAGTGGAACCA
>NC_063372.1:163154-163477 GCF_021869965.1 Rhincodon typus | reverse complement strand
CAATGACGACATAAAGATCAAAGCCAAAGGCTCTGCAATCTCCTCTCCAGCTTCCCAGAGAATCCTAGGATAAATCCCATCCGGCCCAGGGGACTTATCTATTTTCACACCTTCCAGAATTGCTAACACTTCCTCCTTATGAACCTCAATCCCGTCTAGTCTAATAGACTGTATCTCAGTATTCTCCTCGACTACCTTGTCTTTTTCCTGTGTGAATACTGACGAAAAATATTCATTTAGCACCTCTCCTATCTCTTCGGACTCCACGCACAACTGCCCACTACTGTCCTTGACTGGCCCTAATCTTACTCTAGTCATTCTTT
>NC_063372.1:146813-163054 GCF_021869965.1 Rhincodon typus | reverse complement strand
AGAACAACATCGACTACAACACCACACAATCCTGCCATGGCAACCCCTGCAAGACATGTCAGATCATTGACATGGACACTACCATCACACATGGGAACACCACCCACCACACGCACGGCAGATACTCATGTGACTCGGGCAATGTTGTCTATTTCATACGCTGCAGGCAAGGATGCCCTGGGACATGGTATATTGGCAAAACCATGCAGACGCTACAACAATGGATAAATGGACACCACACAACAAATTGTTCCCTCCCAGTGGTGGAACATTTCAGTGCACAAGAGCATTCGGCCTTGGATCTTTGGCTAAGTCCAAGGCAGATTTCACCAAGCAGAATCGCCAAGCAGAAACTGATAGCTGAGTTCTGTACCCACGAAGACGGCCTCAGCCGTGATCCTAGGTTCATGTTGCGCTATCGCTCTGTATCTGTAAAATCTTCCTTACTTTCCTGTTTTGACAGCCTCACCTTGACAAATTGTTATGATCTCTCTACCTTAAGTAGTTTGTACAGTTTTGAATTACTTATTACACTCTCTCTCTCACACACACAGGGTGAATCATTTCATCCAAGGTGTTTGTTTATTTGCACATACGTTCTATTTTGTTCAAAGAACACATAATTTGTAGTCATAGTCAGTGTGGCATCTTATAAATCCCAGCTTTAGAACAAAGGGTTTCAGCCCAAAACGTTCACTTTCCTGCTCCTGGGATGTTGTCTGACCAGCTGTGCTTTTCCAGCTCCATGTTTCATAGAATCCCTACAGTGTGGAAACAGGCCCTTCGGCCCAACAAGTCCACACCGAACCTCCGAGCATCCCACCCAGACCCGTCCCCCTATAACCCACCACGTCTACACATACCTGAACACTACAGGCAATTTAGCATGGCCAATCCACCTAGCCTGCATATCTTTGGACTGTGGGAGGAAACTGGACCACCTGATAGAAACCCACACAGACACGGGGAGAACATGCAAACTCCACACAGATAGTCGCCCGAGGGCGGAATCGAACCTGGGTCCCTGGTGCTGTGAGGCAGCAGTGCTAACCACTGAGCCACCGTGCCCTTATTGACTCTAGTTTCCAGCATCTGCAGTCCTTACTGTCTCCAAGTTGCTCAGATGTTACCTTTTGTATATTCCTATGGCTCTGTCTGATTGTCATGACAGCACATCACTGACATTAACTTTATAAACACTTTACACACCGTCTAACACTCTTGGTCACCTGCAGAGACATATCATTTGACACTCCACTCACACTAGTTGTATGATCTTTTGATCTCTCTGCCTATATACCCTGTGTCTGTGTGCCCTCCTCTCTCACTGCACCTGACAAAGGGGCTGTACGCTGAAAGCTTGCGTGATTCCAAATAAACCTGTTGGACTATAACCTGGTGTCGCACAAATGAGCAAATTTGTCAAAAACTCAGTGTAGAAGTCATCAACGTGCATATAATTCAAGTTGAAAGTGCCTTTCGGGTGGTTGGCATTGGACTTTTGAATGGAAAAATGACAGGACACACCAATTTGAACACCGAGGCCAGACCTCCTTGAAATAAGGTTTACAGAATTCTACCTAACTGTTTCTTTAAAACATTTTGGAAAGAATGAAGCTCTCAAATGCCAGGATGGGGGACACACCAGTGGTAGCATCCCTACATTCGAGCCAGAAGGCCCAGGTTCAAGCCCCACCTGTTCCAGAGGTTTATAATAACATCTCTGAACAGGTGATTTGAAAATAGTGTTTTTTTCAACTCTTCAACTTCTATCAGTGTATCAGTTGCAGGCTTGAGATTTCTGCTGATTACACAATGCTAAAACCACACGTGGGTGAACTGTTGCCGAGTAAAGACATTGAGATCTTTGAGGGTAATGTGATTGTATCCCAGGTGCAGTGGGTGGTTAAGCATTCAATGGGATGTGTGTGTTATGCATGACTGAGATGAGACATTTCCCCACTCAGAGGCTTGTGAATCTTGGGAGTTCTCTGGCCCAGAAGTTGTGGATGTCCATGTTCAATGTTTTTACTGGGGGCATAGACAGATTGTTGTTGCTGTCAGGGAATTGCGGGAAAATGGAGTTGAAGCTGAAGATTTGATCATGATCTTACTGAATGGCCCAGCAGGCCTGATAGGTCGAATAATCTACTCCTGCTGTTCATTTTTATTTACTTACTTTAATGTGATCTTGATAGTTCACAGTGCACCATGATGTGCCATTCATTACAAGTACATTTATACCATACTATTCATAGAGGTGCATAATTTTATTAGGCAGACTGCCGTGATTCAATGCAATCAATAAAACTGGAGTCACAAATTGGTTTTATTTCCATTTTAGTGAATTACAAAATAATAAAAGACAACTGGAAGAGATTTGCACATGATATTACATATTGCAGAAAAGCAGGTTTGTGATATTTCAAGTTGTAAACAAATCAGCACTGCCAGCAGTGAGGGAATGCAGCTTGGAGGTAGAATCTCTGTAGAGATCTCTAAATGTTCACAGATTTGAACCAATTTGCGTTCTATTCCAGGGGTTCATTAGGTGATTTTCGGCTCTTCAATTAGTCCCAGTGTCACTGAGATCAGAGGAGGAAAAATCAATCAGCTGCCGATCACTGCCCAATAATTTCCATTACAAAGTATGTATACGTTAAGGCAGGGTGAGAATAAGATCTCAGCTCTAGCGTCATCGCCGGTTGAATATCTGACTGAAACAAGAGAATGGTCACTCATAGGAGAGCAAGAGGAGCCATTTCAGTGACATTTACATGAAATTTCTCATGACGTAAACTTAAAACCACATCCTTCAGTTACAACATGCAGACAGGTAGAAAGAAGGAACAGGCTAGCTGAATGAGTTGTATACTTGCTGTAGCAATGAGATTCTCATATTTGTTCTGAACAATTCAGGAAGAAGAGAAATGATAATTATAACTTCAAATTTAGAATATGGTATAAAAAATTCTGGAATGCCAAATTTACACATCTGTGGAAGACCTAATAATTCATGAGCAACAGTGTTTTCTTCATGTTCCCAGTGTGTTCCATGGTGCTTCATTGTATATTCAGTCCATTTGGGAATCACAAGGGGAAGGGGAACACAGTCCCATAGTGAGAATGGATTCTCTGCTGTCTGCTAAGAATGTGTTGTGCACAACGTTTCAATTTGTAACATTGACATTACAATAATTTTCTTCTCTTTTCACGATGTTACAGTGCCAAGGAATCACAGGTCCGTCACTATGTATGTTAGAGAAGGTTTAGAAGGAGCTGGTTGTGATGTTTCAACCCAGCAAATGGGAGCAGATCACCTCCCTTAGTGAGACAGAAAATGTGAGAATAATGACCTGCTGTCTGGTCTACTCTGAATGAGACTTTACCACAAGGCATAGTCATAGAGTCATACAGCACAGAAACAGACCCTTTGGTCCAATGTGTCCACACTGACCATGTTCCCACACCAAACTAAGTCCCACTTGCCTGTGCTTGGCCCATATCCCTCTAAACCTTTCCTGTGCATGTACTTATTCAAATATTTTTTAAATGTTGTAACTGTACATGCATCCACCACTTTCTCAGGCAGTTCATTCCACATATGAAGCACTGTCTGTGTTTAAAAAAAAAAGTCTCTCATATCCTTTTTAAATCTTTCTCCGATGAAGGAAGTAATAGCAGACATTTGAGAAATCATGGCCCTATGAAAGGGAAATTGTGTCTCACTAAGAATTTTTCGAGGAAGTCTCAACCAGAGTGGATAGAGGGGAACCAGTTGATGTGATGTATTTGGGCTTCCAGAAGATGTTAACAAAGTACCTCACAAATGGTTAAGTCATAGATAAGAGTCCATGGTGTTGGAGGTAGCATATTGGCATGGATAGAGAATTGTCTAATAGACAGGAAACAGTGATTGGGTTCTTTTTCAGGTTGGTAACCCATGACCAGTGGTGTTCCACAGGGATCAGTGCTGGGACCCCTGTTTACAATAAAAATTAATGACTTGAAGGAAGGAATTGAATGTCCTGTAGCCAGGTTTGTGGAAGACATAACAATAGGCAGAAAAGCAGGTTGCGAGAAGGACACAAATAGTTTACAGAGACATACTGATACATCAAGTAAGAGGGCAAAAAGTTGGCAATTAGAACATAGAACATAGAACAGTACAGCACAGTACAGGCCCTTTGGCCCACGATGTTGTGCTGAACGTTTACCCTAATCCTAAGGTCTATCTAACCTCCACCCCTACCTTATACTATCATCCATATGCCTATCTAATAGCCACTTAAATGCCCCTAATGAGTCTGATTCCACTACCTTCTCCGGCAATGCATTGCACGCCCCGACCACTCTGAGTAAAGAACCTACCTCTGACGTCTCCTCTATATCTACCTCCACTCACTTTAAAACTATGCCCCCTCGTAATAGCAATCTCCACCCTAGGAAAAAGTCTCTGGCTGTCTACTTATCTATACCTCTGATCGTTTTGTACACCTCTATCAAGTCACCTCTCATCCTTTGTCGTTTTAAAGAGAAAAGCCCTAGCTCTCTCAACCTTTCCTCATAAGACCTTCCCTCTATTCCAGGCAACATCCTGGTAAATCTCCTCTGCACCTTTTCCAACGCTTCCACATCTTTTATGTAATGAGGCGACCAGAACTGGACACAATACTCCAGATGTGGCCGAACTAGGCTTTTGTATAGCTGGAGCATAACTTCATGAGTATTGGAGTATAAGGTGGGAAAATATGAAGTTGTTCATTTTGGAAGGGAGAAGAAAAGAAGAGTATTATTTAAATGGAGAAAAACTGCGGAAATCTGCAACACAAAGGGACTTGAGGTGACTTGTGCATGAAACGCAGAAAGCTAGCACACAGGAGCAGCAGGTAATCAAGAAGGCTAATGGAATGTTGGCTCTTATTTCAGATGGTTGGAGTATAAGAGTAGGGAAGTATTCCTGCAACTGTATAATGAGACCACATCTGGAGTACTGTCAGCAGTTTTGGTCCCCTTATTTAGGGAAAGATACCATTTCATTGGAGGCAGTTTGGAGAAGGCTCATAACGATGATCCCTGGTATGGAGGGATTGTGTTACAAGCAAAGGTTAAACTGGAATTTAGAATAATGAGAGGTGATCTCATTGAAACATATAGGACTCTTAAGGGGCTTGATGGGGTAAACGCTGAGGGAATGTTTCTCCTAATGGGAGAGTCTATGAACAGAGGGTGTAGTTTCAGAATTAATGGACACTAATTTAATACTGAGAGGGGGTGGAATTTCATCTTTCAGATGGTTGTGCGTTTTTGGAACTCCTTGCTACAGAGAGCGGTGGGGCAGAGCCCATGTGTATATTTAAGCCTGAGATAGACAGATTCGTCATCAGTCAGGAATTTAATGATTACTGCGAAAAGACAGGGATGTGGACGTGCGGAATGTCGGATCAGCCATGATCCTACTGAATGGTGGAACAGGCTGGAGAGGCCGATTGGCCTACTCCTGTTTCTAATTCTTATGATCTTATGGTCTTAATCATAGTCACAAACACCAGCTCCAAAACAGTGTGAGACAATCTTAAATACAATCACCAGACCCATTAGTGTGTATGTGAGGAAATCAAAGACCAAAGACCCTTCTTCAGAAATGAAGAAGGGTCTAGGCCCGAAACGTCAGCCTTCCTGCTCCTCTGATGCTGCTTGGCCTGCTGTGTTCATCCAGCTCTACACCTTGTTATCTCAGATTCTCCAGCATCTGCAGTTCCTACTATCTCCACTATTCATGAATTGCTTTACAGTCAATTTGCGTTATCAAAACATGCATTATAGCAGAAATACCTGCGCATAGATCCAAGTCATATCATTGTATGTGTCAGGGAATCACAGATGCAGACCCTAGTCTGATCACTGTGTGTGTATTCACGAGAGAACTACAGACACAGACTCCAGTCACATCTCTTTAGATGTTGTTCAGGAAACACACACATAGAGACCTATTTCTATCACTGTGTGTGTGTGTATCACAGATACAGACTCCCGGTCACATCATTGATGTGTGTGCAGGAATCACAGAAATAGACTCCAGTCCCAACATTGTGCTGTGTATGAGAGAATCACAGACACAAATCCCAGTCACATCACTGCGTGTCTGTGAGAAAATGGTAGATACACCAGACCCACCACTGTCTGTGGGAATCACACACTCCAATCCCCTCACTGTGAGTATCAGGAGCGAAACACAGACACAGACCTCAGTCCACTCTGTGTGTTTGTCAGAGGATCACAGATATAAGCTAATCACTGTGTGAGGGAATCACACACATGAGTCCTTAGTTGATACCTTTGTTTGTGATTGTGGGAATCACAGACATAGATCATAGAGCCATAAAGTCATAGAGCAGTCCAGCATGAAAACAGATGTTTCAGTCCAAGTTGTCCATGCCGACCACATCTCCTAAAGGTTTTATCAGTGTAAAGAAGAGGTGACATTTTAGGTCAGATAATGCACGCTAGGTGTGAGGCCTTGTTTAAAATCTGTTTGTGTTTTGATCTGGAGTCAGACTGGTTTTATTTCTAAAGTAGGAATTTATAAAATGTCTATAAATTGTGTGCTATTTGAACACAGTAGACCTTGGCCACCATAGTCCAACACCAGCACCTCCACATCATGTGTTAGTGAAGGAATCACACACACAGATCCTTGATTTATTATTGCGTGTGCAAGTGAAGGAAGTTCACGAACATATCCTTGTGTGTGTGTGAGTGAGGGAATCACAGTCACAGATCCATGCTTTATGTGTGTGTGTGTGAGTGAATCACATGCAGAGATCCTTGACTTATCACTGTGTGTGTATCAGTGAGGGAGTCAAGTTTTATCGCTGTGTGAGTGAGAGAATCGCAGACACAGATCCTTTTTTTTATCTCTGTGTGTTAGTGAGGGAATCATAGACACGGACCCTTGTTTTATCACTGTGTCTGTGAGTGAATGGAAGACACAGATCTTTGTTTTATGATGTGTGTGAGTGAGGGAAACACTGAGACAGACACTTGTATTCTTGTGTGAACGGGGGAATGACAGACACAGGTCCTTGTTTCATCACTGTGCCTGTGTTAGTCAGGGTATCACATACACAGATTCTGTTGTGTCATTGTGTGTGTGTGTTAGTGAGGGAGTCACAGACACAGATCCTTGTTTTATCAGTATGCATCTGTTAGTGAGGGAATCATGGACACAGACCCTCGTTTTATCACTGTATGTGTGAGTGAGAGGGTCACAGACACAGGTACTAGTTTCACCAATGTGTTTGTGCAAATGAGGGAATCACAGACACAGATCCTTGTCGTATTACTATGTGTGTGAGAGTGAGAGAGTCACAGATCCTTATTTTGTTGCTGTGTGTGTGAGTGAGGTGATCACAGATACAGATCCTTGTTTTACTGCTGTGTGTGAGTGAGATGATCACAGACACAGATCCTTGTGTTACCCCTGTCTGTGTTAGTGAGGGAATCACAGACCCAGATCCTTGTTTTATCACTGTGTATGGGAGTGAGGGTTTCATAGACACAGATACTTGTTTTACTGCGATGTGTGTGAGTGAGCTAATGACAGACACAGGTCCTTCTTGTATAGTGTGAGTGAGGGAGTCACACGCAGAGATCCTTGATTTATCACTGTGTGTGTGTCAGTGAGGGAATCACAGACACAAATCCTTGTTTTATCACTGTGTGAGTGAGGGAAGCACAGACAGGAATCCTTGTTTTATTGCTGTGTGTGTTTGTGAGGGAATCACAGACACAGGTCCTTGTGTTAACACTCTGTGTGAGTGAGGGAATCAGAGGCTCAGATCCTTCTTTTATGACTGTGTGTGAGTGAGGGAAACACAGACACAGATCCTTGTTTTATCACTGTGTGTGTGAGTGAGAGAATCACATGCAAAGAAGCTTGATTTATCATTGTGTGTGTGTGTGATTGAGAGAATCATACACACAGATTCTTGTTTTCTCGCTGTGTGTGTATCAGTGAGGTAATCACAGACTGACTCTTGTTTTATGGCTGTGTGAGTGATGGAATCACAGGCATATATCTTTGCTTTGTCACTGTGTGAGTGAGGGAATCATGGACACCGATTCTTCTTTTATCACTGTGTGTGCTGGTGAGGTAGTCACAGGCAGAGATCCTTGTTTTATCGCTGTGTGTGTGTGTGTGTGTGTGTGTCAGAGACGGAGCACCGACACAGGTCCTTGTTTTATCTCTGTGTGTGTTACTGAGGAAATCACAGACACAGATCCTTGTGTTATCACTGTCTGTGTGAGTGAGGAAATCACAAACACAGGTCCTTGTGTTACCCAAGTCTGTGTTATTGAGGGAATCACAGACACAGATCCCTGTATTATCTCTGCTTCTGTGAGGGAATCACAGACATAGATCCTTGTTTTGTCACTGTGTGTGCAAGTGAGGGAATCAAAGACATATTTATTTTACTGCAATGTGTTTGTTAGTGAGGGAATCACAGACACAGATCCTTGTTTTATCACTCTGTGTGTGAGTGAGGGAATCACAGACAAATATCCCTGTTTTGTCACTGTGTGACTGAGGGAATCATACGCAGAGATCCTTCTTTTATCACTGCGTGTGTGTTATTGAGGGAGTCACACGCAGAGACAACTTGTTTTATCACTGTGTGTCTGTCAGTGAGGGATCACAGACACAGATCCTTGTTTTGTCGCTATGTGAGTGAGGGAATCATAGACACAGATCCATGTGTTATCAATGTGTTATCCCTGTTTTATCACAGTGTGTGTTAGTGAGGGCGTCACACCCAGAGATCCTTGTTTTATCTGTGTGTGTGTGTGTGTCAGTGAGGGTATCACAGACAGATCCGTATTTTATTACTGTGTGTGTGTGAGAATCACAGACCTGTTTTGTTATGTTGTGTGTTAGCGAGGGAATCACATGCTGAGATCCTTGTTTTATCACTGTGTGTGTGAGTGAGGGTGTCACACCCACAGATCCTTGTTTTATCACTGTATGTGTCTGAGTGAGTTAATCATAGACACAGATCCTTGTTTTATCACTGTATGTGTCTGAGTGATGGAATCACAGGCACATTTCTTTCCTCTGTCACTGTGTGACTGAGGGAATCACAGACATTTTTTTTATCACTATGTATGTGTGTCAGTGAGGGATTCACAGACACGGATCCTTATTTTATCAGTGTGTACTAGTGGGGACATCACAGACACAGAACTTGTTTTGACACTGTGCGTGTGAGTGAGGGAATCACATACACAGGTACTTGTTTTATTACTCTGCATGTGTGTGTGGGAATCACAGACCCAGATCCTTGTTTTATTACTGTGTGTGTGTTAGTGAGGAAATCACAGACACAAATGTTCATTTAATCTCTATGTGTATATTAGTGAGGGATTCACAGACACAGATCCTGTTTTATCAGTATATATTAGTGAGGGAATACTGAACTTGTTTTGACACTGTGTGTGAGAGAGGGTATCACATAGATACTTGTTTTATTACTCTGTGTGTGTGTGTGTGCGTGAGGAATCACAGACCCAGATCCTTTTTTTGTCACTGTGTTGTCAGTGAGGGAATCACATGCAGAAATCCTTGTTTTATCGCAGTGTGAGTGTGAGTGAGGGAATCACAGACATAGATCCTTGTTTTAACACTGTGTGTGTGTCAGTGAGGGAATCACAGACACAGGTCCTTGTTTTACAGAGAGAGTAGGAACTGCCGATGCTGGAGTCTGAGATAACAAGGTGTGGAGCTGGATGAACACAGCAGGCCAGGTAGCATCAGAGGAGCAGGAAAGCTGATGTTTCGGGTCTGGACAACGGTCATAGACACAGATCTTGTTTCATCACTGTGTATTCATGAAGAAATCACAGACACAGATACTTGTTTTATCACTGTGTATGTGAGTGAGGGAATCACAGACCCAAACCTTGTCACAGTGTGTTAATGAGGAAACACAGACCCAGATCCTTGCTTTATCACCGTGGATCAACTGGGTTTGTACTCACTGGAATTTAGAAGAATGAGGGAGATCTCATAGAAACATAAAATCCTGATGGGACCGGACAGCTCCCGATGTTGGGGAAGTCCAGAACTAGGGGTTACAGTCTAAGAATATGGGGTAAGCCATTCAGGATTGAGATGAGGAGGGAATTCTTCACTCAAAGGGTTGTGAACCTGTGGGATTCTCTACCACGAAAAGCTGTTGGGGCCAGTTTGTTAGATATATTCAAGAGGGAGCCAGACGTGGCCCTTGTGGCTAAAGGGATCAAGGGGTATGGAGAAAAAGTGGGAGTGGGATACTGAAATTGCATGATCAGCCATGATCATATTGAAAGGTGGTGTAGGTTTGAAGAGCCAAATGGCCTACTCCTGCTCCTATTTTCTATCTTCCTATTGCTGTAAAACTTATCTTCAAAGTAAGCTACCAGCACTTATTGTAAATGTTATTTACACTGTTGTTTGTTCAACCAGTGGGGTGATGTTACTGCAAATGAGATGAAACCAGAAAAAAAAAATGAGATTGAGATTCAGTTGGCAACAGGTAGCTGATTGGTCTGTGGAATGATGGCCAATTATCAATGACAAAGGCCTTCTGCCCCCAAACAATTATGTAATTGGTGTTCAGATGACTGAACAGATTGTGGGTGTGAATGAGATAGCCAGAAGCCTTCGGAATCCCAGAAAAGAAGAGCAACATCGCATCTCAGTGGTTAGCACAGCTGTCTCATGGCATCAGGGACCTGGGTTTGATTCCAGCCTTAGGTGACTGTCTGAGTGGAGTTTGCATGCGTCCTCCCCATATTCTGCCAGGTGCTCTGGTTTCCTCCCACATTCCAAAGATGTGCAAGTTAGGTGGATTGGCCATGTTAAATTGTCCGTAGTGTCCAGGGATGTGCAGACTAGTTGGAATAGTAAATGTGGGGTTATGGTGGGAGTGCTGGTGGTATGCTTGGAGGGTTGATGCAGACTTGATGGGCTGATTGGCCTCTTTCCGCACTCCATGGATTCTATGTTGTCTTTGTCTCTGCAGCAAAAAAAACTAAAGCCTGAAGAAACCTAGTTCATTTTCCCTCATCAGTTGCTGTAAACTGTTGCTTTTAATCAGTAAGTCGGAGATTTTGAGTTGTGAACCAGTCCTTGTGTGCCTCCTGCATGCAAGTACAAGTACCTAGAGAAAGAGATCAATGAACTGCAAGTCCTGAGAAGCAAAAGGGGTCATCTCAGCAAGCCCTGTGGACAGGGATCACTGAACTGCCTTCCCAGTTTTCCCCTCCATCCATAACACCAATGTTTTTATTTTCATCTGTCTGTGTCTGTATCAGGGAATTTTATAAGGATGTTAGCGTTTCAACTAGTAAAGTTATGTCAATAGTTCATAATTGTTTGCTGTAGCTATAATCTGTTAATTTGTAATAAATTGTCATTCTTGTTGAGAACAGAAACCTGGTCTGTGCTTATTATCAATCTGGGTGTAAAAGGACAAGTAAATTGAACAATATTGTTCAACAGTGAACAATATAGAAAGGACTTTGCAAAACTTACAGCTATGAAGCACATGTGGTCCACAAACGCGCCTGCCAATACCAAAAGGCAATGTAACTAATTTTAAGGAAAGAACACTGAAGATAATGGAACTGGAAAATCATGTCTGAGCAACAGGCTGAAATGGAAGTTAAGGCAATATGTTAGATTACACTATGCTGAACATAGTTTACTCTGGACTTGTAGTGACCTCATTGAATTTAAAACCAAGCTCATACTTTCGTACAACAGTCGCCATGCTTATGAAGGTGGGAGGAACGGATAGGTGGGAGAGAAGACGGACAGGTTGGGTCAGGTCAAGGAGGCGGGGATGAGAGGGAGAGTTGGTCATGGGATGAGACTGGGAGTGGGAGTGGGGAGATTTTAAAACTGGTGAATTCCTTGTTTAGGCTGTAGGCTCCTGAGGTGCAATATGAGGTGTTGCTCCTCCAGTTTGCGAGTGGTGTCATTGTGACACTGGAGGAGGCCCAGGATAGACATGTCACCCAGGGAGTGGGAGGTGGAGTTGAAATGGTTAGCGACTAGAAGGTGTTGTCGTTTTTTGCGAACAGAATGCAGGCGCTCTACAAAGCGGTCTCTGAGTCTCCACTTGGTCTCACCGATGTAAAGGAGGGAGCAACGGATGCAGTAGACCAAATTGAAGGATGTGCAGGTGAACACCTGCCTAATGTGGAGGGTTTGTTTGGTGCCTTGAATGGAGGTGAGAGCGGAGTTGTAGGGAGTTGAAGTTCCCTGCACTTCCTAGCAGGGAAAGGTGCCGCGGGTGGTGGGGCTAGTGGAGAGTGTGGAGCGGACAAGGGAGTCACGGAGAGAGCAGTCCCTATGGAGGGCAGATGGAGTGGGGAGGGAAATAGGCAGTCCTTTAATACAGAACTGGTCAAGAAGTGATTTTTGGGAGGGAATTCCAAAGTTTAGAGTACATGCAACTGAAGGCGTGTCTGCAAATGCCAGGTCTGAGGAAATTGATGATGTGCAAGAGGCCAATTGGAGGAGCGCTGCATTCTTGTCGGGCTGCAGGAGATTACAGAGTTAGGTAAAGCAAAGGGTTTTGAAAACAAGGATGATGGATCGGGAGTTAACGTTAGGTCATTGTTCACAGAGCTAAAGGATGAGTCACAATAGAGGCAGCAGATTATTGGATGATTTCTGTTTTTGGAGGGTAGAATGTTTCAGGCCAGGCTTGTGTGCTTTGAAATCATTAATCGAGAGGTAACAAAGGCACAATTAAGCGTTGCAGCAGCAGGAGTGCTGAAGCAAAGCTGGAGGCAGGCAATGTTATGTAGCTGGAAGTATGCAGTCTTGCTGATGAAGAGAATGTGTAGTTGGAAGTTCTGCCAACTAACTCCATAGGAACAGGAGTAGGCCATTTGGCTCCTCAAGCCTGCTCCACCATTCAACAGGATTATGGCTGGTCTGACAGTCCTCACCATTTTCCTGTCCTTTCCCTCAACACTTGATTCCTCCTACTGATGAAGAATTTATCTATCTCAGCCTTCAATATACACAAGGACTCTCTTTGCCACACAGAGCTGTAAGGGCAGTTCCAACAATACTCAGAGAAAAAATTCCTCCATATCTCGGTCTTAAATTGGTGCTCGTTAATTCTGAGGCCAGGTTGCGAATGACCTGTTTCAGCCTAAAATAGTGACCAGGGAAAGGGATGAAATTGACAGCTAGAGAACAAAGTTTGTGGCAGAAACCAAGAGCAAGTGGAATGAATGTTTAATATTTACTGTCTTTGTTAACATTTGCAGCAATAACATTTCCACTCACTGAAAACTATCAGCTGTGGAACACTTCAGTTGTTTTTAAAAATACAAAAATAACATTTTATAAAAAGCACATATCTGCACAAAAATACTTATTCTGACATTATTCTTTGGACAAAGCTACATGGCAAATGTCGGGAGTGTGAATGAAATACTCCCCACTTGCCTCAATTCCAACATCATCCAGGACAAAGCAGTTGGCTTGTTTAACACTACACCTACAAACATTCATTCCCTACACTGTAAATGCTTGGTAACAGCAGTGTATTGCAGAAATTCACTGAGGCTTCTCAGACAGCACCTCCCAAAACCATGACTACTATCATATAGAAAGGCAAGGGCGGTTATATACGAACACCACCACCTTCAAGTTCCCCTCCAAGCCACTCTCCATCCTGACTTAAATATAATCACTGTTCCTTCAGTGTCCCTGGGCCAAAATCCTGAAACACTCTCCATAATGACATTGTGGGTCTACCTACACCAAGTGGATGCAGTGGTTCACTGCCTTCTCATGGATGGTCAACAAATGCCCAATTTGTTAGTAATTCTCCCATCCTAAGAAAGAATTCAAAGAAAACTTATATGTGAAAATTCTGATCTGTAAGAAATGTGTTCTAAGGTAGTTTACAAACAAAGACTTACTAACGATAACTAATTTATGAACAAACATACTTGTAAGAAATGTTTATATGTCAAATAGAAGCAATACCTATTTACAATAAATACTTATATTTTCAAATGCATTCCTATCCAAAAGAAATATTTAGAAATACAAGAAATACCTACCTACAAGAAATGTTTACTTGCAAAACAAAAAAAATCAGATTTTTGTTTCCATGAAAGATTTGTAAAACGTATTTAGAATAAATACTTATATTGTCAAACATCTATCCACAACAAATATTTAGCTACAAGAAATAGCTGTGTATAAAAAAAATTCTTGACAAGAAACTCATGTTCCCGAATATTTAGCAATAGGGAAAAAAAGATTACCAAGAAACAGTTATCTACAAGAAATACTTAGCTAAAAGAAACATTCCTCAACGAGAAATGTGAAAATAGTAGTTATAAAGTAAAAACAAATTTGTGTGTATGTGTGTATACATCACGTTACTGTCTATAGGGCACCCGATTTACAGCGATAGAGGCGGAGAGTTATGAGGGAGGGGCTACCCCTGCCCAGTTGAGTACCGACACCCCGTCTTGTTGTCCAGGTTCCGTGGCCTGGCCCTGCTGCTTGCTTATTTAAAAAGGGGGGACGAGCAGGCTAAGTAATGTCGTGGAGCGGGTCAAGCTCTTGCAAACCATGCTCAGGGTCTGCGTACTGCTGGCTTGCATCGGGGTGCCCGGGCGGCTGGGGGCACTGGGCGCGATGATCGAGTGTGCTCCATGCAACGAGCGGGCACTGTCAGCCTGCCACCCCCCGCGGGGCTGCGAGCTTGTGAAGGAGTCCGGCTGCGGCTGCTGCCTGACATGCGCGCTGGCCGAGGGAGCTGCGTGCGGCGTTTACACCGAGAGTTGCGCGTCTAGCCTCAGATGCATTCCACGCAGCGGAGACAAAGCACCGCTCCAAGCGTTGCTGCAAGGGCGGGCGGTTTGTCGCAGCGTCAAGCGGAGGAACCAAATCCAGCGGGAGGGTGAGTCACCCGGCACGGCCGGAGAAGTTTTACCTCCTTTCAGGTCAGATTGAGCAACAAGTGGTTGCCCTCGGGTTTGGTCAACGCAAATATGAAGAAACTGTTCAAAACCACAGTCCAAAGGTGTGCAGGTTAGGTGAATTGGCCATGGGAAATGCGGGGTTACGAGGATTGGTTGGGGAGGAGAGTAGGTTTGTGTCGGATGAGAGTTGGTGCAGAGTCGATGAGCCGAGTGGCCCCCTTCTGCTCTGTCGAGATTCTACGATTCATTGGACGGCGATCTGAGGGAGGGAGGAGACAAGGTAGTTGAAAGAAGTCCGTTGTGGGTATAGTCAGGTTGAGATGTTTTTAGTCTGTTTTCTCTTTAATGAAGAAAGGCAGGTGAGTGGTATAAGACAGGGACAGCCCTGTGTGTGTGAATATTAAACAGGCGAGGATAGGACAGGAGTTTTTTTTTACCCCTTTTGGGGCTCCTGTCTCCTGTCGAACACTCTCTCATCACAGCTGGCACGGGGGTACTGGGTCAGGTAACCAAGAATGGGTGGCAATTTGAAAAGTTACCGCCTTCTGAATAGGAAGGAAAATGGCAGGACTATCATTGGACAGGAGGTCATTCAGCTGTGTTTCTCCAAAATGGCATTTGAAATCATATGCTGCCAGAGCTGCTGAGTTTCTCACGCAACTTGTTTTTGTTTCAAATCTCCGTAGTTCTGCTTTATAAAAGGTTTAAGCAAGCGGGAGAGTCGAAACTCTGTAAAAAGTGTTCACCGAGATGTAATAGAAACAGTTAGGGTGGACGGAGCGTGCAGAATTCAAAATATTGCATGTCCATACATAATTTCAGAAATCATGTTAGTATCTAAAAGAAGCACATGCTTTTGTTTCTTGCTTGTCGTGACATCACAGCATCTGAATGCCCTTGTTCCCCATCCCACCTTTAACGTTGCAAAAACGGTCGTTAGTTTGTGCCCAAGAAGATGCCACGATTTGCTTGACGTTGGTTCAGTGATAACTTCCGTTCAAGACACCGGGTGAAACTTTTCCGCTCTTCAAAATAGTGCCACGGGATTTTTTTAAATCCCCATGGAGAGGGTACGGCCCCCCCCCACAAGGTAGTGAGGCACTGCCTGCAGCGGAGTGCCAGCCTGGGTTTTGAGGTCAAGTTTCTCCCAGTAGGACTTGAAGCTGCAACCTGAGGTTGGTGAGGGACACTCATCAACCAGCTCACATTAGCTGGCTGTGCAGGTCAGCAGCACT
>NC_063372.1:131224-146713 GCF_021869965.1 Rhincodon typus | reverse complement strand
CCCCTTTACTGGCTCCACCCCTGCCTCTTTGACCTGTCTGTCTCCTCTCCACCTATCTTCTCCTTTATCCATCTTCTATCCGCCTCCCCCTCTCTCCCTATTTATTTCAGAATCCCCTTCCCCTCCCCCATTTCTGAAGAAGGGTCTAGGCCCGAAACCTCAGCCTTCCTGCTCCTCTGATGCTGCTTGGCCTGCTGTGTTCATCCAGCTCTATATCTAGTTATCACAGGTTCTCCAGCATCTGCAGTTCCTACTATCTGAGTGCGGAATCTGATCGGTTTAGGGAGCCGCTGGGTGGTTGCTCATGAGAGGAGGGGGATTGTGCGATTGGGCAGATTTATTCTACTGCTCGGTTGAGTTATGCAGCCTTTCGACTGGTTATTAAACTAATATTTATAGAATACGTACAGTATTGCAGCGAAGTCCCATGTTTCTGGCTAAAGCCTCCGTCCAGAGCTCATGCACAGGGACGTTCTTGGAGGATCTCGGGTAGCGGGAATCGGTCCATCGGGACTAAGCTTGAACCTCCCGAGCAATTTCCATGGATGTCCGTGCGTCAGGACTCCCGCAGGGTTACCTCAGACAGTCTGGAGACAAAGATTTATTGAATTTATAGCTCTGCTGGTCTTTGGGAAATCTTTTGTGAGACTCACCCACTCAGTGCCCTCTTCTGACAAGAACTGGGACTGCAAAAGAAGCAGTGCCGACCTCGTACATTAAGTGGTGATCGTTCGAACAGAACGTATCAAACTGACATCATTCATGCTCCTTTTTGTCTAGGCCCAAAACGTCAGCCTTCCTGCTCCTCTGATGCTGCTTGGCCTGCTGTGTTCATCCAGCTCTACACCTTGTTATCTCTAATATTGGCTAAACCAGCAGACATTTATTGGAAAAAGAAGTATTTTATTCTCGAATCTAAATCAGGACTCCGTAACCATGATGTGTCGGTGTTGAATTGGGGTGGACAAAGTCAGGACAGCAAGCTCCAGTTTACTCATGGCTCTGAGAATATCACTCGGTTATGGTGAACAAAGTCAGAAATCACATGACACCAGGTTATAGTTCAACAGGTTTTTGAAATTACAAGTTTTGGTGCTGCTCCTTCACCTGGCGAAGGAGCAGTCCTCCAAAAGCTTGTGACTTCTGACTTTGTCCAACATACAGTGATATTCTTACTTCACCTGACAAAGAAGCAGTGATCCGAAAGCTCGTGATTTCAAATAAGCTTGCTGAACTACAACCTGGTGTGCCTTTTGTGCAATAGAATGTTGTATTTTGATGCGGGCTGTGTGAGGCAATGGTGCTAACTCGAATTTTAAACATGCATTTCTAAGAGTGATTCCTGGACCTCCCCCTGACCTGGTTTATTCCTATTTCCTGCAGGAAAGCCCCTGGATGGTGGAGAGAAATATTCCTTAACAAAGAAAGAGCACAGTGGCAAAAACCATGGAATGCAGCTAGTAAATCCTAGCCAGCATTTGACACTGAAACCTCAACGAGGAAATCACCATTCACCAAAGGGAACCATACACACAATAGTGAACCCTTCCAAAGTTCCATCTGTCACCACACTTGTGGCAGACTCTGAATATGTAAGTGCCAGGTTTGGCAGGAGGAGCAGAGTGCATTCCAACAAATTCAAAGTACATTGAATTCCTGTCCAGGAGAGCTTCAAGTTAGAGCAAATACAATGTGGAGCTGGAGGAACACAGCAGGCCAAGGAGCATCAGAAGAGCAGGAAAGTTGACATCTCGGGTTGGGACCTTTCCTCAAATGGGGAGGGGGAAGAGAGCTCAGCAATAAATAGAGAAGGGGTGGGGCTGGGGAAGGTAGATGGGATGGTGAAAGATGAGTGCAGGTAGGCGGTGGTGGGGATTAGTCAGTGAGGTGGGAGGAGCAGATAGGTGGGAGAGAAGATGGACAGGTTGTGTCAGGTTCAGGAGTTGGGGATGAGAGGGAGAGTTGGACATGGGATGAGGCCAGGGGTGGGGAGATTTTAAAACTGGTGAAATCCATGTTTAGGCCACTGGGTTGTAGGCTCCTGAGGCAGAATATGAGGTGCTGCTCCTCCAGTTTGCAGTTCTTGCTATCTCTTTAAGTTAGAGCAATTTGGTTTGCAGATTTAAACTGTCAAAGGCTGCATTAGTATAAGAATAGGAGTGTCCTGTAATCTCATTGAATGTCCATTCTGAAGATCCCAGCTAGCAAGTTTGGACGCTTGTAGATAAAAGTGGATGCTTGGGTGAGAATTGTATCAAACACCAGTTTTCTAATTCCAAGAAATATATTGCATTGTTTAAGTACCTTTCACTACCTCAGGCTGTCCCAAAACACTTTCTCATTAATTCAGGTATCATTGTGATCCTGAAAACCATGACTTTAAATCAAACATTGATTCCTGTGGGAATCAACGTGAGATCCAAACCTAGGTTCCTTTGGACATTTTCCAATCAGAAAAATGTACTGCTTGGAGGATCAGGTAGTTGAGTTGCTTGGAGATTTTTGCCCCCTCAGCCATGTTAATCTCACCTCCTTGTTTCTGTTGAAGTCTTCCTCTGTGTTCAGAGTCACAGAATTGTTACAGCACAGAAGGAAGCGATTCAGCCTGCTGTGCTTGCACTGGTTCTATTACCTTGTACCAATTTACTGCCTTTTCCCCAGAACCCTGAACACTATTTCAAACCAGAGCTGAATTAACCTTTTTCCCACACTCTCTGGCTGCCATCAATCAATGGAGGTGTTTGACTTCTTTCAGGGATGATTTGAGGACACTAATGGCAGTGGCTTTGAGTGGTTAATGGTGTCTCTTTAATGGTGTCTCTCTCTTAAAATAGCTGCCTTCTCACATGCTGCAGAATTGAACAAGGGCCAGACTTGGGGTGGGGGATTGGGGACACATTCCAAAACTGATCAATTTAAGATTCAGCTTCCTGAATAGTAAATATCAAACCTTGTATTTGCCACTCAAACAAGTCCTGAGACAAGGAAAGCAATGTTCCATGCTGAACAGTATCAAATGGTCTCCTTGCGTCACCTGATGTGAAGCACCACAAACAGTTACAAAATTTAAATTGCTGTGCAGAGTCAAGAAGTGGGGCTTCTTTTAGATTCACAAATGAACAGCCAATGCTTCAATTTATTCCTTGCAAAACAAACAACTGTTGATTTGGATATTCTTCACTAAGAACTTTGCTTCAGAGCTTTTTCAGAAAAAGCTGAGTCACGGTTCCCTCAAGTGCAAAAGACAGCCTGCAGTCCCACCACCTTCGGAATCGATCGATGGCAATTGGGTCGTGGGATCCAATGTCATGTCGACATCAAATTACGTAAAATGATGCGTAATGTCAAAGCTACATGAAATGCTGCATAACAGCGCAAAATAATGTTGCATTGAAATTGAAGGCGCAAATTGGAATACTGGCCCGAAAAATTGCATGATTTCAAAGCAAAACTATTTAAAGCTGGGCAACTTCAAAACAAACATGGTGTAATTACTTATTTGATGCATAGTAATGGCAAGAAAAAAATGACAACCAATATTTGCACAATGCAGCAAATTATAATTGTACATGTGTAATAACCCTAAATCATGTGTGTCTTAGTGTCATCTCCTGTACATGTACACTGGATAAAAAGGAATGATTCACTCCCATATAGCCTGTTTGTCTGTGTACATATACAGGTTACTGGGCGGGTAAAAAGAAATGATTCACCATAGCAGCCATCCGAAGTTGTTTGTGTCCAAGTGACTGACTGGTTATCAGAACATTTCCATTTATGTCATTGGATTAATTCAAGTGGGGTTCTCCAGCATGTGAGTAACTCCAGTGAGAGTAACCAGAGTCGTTGCTGTGGAGTATGTAACACCGCAATGAAGCATGTCTTTCTGATGGTGACCTGGTTGTGGGAGACACTATGCTGAGGATGTGTAGGGAGAGAAGGATATAAATAGGATAGTCATGGCCAGTGGAAACTAGGCACAATGGAAAGCCCAGCGCTTTGAATAAGTGCAAGTTGGCATATTAAATATAGTTTCCTCTTCTACCCCTCTCCTAACCTACCAACAAGTCCCATCAAGATCTTGCAACGTGCAAAATAACCTTTCCCTTCATTAGCTAGAAATCCTGCCCCCCCACCATTTTTCCCATTATCCAACTCTTTAAAATCAGGTATGGAGAGAAAGTAACACATGACCAAGTATGATTTGATATAAATGACTCATGAAGCATTAAGTTTTAATGCAAGAACATCAACTCACAGGTGTCAGCAAATATATTTACTCTCCTAAAGCTGCTTAAAACTTGTCTCCGCTAACTTAATTACTGTTCCTTCTAATCTTCCACTTGTGACTGAGTTTTTACTGAGTGAGATGAAATTAAGAGGTGCATTGAGGTGGTTCTAATAAAGGCCCAAAGTGACACTGTTTCTGGGTAGTTCCTGTCTCAGAAGCCACTTGTAATGGCAAAGATTCTGGACTTTTACCTGATGTTGTGTTGTGTCGAGCATTTTAAGGTGGTAGGATGAGTTTGAGTCTCTAGAGAAGTAGTAAATCTGCACCAACCACCCAATGAGCTTCAAGGTCAAGATGTTGGTTTGGGGTGGACCCTTGCCTGATGTTTTGACTGGAACAGATAATTTTAAAGTCTGTAGACCGGTAAGAACATTTTAAATAAGTGGGGGAAAAAAATTGGGAAGAGCATTTACCAAATTTAGAACATACAATATTCTGGAGATGGTCTTCACAATGGATGTTCAAAATGTAGTTGGGTGGTAAAACAAGAAAGGCCTCAGTGGGACAACAACTATGAATTGGAGAGGATTCAGTAAGTGTTGGGGTACTGTAGGGTTAGAGGTTGATGAACAAATGCAACTTTGGAATTTGGAACGGTTGCTCAGTGGTTAGCACTGCAGCTTCACCGAGGCAGGGACCCAGGTTTGATTCCAGCCTTGGGCGACTGGCTATGTGGAGTTTCCTCCAGGTGCTCCAGTTTCCTCCTACAGTCCAAGGATGTGCAGGTTAGGCCATGCTAAATTTCCTGTAGTGTCCAGGGTTGTGTAGGCTATGTGAATGAGCAATGGGAAATGCGAGCTTATGGGGGTGGGTCTGTGTGAGGGGGTCTTGATGGGCTGAATGGCCTGCTTCCACACTGTAAGGATTCAATGATTCTAACCAATTGTTTCTCTGCTTAGGGTCCATGTCGTAGGGAGATGGAATCAATTCTCCAGGACCTGAAACCAGAGTTTTTCCATAGCCCAGAGGACATTTACATCCCAAACTGTGATAAGCAAGGGTTCTACCGGAGCAAACAGGTAAATAATAACAAACATTTCCCAACTGATTATATGGTTCCTGAATCGTAACGGGAAGCCCTTGCCACTCAACAGTAGTAAAGTCTGAGGCAAAATTGTGTAAAATGGGTGAGTGTAAGACAGCAGATGCTGGATTTAACTGTGTGCCATTGCTCCCACCCCACCAGTAAAATACATTGGGGATGGGGTTCCCCACCAGTTGCACGTCTGGCAGCAACACCTACTGTGGGGGCCATGGTCAGAAATACAGTACGTCTGGGGACAGGCTGGTGTGACAGTATGGTATCCACATTCGAGAAGCCAGAGGGAAGTATTAAAGGGCACCATGGGGGCATTGCACACAGGGCCCCCACCCTTGTCCAACACCAGCAGCTAGAACTGCTGGTCTTCCTATCTGGTATGAGCCTTCCCCTGTGGTTGGTAAGACAGCAGTGATTCAGGACGTTGCAATTAAATGGCCATTAAGTGCCCACTTACAGTCCTCAATTAGCATAAGGATGTGTGAGCTGCCTGACAGCTTGTTTCAGTTATTTGCCAGTGGGGCACTATATAGTCAGATCCAGTCCCAGATTTCTTAAGTTTGATTTCCTGAATGGACTATTTTTCTTCCCCTTCCCTGTTGTTGGACACTGAGGACAATTGTCATCCTTTTCCCCCCAACCTTGAGTGTTACCAATTAACTCATCAATTCCCAAAGTCTGTTCAGTTTGGCTCTGTGCCAGTCAAGTAACTGAAAATGCAGAAACCTGGATTCTCCAAAGTCAATTTTTATGCTGCTGTTGAACTATTTAAAATAAATGAATTCCTGGTGCTGTTGTCAATGGGTACGGCATTGTGTCCAGTCCTGGCTCATGGGATGAAAGTCATAGGATACGGTGACTTTCAGCATCTCAGTCACCTGAGATAAGGAAGGGCGATAAACTGAGCCAGATCTCAGGGTGGCACGGTGGTTCAGTGCTGCTGCCTCTCAACGCCAGGGACCCAGGTTTGATTCCACCCTTGGGTGACTGTCTGTGTGGAGTTTGCATATTCTCCGTGTGTCTGCATGAGTTTCCTCCGGATGCTCCAGTTTCCTCCCACAGTCCAAAGATGTGCAAGTTAGGTGGATTGACCATGCAGCGTCACAGGGTAGCGGGCTGGGCCTGGGTGGAATGCTGTTTGGAGGGTTGATGTGGACTTAATGGGCCAAATGGTCTGCTTCCACACTCCTCATTCTATGATGACTTCTCCTGTACGGTTCTGTTCTGCTGCTGCTGTTTCTTCTTTTTAAAAACTTAACTTGTCTTTTAGATGCAAACACATTTTTATAAGTTTCTCAGTTGGTCACATTCTCTCTGTACCTACGCCAGAAAGTCAAGGCACAATTTAGGGACTTGAGCTATCATCCAGACTGACAATCGATCACAGTACCAAGCGAGGGCTGTTGGAACATAAATGTTCTTAGGCACACACTATCTTGGGAAGACAAGCAGAATGGCAAAGGAAGGAGGGCGTAATCCTGATAATAAATGTGGGCCTCGTGAGAAAGAGTCTATTATCAGAAAATCATGAATTTGAATCCATGTGAGTGGAAATTTAGGAATAATGAGTCAGCAAATACTGGTGGAGGTAGTTTATAAACCCTTAAAATAGTTAAACCATTAAAATATAAAGCCTATTTTTACATGCTCCAATGTACCAATTGCAAGGGACTTCAATCTTCTTTTAGAGTGGATGAATCAAAATGGTGAGAGTGGTTCAGGAGATGAGCTTGTGACTTTTGTGCCTGTTTCCTGGAACAATATGTGGTGGAAGCATAGAGGGATATACCTATTTTAGATCTATATAGTGTAATGAGGCGTGGCTAATTAATATTATTAGACAATCTGCTGGAAGCTTTCAAAGAAGAATCTAATATCTATGTAATTGCATTTGTTTAATTTTAAGAGGGGAACTGACTAAGCTTGGTTGGGTAAATAGACTAAAAGGCGTGGTGGAAAATAAACAGTGGGAAACATTTATTAAAAAGATGTTTGACAAAAATACATTCCATTTTAAAGCAAGAAGGATCCATCCATGATTGACTAAGGAAGTTAAGGATAGTATTGGATTAAAATGAGTGTAAGAACGTTGCAAGTCTATGGACTTGGGAGTGTTTTTGAAACCAGCAAACATTGATAATAAGGGAAAATTAGTACACCAGAATAATCCAGCCCAGATATGAAAAGACTGTAAGAGTTTTTAGAAGTACTTAAAGGCGAGAAGCTAAAGTAAATATTCATCTCTTCAGAGCAAAGACTGGACAAACTATCAGGGAGAATGAGGAAATGGTAGAGACACAGAACAAATACCTTTGCCAGTATCCACAGTGGAAGACACACAAATTACATACCAGAACTAGCTGGTAGCTGAGGGGCTAATAAGAATGAATGATTTATTATCGCGTGTATCAAAATACAAGCTTTGTTTATGAGTGGTACAGGCAGTAAGCAAAGGATGTACAGATCAAAAAGACTTAGACTGAGGCATACAGGTTACATTGCACACGGCGTGTGCTAAGATCAATGTTAGCAAGATCGGTGTTATTTGAGGCTACAGAGTCCATTCAACCTGGATAATGGCCGGGAAGAAGCTGTTCCTGAACCTGCTTGTGCATGTGTTCAGGCTTCTGAATCTTCTGCCTGATGGAAGAGGTGGTAAGAGGTCATTACTGGGGTGCAATGGGTCTTTGTTGACTGCCTTTCTGTGGCAGCGAGCCCAGCTACCAAACAGGAAAAGGCCAGTGTCCTGTGTGCAAAGTTCATCTTCTTCTGAAGAAGTCAGATATTAATCTGTGTGCTCTCCTCTGAGGGTAGCACTGCCTGAAACTTCTAAAGAGAAGATTTCACTACATTTGGTTGGCTTCCATGATGGTCTGGGCTGTGCACATCACCTTCTGTAGTGGCCATACCTTTTATGCACCTGGACAGTATGCTGTCAATGGTGCATCCATAGAAGTTCATAGATCATAGAATCCCTACAGTGTGGAAACAGGCCCAACAAGTCCACACCGATCCTCAGAGTATCCCAACCAGACCCATCCCCCTATAACCCACCTAATCTAACATCCCTGAACACTACAGGCAATTTAGCATGGCTAATCCACCCAACCTGCACATCTTTGGACTGTGGGAGGAAACCCACGCAGACACTGGGAGAATGTGCAAACTGCAACACAGACAGTCGCCAGAGGGTGGAATTGAACCCAGGTCCCTGGCGTGGTCATCCACTGTGCCACCCCAAGTTGGTGAGGGACCTTAAGGCCTTGCCAAATTTCCTGAGCTGCCTGAGGCAGAAGAGGCGTTATGTCTTCTTGAGCATCTATGTGGGAAGTCCAGAACAGGTTGTTAGTTATCGTCACTCCAAGGAACAAGATGCTTTTCACCCTCTCAACCTCAATTCCGTTGACATTCCACGTGTTCTCCTCCTTTCTTTCTGAAGTCAATGATCAGTTCTTTAGTTTTGCTGCCATTGAGAGACAGATTGTTTCCATTGCAGCAAGCCCTCTAATTCCCTTCTCTAGTTAAACTTAGCTACTCCAGGGACTCAAATTTTAAAAATGCCCTGGTTGATGGCCTACATTGTAAGGATTCAAAAAGAGAGAGCTGCAGAGATTGTAGATGCACTGATTGTGATTTTCCAAAGTTCCCTAGATTCTGGAATAATCCCAGTAAATTGGAAATTAGCAGTGTTAGTACTGCCTTTCAAGAAACTAGGGAAGAGAGTTAGCTTGCTGTCAGTCATCAGGAAATTGGAATTTGATTACTCATAAAACCATATGAACTCTTTCTAATCATATTATGAAAGGAAAATTTGTGTTTGACAAATATTATTAAAGGTTTTTGAGGATGTAACTAATGTGTGTGATCAGGTAGATGTATATATGGATTTCCAAAAGCCATTGATAAGGTGCCTTTCAAGGACTAAATGAATTTGGGGGTGACATATTAGCATGCATAGAGAATTGGTTAAGGGATGGGAAGCAAAATGTAGGATTAAAAGGACATTTTCAAGTTGCCAGGCTGTGACTGGTGGCTGAGTGCTGCAAAGGTTGGTGCTGGGGCCTCAGCTACTTAGAGGCAGAGAGTAATTTATCTAAGTTTGCTGATGTTACAACACTTAGAAATGTAAACTTCAAGGCTGCAAAGAGCTCTAGATAGTTTGGTGGCAGTCACTGGTTGTCCATCGATGAGAAGCTGGGTCTAAAGTTCCCTGGAGTTTAGAAGAATGGGAGGTGATCTCATTGAAACGTGCAAAATTCTGGACGCGTTTGACAGAGCAGATACTGAAAGGTTGTTTACCTGGGCTAGGAAATTTAGCACGTGGGATCAGAGACTAAGATGAGACAAAATTTATTCACTCAGGATTGTGAATCTTTGAAACTCTCTCCTCAAGAGTTGAGGATACTCTATTGTTGAACATATTTTAAGGCCAAGAGAAACAGATTTTTGGTCTCTTGAAATCGGCAGGAGAGGTGGTGCTGAGAAGTGGAGTTGAAGCCGTGGGGCAGGTGCAAAGGGCTGAATGGTCTACATCCTGATCATCTTGTGTCTTGGACAGTGTTTTATGTCAATCAACATCACTGAGCATATTATCACATTGCTGTCTGTGTAAATTCTCTCCAGGTTCCCTACATTAAACAAAACAATTCTCTCCAGGTTCCCTACATTAAACAAAACTACACTTCAAAGATACTTAATTGGCTACAAACTGTACTGGGACATCTCAATGTGTTGTTTGTCTGTTTCTCTCCTTCCACTAAAGCCAGTGTTTTCAATGTTTCATAGTGCAAGCCGTCAAGAGGCAGAAAACGGGGTCACTGCTGGTGTGTGGATAAGTATGGTCATTCACTCCCTGGGCTACCAAACAGGAAAAGGCCAGTGTCCTGTGTGCAAAGTTCATCATCTTCTGAAGAAGTCAGATATTAATCTGTGTGCTCTCCTCTGAGGGCAGCACTGCCTGAAGCTTCTAAAGAGAAGATTTCACCAGAAAGAATAACTCTCCAATCAGCCTTAATCTCTACCTAGATCCTAAATCAGCTCCTAGAATGAGCCAGCTTTCCTGAAATGACACCTGGAAGTCGCTTAGTTTAAAGGTTAGGAAATATGTCACAACTGCAATGAACAGTTTCTGAAATCCCACTTTAATGCTGATTCCTACTTGTTTAGAGCCTGGGGCAAACTTCTTTGCCGAGCTGCCCGGTGTCCAGTGTCTGGCATTATCAGACACACTGACATGGCTTCACTCATTTTCCAGCACCAATCTTGATTTGGAGTTTTAAGAAGTCCTGCTGGTGATAATGTTCCTGGTAGAACTACTTTGGGCCTGTTTCTGCTAAACTGTGGCATCCAGAAAATGCTGGCTGACTCTCCCTGGTCACTCAGTGGGTGAAAACACCAGCTGACCTGGTGCTGAGCCAGACAAACTAGTCTATACCATTGCTTTATTGCCTGCTACCCAATGATCCCTTCAGGAAAGTGTACCTTTGTAGTTGTCGAGCTGTGATTCTCTCTGTTGCACAGCTTCCTTGGCTCCTCACACTGGCCAGCTGTCTTAGGTGCTGATAGTGGGGTCTGAATGAATCAACCCCCTCAGGAGAGCAGAAAATATGAACTAACTTTTGAGTGTAGCAGTCTCTTACTGAAGCTGTAATCCAGAATCCATGATTAATGTTGTCTGATTAGGTGACTGGACTGGCCACACGTTTACCCTGTAGGTTCAGTCCGCTGGAGTGTTTAATGTGTCTCCTCCACATATTTTGAGTATAAGTTTTCAAATAAGGTATTAAACTTTTGGGAAAAAAAAATGCAGGGTGAAGTTGGAGGCTGCACACTGGCAAACAGACTTGTGAAGCTTCTATTTTATCATATCTCATAATTGTCATGCAGAATAATTGGCAATGACTGTTCATTGAAGTTTGATTTTCTTTCTTGACATAGTTTTGTGCAGAAATATTTTTGAATGGATTATATGTCACTGTCCTCCTATTTCTCTTCAAACAATGTCAAACTATTACTTTCAATTTTCTGCCTAAAGGTCCCTGTTGACTGTCAGGATATTTCTTGGGTATGTACTCTCCTTGTGATCCAAGTTAGTGTGGGTACACAGCCCAAGCAGTTTTATATCATTTTGCAGGACTTGATAAGTACTATGTAATTTTTTTTAAAACTGGGAGTATAATGCATCTATATATTTAAATTCCATAGAGAAATACTGAAATGTACTTGAATGTAGTGTCTAAAATCAATAAATACTACTTTATCATAAATTTGTGGTATTGCTTTAACATTTGGGAGTTGTCCGTGCAATTTTATCTTTTCTGATCTCATGATCATCTTTGGGATAATTGGTGAGGGATTTGTGTGCACAGCATTCAATAAAAATGGAAATAGTTAACCTAAATCATCTAATTGTGACTTTTCTGAAGGAAGGGTTGCCTGAGACACTGACCGTACTTTCAGCACAGGAGGTTGGGGGGGGGTGGTGCGGTATGTGTGACTGCGAGAAATACTTGGTCCTAAGCAGCAAGAAGCTACTAGTTCTCAAATATGCATCATTCTGTGCGGTGTCATTCAGTGTAGGTGTGCTGGCTCTTTGAAATTAGTCCCACTCTCATCTGCTCTTGGCATAAAGCCCTATGAGTTCTTCCCATTCACATACTTATCATATTCCATTACCCCTTTAAAAGTTAAGATTGAATCTGCTTCCACCACCTTCAGGCAGCTCATTCCATTTAGCTGTTCACCTGATTATGGCCAAGACCAGGAGCAGATCCACAAGGAGGTACTCTGATCTAGATGCCCAAAGATCAGAAGTGTGGGGCTGAAGTGCAAACGAAAACACAAGATTTTTTTTCAAATTACTGAAAAAAGGGGTGCAAGCACCCACAGCCAATATATGCATGGTCCTATAAAATAAACAGTTGGGCTGGGAGTCCGTGAACTGCTATAGTCTATTAACTAAAAAGGCATTTGGCACACTTGCTTTCATTGGTCAGTGCATTGTGTAGGATAATTTGCTGTCCAACTTAGGAGGTTGACTGGAGAAATTTAAATCTTTTAAATCAGAGTTACTCACTGAATGTGTTTAAGGCAAGGCTAGATAAATTTTTGAACAGTAAAGGAATTAAGGGTTATGGTGTGCGGGTGGGTAAGTGGAGCTGAGCCTCAAAAAGATCAGCCATGATCTTATTGAATGGCAGGGCAGGCTCGAGGGGCCGGACGGCCTACTCCTGCTCCTAGTTCTTATGTACTATGCATTTCTGTGAATGATGGGAATAGAACAAGTAATTTTGGAGTTACAGACATAGATTGCCACCTGGGATGATGGTGTTGAATGTTCCTGGATGAAAAGTGTTCAGATAAGGAAGGAAAGGGATGGTGTAGAAGAAGATTGCAATGGCTGGAGGGATGTTTGCCCTTCTCTGTCTTTCACACTGCGACTATCTGAGGGGTTGGTAATCAGACTCTTGCTTTTCCTGATATATAGATTAATTATATGGATATTAGCGTTAAGGGAACAACGTCAATCTTTGCAGATGATCCAAAAATTAGAAGTATTGTAAACAGTGAATAGGATAGTGTACAACTCTAATAGAACACTGACAAATGCATAGATAGGTGGCAGACAAAGTTTATTGTGAGATGGAAAGCACAGGTAGATAGACAGCATAAAAAAGATGTACTATTCTTAAGAGTGTAGATGTGCATAAATCATTGAAGGTGGCAGGACCTGTGGATAGTGACGGAAATAAAGCAAACAATATTCTCAGCTTAATAATTACAGCCTTAGCGTACAAGAGCAAATAGGTGATATTGAACTGGAAAAAGATACTTGTTGGACCTCCACTGGAGAAGTGTGTACAGTTGTGGATGCCATATTACATGAATGCAGTGAAGCAGTTTACAAGAACAGTTCCAGGAATGATAAACTTCAGTTATGAGGATTGATTGAATAAAGGGGACTGTTCTCGTTGGAGACAAGAAGACTGAGAATAGATCTGATAGAGACCACATTGGATAGAGGAGACAAAAATAAACTATTCTGGCTCCTAAAAGGAACAACAACAGAAGGGGTTTAAAGCGTTCGATAAATGAAGCAAGGTTGAAGTGAAGAAAAGCTTTTTCACTTCGTGAGCAGTCACGGTATGGAATGCACTTCCTGGAATGCTCTCGATGCAGATACAATCGAGGCATTCGACAGGGCATTTAGAGACAGAGTTATACAGCACAAAAACAGGCCGTTCGGTCCAACTCATCCATGCTGACCAGATATCCTAAACTGACATAGTCCTATTTGCGAACATTTGACCAATATTCTTCTAAACGCTTTCCATTCTTGTACCCATTCAAATGTTCTAATCATCCACCATTTTCTCTTGGCAGCTTTTTCCATGCACACACCAACTTTCCTTAGGAAGTCGAGTGGAGAAATTTAAATCTTTTATATCAGAGTTACTGTGCATTTCTGTGAATGCAAGGAATAGAACAAGTAATTTTGGAGTTACAGACATAGATTGCCACTTGGGATGATGGTGTTCCAACAATAAGAGACTTGGCTCAAGATAAGGTAGGACTGGGTGCTGAAGATTCCTGGATGAAAGGTGTTCAGTAAAAAAGTTGCCCCTCAGGTCACTTTTATTTTCTCCCCTCTCACATTAAACCGATGCCTGCTAGGTTTGACTCCCCAACTGTGGGAAACATAGAATTATCATCATAGAATCCCTACAGTGTGGAAACAGGCCCTTCAGCCCAACAAGTCCACACCAACCCTCAGAGCATCCCACCCCACTATAAACCCACTTAATCTACACATCCCTGAACACCACGGGCAATTTAGCATGGCCAATCCACCTCGCCTGCACATCTTTGGACTGTGGGAGGAAACCCACGCAGAAACGGGGAGAATGTGCAAACTCCACACAGACAGTCACCTGAGGGTGGGATCGAAGCCAGGTCCCTGGTGCTGTGAGGCAGCAGTGCTAACCACTGTGCCGCCTAACATACCTTAGCTGTTCACCGTATTCATTCCCCTCATGATTTTAGGAACCTCTATAAGGTCACCCCTCAGCCTGCAACATTCAAGAAAAAAATAGCAGCAGGCTATTCAGTCTCTCCCTTCAGCTCAAACCCTCCAATCCTAGCAACATCCTTGTAAATCCTCTCTGAGCCCCTAGTTTCAGCCCTAAACCTAATACTAACCCTAACCCAACTATAGCCTCTGCCCTAACCCTAACTCTAGCCTCAGATCTAAACTTAACCCTTAACCTAGCCTCAGAACTAACCCTAACCCTAACCCTAACCCTAACCTTGGCATCAGCGCTACCCCAGGACTTAGCCTTAATCCCAGCCCTAATGCTAAACCTAGCCTCGGCCAAACCCTAACTCAAGCCTCAGACCGAGCCCGAACCATAACCTCAGATCAACCCAAACCCAAGTGTCAGCCCTAACCCTAACCCTAGATTCAGCCCTAGACCTAACTCTAGGCTCAACCGTAACCCGAACCCTGTCCTCAGCCCTAACGCTAACCCTAGCCTCGGCTGAAAACCTAACCCTAACCGAAGCCTCAGCCCCAAACCTAACCCAAACCCTAGCCTCAGCCGTAATACTAACTCTAATCCTAGTCTCAGTCCTAACCCTAATCCGAACCGCTGCCCTAAATCTAGCCGTATCCCTAACCCTGGCCTCAGCCCAAGCCCTAAACATAACCCTAACCTCAGCCTCAGCGCTAACCTTAACTCTAGCCTCAGATCTAAACCAAACCCTTAACCTAGCCTCAGACCTAACCCGAGCCTCAGATCTAGCTTTACCCTAACCCTAAACCTAACCCTTGCCTCAACCCGAACCAAGGTCTTAGCCCTAATCCCAGCCTCAGTCCTAACCCTAAATATAGCCTCAGCCCTAAACATAACACTAGCCTTAGCCCTCACCTGAATCCTCGCCTCAGCCCTACCACTAACTCTAAGCCTAGTCTCAGTCCTAACCCTCACCCTAATCCTAGCCTCAGCCCTATAAACCTAACACTAACCCTAACTCAACCCTAGCCTGTGCCATAAACCTAACAATCATCCTAAACCGAGTCTCTGCCCTAACCCTAAAACTAACACTAGCGTCAGCCCTAACCCTAACTCTAGCCTCAGACCTAAACCGAACCCTAACACTA
>NC_063372.1:130057-131124 GCF_021869965.1 Rhincodon typus | reverse complement strand
AACCCTAAACCAGGCCTCAGCCCTGATCCCAGCCTCAGTCGGAAACCTATCTTAAGCCGTAATGCTTAACCGAGCCTCAGCCCAACCCTAACTCCAGCCTCAGACCTAGCCCGAACCCTAACCTCAGACCAACCCGAACCCTAGAGTCACCCCTAACCCTAGATTCAACCCTAGACCTAACCCTAGACTCAGCCGTAACCGTAACCCTATCTGCAGCCCTAACGCAATCCCTAGCCTCAGCCCTAACCCTAAACCTAACCCGAGCCTCAGCCCTAATCCTCACCCTAACCCTAGCCTTGACCATAATACTAACTCTAACCCTACTCTCAGCCCTAACCCTCGCCTCGGCTTAAACCTAATGCTCACCCTAAACCTAGACTCTGCTCGAACCCTAACCCTAATACGAGCTTCAGCCCAACCCTAACTGTAGCCTCAGCACTAGCCCGAACCCTAACCACAGCCCTAACCAGAAACTGAGCGTCAGCCTTAACCCTAACCCTGGATTCAGCCCCAGAACTAAGGCTAGCCTCAGCCGTAACCCTAACCATATCCTCAGCTCTAACGCTAACTCTAGCCTCAGGCGTAACTCTGACCCCAGGCATCAACCCGAACACTAGCCATATTGCTAACCATGGCCTCAGACCAAGCTCTAAACCTAACCCTAACCCTAGCCTTCGCAAAAATCCTCACCCTAAACCTAGCCTCAACTCTAACCCTAACCATAACACTAGCCTCAGCCCTAACCCTAAACCAGGCCTCACCCTAATCCCAGCCTCAGTCCTGAACCTACCTTCAGCCCTAATGCTAAACCTAGCCCCAGCCCAACCCTAACTCTAGCCCGAACCCTAACCTCAAACCAACCCGAAACCTAGCATCAGAACTCACCCTAACCCTAGCCTCAGCCATAACAGTAGCCCTATTATCAGCCCTAAAGCTAACCCTAGCCTCAGCCTTAACCCTTAAACTGACCGTAGCCTCAGCCCTAATCCCAGCCTCAGTCCTAAGCCTATCTTCAGCCCTAATGCTAAACCTAGCCTGAGCGCTAACCCTAACCATAGCCTCGGCTA
>NC_063372.1:61900-129557 GCF_021869965.1 Rhincodon typus | reverse complement strand
GACTTTCTTAAGTTGGCTTGTACAGCAGCAGCATTTGGGTTTTTCACTGGGAACATAACTATGAACCACAGATTCAACTGGCAACTTCTCAGCCAAGATATTTTCCAGCAATTTCTGCTTTTGTTTCAGATTTTCAGCATCCACAGCTCTTATTGTGTTTTGTCTCAGTGTTTAACTTATTGCCAAATCTCTTCCATGATGCGGACGTGCCAGTGTCGGACTGGGGTGGATAAAGTCAAAAATCACATGACACCAGGTTATAGTCCAACAGTTTATTTGAAATCATAAGTTTTTGGAGCACAGCCCCTTCATCAAGTGCAGTGACAGGAGAGCGCACAGACACAGAGTTTATAGGCAGAGATCAAAGGAACATACAACTGGTGAGAGTGGAGTGAACATACCTAAAATGGCTGACTGACTGCCTCCTGTTGAATCTTTCTTCTAATTCATTCATTGTGGGCATCACTGGCTGGACCAGCATTTATTGCCCATCCCTAACTGCCCAGAGATGGGGTGGGGGGAGAGTAAATGAATGGTGGAGATTGGGCCCAAAGAGAGAGGAAAAACAGTTGGACAAAGGAGTGGTTAAAGGTCAATCTGGGGGAATGAATAGCTGTGAGTTTTGGCAAATACCTTACCAAACACCAGCAGCGACAACAAAATTAATGGCGGTGAACAAGAAAAAGAAAAAAAGATCGGAACGGAAATCCTGTCAAAGAGAAGAGCAGAAATACTTCAAGGTGGCCATCCTTGGAAGAAATGTCAAAAATCACACGACACTAGGCTATGGCCCAACAGGATTATTTGAAACCACAAGCTTTCGGAGTGCTGCCCTTTCGTCAGGTGTGGTGAGAGGGAAGCACACAAACACAGAGTTTATAGGCAGAGAGACGAAGGGCAGAGAGATCAAAGGATCATATAACTGGTGTGAGTGGGGTGAACAAACCTAAAATGGCTGACTGACTGCCTCCTGTTGAATCTTTAATCATTCATACATTCCTGCATTCTAGAAATTGCAGAAGCAGGGTATGGAGAACTCTGTTAGTTTTGATTGATTAAGATACAAATTCCAGAATCTGTTTCAAGTCACAGCTCTGAGAGTCTCCATAGACAATGTATCAATGAATCTTGATTTCAACAGTGAGGATTCAAGGAAGAGGTGTTGTAATATAGGAAGGACAAGTCAGCAAAAGTTCAGCACGGATTAGTGGTCACAAAGACAAAGGAGAAAGAAAATAGGACAAAATACAAAAGGCAGCAGGGAAAATGGTGGGCAGTCAGTAAGGACATGGTACAGCAGACAACAAAATTAAACTGGATTAAAAAAAAGAAATAAGAAGTGACCGTTAAAAAGAGAGATCCAAGGAGCTACAGTTTTTGTCAAAGGAGTTGAATTCAAGAAAGAACCGATTCTGAAAGTTTACAGTAAGATTTCCCCAAATGATCAGCAAGACAATAATGAGAGGACACAAATTCCAATGCATCACAATAAAAAATTAGATTAGACTGAGTCAGATATTAAAGGGTGCAGTGTGTGAGGGGTTATAGGATTAGACTGGGTGGGATATGGAAGGGCACTGGGAGCAAGATGGAGAGTGTGTTTGAACTGGGTGGGATACAAAAAGGTGATGGAAGCCAGGAGGAAGATTGAGGTAAGTATGGGTGGGATATTAAAGGATCCGGGGTATGAGGGGGCAGAATAGGATATTAAAAAGATAAGGAGGAGTGAGGAGGAGAGTGAGTTTAGACTGGCTGGCCCATGTGAAAGAAGCACTGGTATCATGCTGGGACATTCTACGGTTTAATAAAAAGGAAATAATTGTCTCTTTCAAAGTGAGCCCGAAAAGAACCAGTTGCATCATCCCATTCACTCCCATAACAGGAATCTTTCTCGTCACTATGGCAAATAGGTCCCGTTGAAATTGTTTTTCTAGTGAGGCCAATGGACTAACACTTGGCTGTGTTTAATTATTGATGAGTTGCACAAACAAACAGTTTCCACAAATTGAAATAAATAATTCTAAAATTATGAACTTCAATGCTTCCGTAACACTGCAACCAAATCCAAATGAAAGTATACGACATATCAAAAGAAAACCATGTACCCATTTTGACATAGTTCAAAGTATAATGAAAGCGACATTGTGCAGGGAAACAGCAGGTCAGGGAAGTTGTTCTATTAAACTTATACCTCTTATACTTCAATATAAAAGGTTCCAGGATGGAACATATTTTCCTAAATTTAAAGTAAAGAATCCAGTTGAAAGGTCAAATTTATTGTTGATGGTTCTACAATCAGAAACTCTGTTATTAGAGATCACAATTCTGTAGATGAAATGGTATCTGCTGCCAGTAGGGTCATCCTCATGCTTCAAGTGTGTTTGATCTTCAGCGGTCAGAAGATAAACCCATGATTCAATGAAATTCAATACTTGAAAATGTTGACTCTGATTTAATAGGTGAAGAGTTGCACAATCTTTTTGCCACTACCATACTATAAATGAAAAGTTGTACTCAGGCCAGACTGGAAACCCTCATGGGTTTTGAACTGCACCCCAGTGCCCAGAGTGTACAATTTCAGCTAATACATCAGTACAGCACTGGGGGTGTGCGCATGTTAAATTAAGATAATAAAATGAAGTATCAGATGGATGCAAAAACTAATGCAAAAGGAGCAGGGAGTCAATATCAGTCTCAACCACAAAAGGAATACCTGGTTATTGCAACTTGTAACACAAGACACTAAATTGGTAAGTGTCATTTAGTGTTCCTTACGCTCCTCCTTCTCCTACCTTAGAGATGACTGCAATATCCTTATTTGTTTGTGGAGATTTCACAAATGAAAGAATGGACAGCTTTTGAGCATGGAACTGGATTTTTGAATTCCATTGTGCTCACTGTCTGTTCAACAGAAACTTATCTGATGACTCATATTGTTTCTCTTAAGTCCACACTCGTCATCCTAAAGGTCAGTGCATGTGAATACAGACAGGTTGTTTATACACGAAAATAAGCAGAGCTACGCAGAGACATGGCACAAAGTAAAACACATTAATGTTTTGGTGAACAATCGCTGATCATCCTTCTGAGGAGACAAGTAAATGGAAAGCAAACGAATATCACAGATAAAACGTGATCCATTGCCACTCACTGTGTTGAACTTTAAGTAATTCAAAAGTCACGACTGGAGAAACGAGCAACACATGACATCAATAGAACCTCACACTTCCATTCAATTTAACCCAAAATTATAGCCTCAAAGTCACAGACTTATAAAGGACAGAAGAGGTACTTCATCCCATCAAGTCTGCATCAACCTATCTACACTAATCCCACTTTCCAGCACTTGGCCCATAGCCTATGACATTTCAACTGCTCATCTTTATTACTTCTGACAAGGTTGTGAGGCTTCACATCTTTCAATACCCTTGCAAGGAGTGCATTCCAGATTGCTACTACCATCTGGGTGAAAATACTTTCCTCAATCTCATCTAAACGCCCTGCCTTTCACCATATATGTTATGCCGCCTCCCGATTGACTCTTCAACAAAAGAAAACAGCTGCTTTCTATTCACCTTGTCCACGCCCCTCAAAGTTTCATAGACCTCAATCAGGTATCCCCTTAGCCTTCTGTGCACTAAAGAAAACTCAAGCTTATTCAGCCTTTCTGGTCCATGCAATTCAGATCTCGTAATCCTGAAACATTCATGGAATTGTAGAGCCTGAAGATGTGAAAAATGCTACCTAGTTAGTAGAGAAATCCCAAATTTCAATATTTCAACTTGCAGTATGTGAGAACAGAGTTAAGCTTTACATGCAACACCTGACACTCCCTAATGCAGATCTGTGTAGCCCACAAAAATCAGGCTTTGGACACCCTTCCCTTACCCCAATGCTTAAACAACTCACGCAGCAATTACATTTCACAGTACAACCCGGTTGTGTTTTAACATACATTTGAGAGTTTAGTCCATGCTAAAGTCACAAAAGGAACATTACCTCTTACAAAAACAGGTCCAGCAGCATATGTTGAGAGAAAAACAGAATTTACATTTCAAATCTAATGATCCTTCATCAGAACTGATATTATCTCTCCACAACCTTCAAAAACTACTTAAAACTTACAGCTTCACTGCTGTCCCCGCGCATCTTTAGTATTATGCAACCGTCGTGGTATTGTTCCATTCTTATCTACCTGAATATAGTGAAAACATCATTTCTTCCCAGAAATGTCAGGTCATGCCATAGTCCTCTCCTTCCTTGCATGCATTGTCCTTCCAAATTATGTTATTTCCAGGCACTGAATCAGATTTCACTTGTACACTGATGATACTGAGCTTCGCTTCACTACCAATTCTCTATATCCTATTAGTGCCTTCAGGTCATGAAAATTGCTTGCCAAAATCCACTTTCACGAGTCAGAACTTCCTCCAATGGGAAAGGAAGCCAAAGCTATCGCTTTTAGCCCCAACAGACTGAGCTTTGTCACTGATCCCATCATTATCCTCTGCCACCCCATTATGAATATTTGAATCAGACTTCCCACAACTCCAGTGCCCTGATCAACCCACATTCTATTGATCATCAAGATTGTCCACTTGCACCTCCAACAATATTGGTTGGCTTTACACTGGCTTTTGTCACCTTAAGACTACCAGTAAACACTCTCCCCATCTGACTTTCCATCATTCCTGCATTCAAACTTACCCAAAACTCTGCCACTCATATCATATCACACAGTCCACTAACCCATCATCCATGTTCTTACCAATTTACTTTAGTTCATCGCCCAATGCACTGATGTTAAAATCGTCATCCGTAAACCCCTCTTGCAGCCTCATTGTATCATATCTTCATTCTCAGATTTTGTGCAATATTTCATTGCCGTTTCAGATTGGTGTAGTCAGAATTTTCAGCCACCTTGTGTCTGCTTTCTGAAGCTTCCAATTGGAACTCTTCAGCTTCTCAACTTATGAAACATCATTCGTAACACAGAATCCATGGATCAGAGAATGTTCAACAGGTAACCAAGAGGATAGATGAGGGTAGGGCAATGGATGTTGTCAAATGAACTTTAGTAAGGCCTTTGACAAGGTCCTGCATAGCAAGCTAGTCATGAAGGTTAGGTCACATGGGATTCAGGGAGAGCTAGCTAATTGGACTCAAAATTGGCTTGAAGGTAGGAAGCAGAGGGTGATGGTTGAAGAACAAAAACAGAAGTTGCTGGAAGAGCTCAGCAGGTCTGGCAGCATCTGTGAAGAACAAAATCAGAGTTAACGTTTTGGGTCCGGTAACCCTTCCTCAGAAGGAAAGAATAGCCCTGACAAAATGTTACTTGCCAGTTAGCTGCCCAAACTCAAATGTCATACAGATCTTGCCGTATATGGATGTGGCTGCTTCAGCATCTGAGAAAGAATGAATGGTGTTGAACATGGCTGCTGATGATTGCATAACCTACATTTCTGACCTTTGATGGAGGGAACATCATTGATGAAGACGGTTGGAACTAGGACATGACCTGTAGAAACTCTTACAGTAATGTTCTGAGGTTAAAATGATTGACCCAAACGAGCACAGCTAGTTTTATCCAATTGAACTCCCTTCTGTGTTGGGCCCTGCAAAAAAAAATTTCATCAGCACTGATTTATCATCCATTTCCAGTCGCTGGACTTAGCATTTCTCTACATTAAATGGTATTTGCTACCCATCGACCAAGCTCCACAATCTGCCCAGTTCCCCTATATTTAATCAGCCTGTTCAATTTACAGTCCTTCAGTTTGATGCCTCGGCAAACTTCCATTGTTAATACTCAAAGATGCTGTACAAGTGCTCTAGACATCACTTAGCAGTTTTGTGAAAATGTAATTCTTGACTGAATGATCTGACATTTGATTTCAAGGTTCTGTTCTCCTTGTTTTGGACTCCCTCTTCAGCAACGTTTTGCCCTGTTCACCATTTTAACTTGTTTTATTTCTTATCATAAATACCTCAATGAGACCACACTTTTTCCTCTACTCAAAATATACTCCAAAAAGGCCAACTTGCTGCTACTGCAACCTTGACACATTTTTTGCAATGTCATGCAAAATAAAACAAATTCTAAGCCAGATGTAACCACTGTTTCCCAGCCCATGCTGGCTAACTGGAGGAATAATGAATTGTGACGAATCAGATTTACAGACAAAACAATGGCTAGATGGACAAGTGCAGAATTATCACCTCAAACTTCACTTTAACATTTTATAGTAGCCTGCGATAATTCTAAGCTAAGGCGAAATCTCAAAATTGAATTTTAACAATTATGTAGCTTGTCATTTTGAAATTTGTTTTGCAAAAGCAACTGAAACTGCTGAAATATCACCTCCCAAATATTGCTGCTAAACAAGAGCATGTTCAGAAAATCAGGGATGAAACACAAAGACCCATTACTGAGTTACAACTTATGAGATTTATCAACTCATTCAGAAATGGATGATAATATGGGAAACCACTTCATTTGTAGTTCAGCTCCTTGCATCAACTCTATGCACTTCTAACCACTTTGAATGGACGTTCATAGTGAATAAAAACATAGAGCCCATAAATGGACTGGCACTGTTGATGTGTAACCAAGTCCAGGGTTTACCTGGCCATTCCCACGAATGTGGGGGAGTTGCTGGTGACAATTTTCATTCTTGTTGGCACTCTGGGCACTAGCTAACCAATGCGGCTATATTGGCGTCCAATTCTGGCCACCAGACATAACTTCTCGCCAACACTGAATTGAAACTGAACACAATACTCTAAATGTGGTCTGACCAATGATTTGTACAGCTGTAGCATCATTTTGTTGCTTTTCTACTCTAGGCTTTATTTATAAACCCAAGGAGCCTTCTTAACAACTGTTTCAACTTGCCTGGCCGCTTTCAGAGAACCTTGCACATGAACATTGTGGGCGGCACAGTGGCACAGTGGCTCAGTGGTTAGCACTGCTACCTCACAGCGCCAGGGACCCAGGTTCGATTCCATCCTCAGGCGACTGTCTGCGTGGAGTGTGCACATTCTCCCCGTGTCTGCGTGGGTTTCCTCCGGGTGCTCCGGTTTCCTCCCACAGTCCAAAGATGTGCAGGGTAGGTGGATTGGCCGTGCTAAATTGCCCGTAGTGTTCAGGCATGTGTAGATTAGGTGGGTTAGAGGGGGATGGGTCTGGGTGGGATGCTCTGAGGGTCGGTGTGGACTTGTTAGGCCGAAGGGCCTGTTTCCACATGTAGGGATTCTATGATTAATGAACTCCAAGGTCATTTTGCTTCTATACTCCCATCGAAAGATTGAGACTGATCCTTAGTACAAAACTGGCTACACAAGTAGGTACCATGTTTAGAAAAGCAAGAAGGGTGCAATTGGGAGTTAAAAGTGGAAATATTATTTTCCCTCCCCAACATTCAAACTCAACATTAAAATTCCTCACTTGAACCACAACTCTAGCTCACTAACATCACCTGCCCCACCCTCCATACCAAAAACAAAACATCTTTGTGTATACAAAAATAGTTTTAAAATCCTAATTTCTCTCTTGTAAAATAGCAAAAGAACGAGCAAGTGGGATAAGAAAAACAATTCAACATTGTGTACTTCCTCCTGCAATGCAAAAAAGGGGAATCCCATAAAATCAAAAGATATTTGAATTCCACCAGGTTTTTACCTGAAGTATGACACAGAAAGATTTCAAGTCTTTTTTTGAAAAAAATCTCCTCCCACAAGCTCCTGTTCCAATACTACAATCAATGCCAATTAAGTATCAATCCATCAAACATAAGATTATACAGCAGTTTTTCTTGAGAACCATCAGCCTCCCAGTATCAGTCATCACAGGTTGCCTATTTATGTCCACAACACAGCAGCCAGCACCACAGGTGACATGAAGAGGATCTCAAGCAGCTCAGAATCATACTATGAGTATCACTGCATAAAAGCAGTTCTCCTTTCTTCACCGAGTTTGGTCCTTATGAAACTCTACCAATATGCAAGAAAAACAAAGTGTTTGAAATACTGAGGTCTTTCAGCATATGTGAAGAGACAAACAGGCTTAATGTTTCAAGTCAAATAGGGCTCTTCTTCAGAACAATATACTGTCGGACATGCCACACATTTCAGTCATCTACAAAGTAAAAAGAAACAGTCCTGCAGTGGGTCACAATGTCCCTTACATAACAGCCAATTATGCAGGAATCGCAAACTGCTCAAAGTACTCAATCTTCATTTTTCACTAAGTCAACTATGCATGTTGGAGGCAATGACCAAGTGGTATTATTGCTAGACAATTAATCCAGAGACCCAGGCAATATCCTGGGGACCTGGGTTCAAATCCCACAATGGCAGATGGTGGAATTTTAATTTTTCTTTAAAAAGAATCTCAAATTAAGAGTCTAATGTTGACCATGAATCCATCGTTGATCATCATAGAGAATACCTACAATGTGGAAGCAGTTCTGAAACGTTAACTCTGTTTTCTCCTTCACAGATGCTGCCAGACCTGCTGAGCTTTTCCAGCAACTTTGTTTGTTTTTACCTCCTTAAATAATTTATCAGTAAAATTGGACCCTTGGTCTGACTGAATCTCCCTGGGTAATCCATAATGGGTAAAGAAAGCAAGCAACTCCTCCACAACCTTTTGGCCATAACATTCTGTAATGGAATTGCCTCCGGGAATCTTGTAGACACATCCATTATGGTTAGCAAATGTTGGTTCCCACTTTTGGTTTTAGGGAGGGGACCTACACAATCAATGCTCTGTACAACTCAACATTACATCCTTGATCTTATACTCTATGCCATGACTGAGGAAAGCATGTGTCCCATATGCCTTCTTAACTATCCTATTCACGTGCTCTGCCGACTTCAGGGATCTGTGAATAATTCCCCCAAGATCTCTCTGTTCCTCTAAGCTACCCAGTGTCCTGCCATTCATTAAATACTCCTTCATCTTGTTTCTCCTTCTAAAATGCAACACCTCGCACTTATCAGGGTTAAATATCATCTGCCACTGGTCTACCCATCTATATCTTCCTGTAACCTAGAAACTTCTTAATCCCTTTACTAATCTCTCTGCTGTCATATGGGAGCTTACAACCCGTCTGCCCATATTGTGCCATATTAGCTGCTTTTCCGAGGCAGCAGAAAGTGTAGATGGAGTCAACGAAGGAAGGCTGGTTTTCATGATGGATTGGGCTGAGTTCACAACTCTCTAATTTCTTGCAGACTTGGGCACAGCAATTGTTGTACCAAGCTGACATTCATCCAGATAGAGATAGCAGGAACTGCAGATGCTGGAGAAACTGAGATAATAAGGTGTAGAGCTGGATAAACACAGAAAAACCCTTCTTCTGAAGAAGGGTCTAGGCCCGAAATGTCAGCCTTCCTGCTCCTCTGATGCTGCTTGGCCTGCTGTGTTCATCCAGCTCTACACCTTGTTATCTCACATTCATCCAGATAGGATGCTTTCTATGGTGCATCTATAAGATTGGTAAGAGTCATTGTGGACATGCCAAATCACCTTAGCCTTAGAATGCGTATGGCATGCTTGCCTTTGTTGGTCAGGGAATTGAGTACAAGAGTCAGGATGTCATGTTGCAGCTTTATAAGACTTTGGTTAGGCTTTTAATTCTGGTCACCACATTACAGGAAGGATGTGGAGGCTTTGGAGAGGGTGCAGAAAAGGTTGACCAGGATGCTGCCTGGATTAGAGAGTATGAGCGTGAAGGAGAGGCTAGAAAAACTTGGGTTATTTTCTCTGGAGCAGCAGAGGCTGAGGGGAGACTTGACAAGTCTACAATGAGATGCATAGATAAGGTTGATGGTCAGAACCTTTTTCCCAGAGTTGAAATGTCTAAGTTCAAAGGAGAACAGAGTGGTAGGAGTCTGGAAAACACTGCCAGGGGTAGTGTTGGAGGCAGATACAATAGGGGCATTTAAGAGATTTTTAGAGAAGCACCTGAATATGCAAGGGCTGGAGGGATATTGACCAAGGGTAGGCAGAAGGGATTAGTTTAACATTGTGGGTGTTCCTGTGCTGTACAATTCTCTGTTCTATGTTCTGAGGAAGTAGAGGCATTGGTGCACTTTCTTGACTGTAACATCGACGTGAATGGACGAGGATAGATCGTTGGTGGTACTGACTGCTAGGAACTTGAAGTTCTTGATCACCTCCACCTCAGCACCATTGATAAAATGTGCCTTCCACTCTGCTTCCTGAAGTCGATGACCAGCTCCTTCAATTTGCTGACATCGACTTGGAGATTGCTCTCTTTACACAATTCCATTAAGCTGTTTGAGATCTGGCCCACCATGGTGGTGTCATCAGCAAATTTGTAAATGGAGCTGGAGCTGAATTTGGCCACACAGTCAAGAATGTAAAAGGAACATAGTAATGGACTGAGTACGCAGCCTTGCGGGGAACTGGTGTTAAGGATTATTGTGGAGGAACTGCCGTCCTCTTTGGATCCTGTTCTCCTGTTGAGCATGGATCCCACACGATCCCCTTCTCTGTGGTTACTAAGCCGACTTCTCCTAGAATCCTCCTCAGCTGCTTTTTACTGCTGCCCTCCGTTATATGTGGGAACTCCAGAGTGTTTTCTGGAACCGAGATAACCTCGTGCAGGGAGTGAGTTCAGCAGTAGTAGCTCAAACTCTGGCTTTCAGAACTTGAGCAGCAGCTGGCGTCACTTGGGCAAAACTGTGATGACAGCTTCGTAGAAAGCATGTTTATAGATTTGGTCAACGTGCAGCTTAAGAGTGTACAGAGACAGAGGGAAAGGGTGATTACCAGGCAGCCAAGTAGAATCATGCAGGTAGTGCAGAATTTCCCTGAATGTAGCTCACTCTCCAACGAGCATTCAGTTCTGAATATTTATGAGAACAATGGTTCATCTGGGGAATGCAACCAGAGCCAAGATCATAGCACCTGGGCTAGCTCAGCTGCGTACAGAGCATGAAGGTGAGGGGGAAAGCAGTTATTGCATCAAAGTTGATAGTTAGACGAACAGGTGTTTCTGCAGTCAGATGTGAATACAACATAGTATGTTCCCTCCCTGATGCCCAAGTCACAGATGTCATTGAGCGACTGCAGAGTACCCCTGAGGCAGGAGGATGAATAGCTAGTAGTTGTGGTCCACATCAATCCAACAATGTAAGCAGAAAGAGGGAAGTGGTAGTGCAATCAGAATTTAGGGAACTAGAAAGGAAATGAGCAATCAGGACCTCAAAAGTAGCAAACTCCCAAAAACTTCCAATATAATGCACAAATGAAGATAGAAGTAGGAGGATGAACATGTGGCTGGAGTGATGGTGCAGAAAAAAAGGCTTTAGATTCCGGGGAGACTGGTAGCAGCTCTGGGACAGATTGGAGCTGTGAGGTTGGCCATGTTGCACCTAAATGGAGACAGGTGCTATTTTCTTGTGGGGCAATTTGCTAGTGCTATTAGGGAGTATATAAACTAAATTGGCACTGTGGGAATCATTAGGCAATATCAAAGAGGAATACCCAAGGTGCACAGAATGCTGGGAGACAGATAGCAGTGCAGTAGAAAATAATAAGTTATTTGCAAAGTTCAAAGTAAGGGGGAAAGTACGAAAGTCTAAATTAGGGTTACTGTGCATGCATTTCAACAAGTGGAGCAAGGTAATAAAATTGGTGAGTTGCAGGTGCATATAGCTACATAGTAAAGGAGACACAGCTGGATCTACTTTTGGGAATAAGGTGGATTAAGTGGATTATAAGACAGTCATAGAACATAGAACTATACAGCACAGGAATGGACCTTTTGGCCCACAACGTTGTGCCAACATGTTGCCAAATTAAACTAATCCCTTCTGCCTGCCCTTGATCCGTATCCCTCCATTCCTTGCACTTTCATGTGCTCATCTAAAAGTCTCTTAAATGCCCCTATCATATCTGCCTCCTCCACCATCCCTGGCTGTGCATTCCAGACTCCTACCACTCTGTTTAAAAAATTGCCCCTCACATCTCCTTTGAATTTCTCCCCTCTCACCTTAAATGCATGCTTCCTAGTATTAGACATTTGGGAAACATTTAAGATAAAGTAATCATTGTAACACAGGGATAACAAGGTGTAGAGCTGGACGAACACAGCAGGCCAAGCAACATCAGAGGAGCAGGAAGGCTGACGTTTCGGGCCTAGACCCTTCTTCAGAAGGGTTTCTGAAGGAGTCAGAAGAATTTCATTTCATTCCAGCTCTACACTTTGTTATCTCAGATTCTCCAGCATCTGCAGTTGCTACTATCATTGTAACACAGGTTTAGGTTTGCTGTTGACAAGGACAAGGGACAATCCAGACTAGGAATAATTAACTGGGGAAAGCTAATTTCATTGGGGTAAGAATGAATCTTGGTAAACTGATAAATATTTATCTGCGAGAGAGGAAAAAAGAACCGGTCCGTCTTCAAATTATTCATGCTCTGCGGTCCAGCATAAATGCAGATGACCGCACTCTTTTCAGATCACTCCTTTAACCAGGTGGAAACTGCTTTATAAATATCTGTTCTCAATCATAAAGTCATAGAGTCAAACAGCACAGAAACAGACCTTTGGTCCAACCAGTCCATGCTGAACGTAATCTCAAACTAAACTAATCACACCTGCCTGCTTCTAGGTCATATACCCCCAAACCTTTTAAACGTTGTAATTGTACCCACATCCATCACTTCCTCTGGAAATTCATTCCACACATGAACCACGCTCTGTGTAAAAAAAAATTTTCCCCTCGTGTCTGTTTTAAAATCTCTCTTCTCTCACCTAAAAACGTGAAATCTTGAAATCCACCATTCTATGCTCCAGTGAAAGAAGTCCCAGCCTATCTTTATAACTCAAACCTTCCATACCCAGCAACATCCTGGTAAATCTCTGCTGAACCCTCTCCAGCTTAATAATATCCTTCCTAATAACAGGGTGACCAGACCTGGACACAGTATTCCAGAAGCAACCTCACCAATGTCCTGTACAACCTCAACGTGACGTCCCAACTCCCTATACTCAAAGGACTGAGCAATGAAGGCAAGCGTGCCAAATGCCTTCTTAACCACCCTGTCTATATGCAACGCAAACTTCAAAGAATTATATACCTGAACCCCTGGGTCCCTCTGTTCTACAACACTGCCCAAGGTCCTACCATTAATTGTAGAAGCCCTACCCTTGCTTGTTGTACCAAAATGCAAGACCTTGCATTTATCCAGATTGAACTCCAACTGCCATTTTTCAGCCCATTGACTAATTTGATCAAGATCCCTTTGTAGTCTTAGAAAATCTTCTTCACTGTCTCTAATGAATCCATTAGGTAATGGAGAATTCAAGGGATATCTGTTCTCCCACAACTTCAACAACTTTTGCATCTTCTCCATTTACTAATTTAATTTCCATCTGTGAGGGAAGCACCTACCTACATATTGGCAGTTACACAGAAATGAGAGGATCAGTATATGGCAAGGTCAGAGAGGTCATTTTCGATAGTTTTCATCTCAATTATTTTAATATTCTCATATTTGCAATGAGATCAGTGGAATTTCCAGCAACTTTATCAGCGACTCAACTCCAGTTGTATTTCATCTTGTTGCTAACTGTTTTACAGCTACCTTTGTGTTGTTTTTGGACGTGGCGGTGCCAGTGTTGGACTGGGGTGGACTAGGTCAGAAATCACATGATGCTAGGTTATAGTCCAACACATTTATTTGAAAACACAAGCTTTCGGAGCCTCAGTCCTTCTTCAGGTGTTAGTGAGGGAGGTGGTATCAGACACAGAATTGAAAAGTAAAAGATCAAAGGATAACACCACTACTGAGGATGTATTAAAGATTTAACAGCATCTTAGGTTTGTTTAATCAGTTAGGAGGTTTTAATTGATTAATATGTATATGTAAATCCCCGAATTTCTTTCAAGTCACTGCCCTGAGAGAACTAAGGGTTTTATTAGTGTAAAGAAGAGGTGATATTTTAGTTCAGAAAATGCATGTTAGGTGTGAGGCCTTGTTTAAAATCTGTTTGTGTTTTGGTCTGAAGTCAGACTGGTTTAATTTCTAAAGTAGGAATTTATAAAACGCCACATTGACTGACTGTCTATAAATTGTGTGCATTTAGAACAAAATAGAATGTATCTGCAAATACAAATTCACCCCATAGATTTATATGTTTGTGCACGAGCGTGCGTGTGTGCACGAGAGTGTATAAGGCTGGCAGGCAAAACTATGGATGAACAATAGGCTGTTTTTGAAGAAGAGATAGCTCAGGCTCAGGCACAGTCGCAGCTGTCTATAGCACATAAAAAGGACCTTCAGCCCAGTAAGTCTGCACCAGTCAAAAACAACTACCTAACTATTCTAGAGATAGTAAGAACTGCAGATGCTGGAGTCAGAGATGACACAGTGTGGAGCTGGAGGAACACAGCAGGCCAGGCAGCATTAGAGGAGCAGGAAAGCTGATGTTTCAGAAGAAGGGTCCCGACCCTTGGTGGATGGTGTGGTCAGGGTCAAAGGCTGCAGACAGATCAAGAAGAGCCAGAAGGGATGGTTTCCCTTTGTCACATTCTCACCGGATGTCATTTATGACTTTGCAAGATCCTGTATCCTAACAGTAGCAAGGGCAGATCTGGGATCCAAACTTGGAGTTGCAGGATAGATAGGAACCAATTTGGAAGGCGACAACGCAATTTTGGACTTCAGAGAGGAAAGGGAGGTTGAGAACATAAGAAATAGGAGTAGGAGTTGACGAGTAGACATTAGTTATGTCTACTGCTTGGCACTTTCCAATGGCCACTTTACATTTAAAAAACAAATTACTCATTTAAATTATCAATTTATTGACTAGAAATTATATTTTCACAAAACAAGGTAATGACTATATCCAATAAAAATGAATCTAACCTAACATCTCCTTGACATTCAACAGCATCACCATCTCTTAAATCCCTATCACCAACATCTTGGAGGTTAACACTGACCAGAACCTTAAACTGGACCAACTATATAAATGCTGCATTTATAAGAGCAGGTCAGAAGCTAGGAATTCTGTGGTGAGTAACTCACCTCTCGACTTCCCAAAGCCTGTCCAGCATCTACAAGGCACAAGTCAACAGTGTGATAAAATACTCTTCACTTCCCTAGATCAGTGTGACTGTAACAACATTCAAGAAGCTCATCTTGGACAAAGCAGCTCCAAATGATTAGCATCCTATCCATCATCTTCAACACTTACTCCCTCCATCCTCACTGATGCATAGTGGCAGCAGCATGTACCATGTACAAATGCACTGGAGCAACTCACCATGCCTTGCATTCCAGTCACAAGTGTGCACATGCATCTTCAGATCCATTTGCCAGCATTAAGTGACCATGTGACACCTAAAGAATGGACACAACACAACCCATTTTAGTCCCAGCCATGCAGAAATTGATGTCAAAGCTGTTTGCCTAACCTTGATATTAACAAATAAACTGCTACATTTCTCATCTTTAGAGAAGTCATTATATTTCACACGTACTGCACCGATTGCAATTTAAGATGCTCTTACTAGGTCGAAATACAATGTATGCTGTGTTCATCATTCACATGTGTTGCCCACATTCAAATAATCTATCTGATCCATTTCATAACTCTTAACTAAACCGAGCAATGTCGCTCTCTTTATCTACATATAGTCATACCGATTAAAGAAGGGAGCCTGCACACATTGCAGGGATTCCATCTTCTTTGTTCTGTTTACTCAGGCCCTATATCAATCAGAGAGTAATTAAAATCTAGGACAATAATGTTATTGTTCACTCATCTCCCCTTCTTCTGATCTCTTCCACAATTGGGGGTTTTGTGTTATGTAATACTGTCACTACTCCTCCGCTTTTCTTAACTATTCTGTCCCTCCTAAAAAAAACACTCCCAACGTGTTTATTTTCCACTCCTGCTCAGATTGGAGCCAAGTTTCTGTTTATGCTGTTCAATCTATATCTTCTTGTGACATTACTAGTTCTAACACCCCCTGTTTACTTCCCACACTCAGGTGTCTTGCAATATGAGCCCTTTGTCTTTTTCAAGTTTACATTTAAAGCTACACCTTTTCCCTTAAGAATTTTGCCCAAAGGAACACCTTTATCCTGGTCTTCTTCCTGGTTAGGACAGATCAATTTGATTTTCCACCTCTATTCCTCCTGAAAACAAGCTCCTTTTGCAGGGTTATTCCCCCACATTTACCTCATCAGTTTCCACACTATTGAATTTACCTCTTTGATTGCTTTGACTTTTGCTGCTACTTTTATTCAGAATATTTATTTCATTAGCTCCCTTTCTGTTCAGCTGGACCCCTATCCTGCGGAATACCTCATACCTTCCTCAGAGCCACTCCAATGCCTCAACACAAATGTACTTCCCCACACCAGCCCTGAAAACCACACTTTGAGTGGCTGAATCTTCCGACCCTTAGCCATTAGGTGACAAGGGTCTGGAGATTACCATCTCTGAGGTTCTGCTTCCTAATCTCTCTCAAACATTTTCCAGAATGTTAGTTCTTTTTTCACTACATCCTTGATTCCCACAAGTAGTACTTCTCTTGCTCAAGTTCCAAGATGTTTTCCAATCTGTCCAAAATATCCTTGCCCTGAGAATCTGGGAGGGAACAAACACCACAAGACATACAGTCTGAATGACAGAAGATAGTGCTCAGCCTTCTACTGAGACTCCTGTTATCAGTGAATCCTTAACAGACAGGTTAAGGAGGTGGGATAACTCTATTAGTAAATAAAATCTGTACTGTTGTGAAAAATGATTTTAGCTTAGAAGCTCATGCATTGAATGAGTTTGGGTGGAGATCAGAAATGGGAAGGGAAAGAAGTTGCTGGTGAGAGTAGCCTGAAGTCCCCACACAGAAATGCAATGTATAAATCAAAAATAAGAGGCCTGCAAAAATGATACTGCAATAATTCCGAACCACTTCAATCTTCATTTAGATTGGACAAATCAAATCTAACCTTTCTCGGAACAATATAATGTGGAACAAATTGAAGGATAGGCTGTCTGTGCTAAACCAAATATTAATTAAATTGAACAAAAAGGCTTATAAATGTTGTGAAGAATAGTATTTGGCCAGCAGACTGGAAAAATGTTTAGAAACCAGCAAAGGTTGATTGAAAGTAAGAAATAGAAACTAGATTAATAAAGTAGTAAATAGATTCTGACTGGCAAGAAATCAAACAAAAATGTCAGTGAGAAATCTGTAAGTACATATCAAGGATGAAAGAACCTATTAGATATTTGTACTTTACAGACTGGAGAAATTAAGAATGGGAATTGGAAAAGAAGGAAATGGCAGTAACTTTGAATAAATCTGTTTTATTTTTTTCACAGTACAAGTCATCAAAATAATCTGGGGATGAAATGAAAGAAAGAACTTCTAAACAACAATTATATTGAACTCAAAGTATTAACTTTGTTTGTCTCTCCACAGATGCTGCCGGACAGAGTGGGTTTCATCAGCATTGGTTTCCAGCATCCGTAGGACTTCGCTTTTAGCTGTGGAAGCTGTCATTGAATGCATTTAAGTCTGAAGTAGAGAGATTTTTCATTGACAAGGGTCACGAGCGATAAGCAGGAAAGTAGTGCCAAGGCCAAGATTCCAGCAGCCATACTCCTATTGATGGAACAAGCTTGAAGGGCCAAATGGCCTATTCCTGCATTTATTTCTAAGGGGTTATAACCTGCAAGTTCTGTGGTGCCATTGCAATCCATGTTATGGCCCTGTTGATCCTTTCCACAGAAAACTAGTGCTTCAAATTTCTGGAGTGAGCAGGGTGGAGCATTTGACTACTTCATCCACTGTCTGAGACTGAACATGGCTCCTTGTAGCTTAGTATCCTATTCAGATCTTTAGAGCTTTCAATCCCATTGCCTTCCCTTCACTAACACCATCTAGTTCCAACTCCAAAGCATTGTCCATGCTCACCTCTGCCTTAACTGTTAAAGCTCTCAGCCTTCAGCCTCTACTGCAAATATATTTTTCTGGCCAGCCTCCAATCTTCCAACTTCGACACCACAGTATTCTTTTTCATTACCACTTTAGCACCAGTTCCTACTGGGACCTTTGGAGGACTGACATAGTTGCTGAAAATGACTTAAAAAAACACATTCTTTAGAATGTGCTCTTTATATGTCAGGTATAGACAGTAGGGATTCAGTGAATCCCTCGGAGAATATAAAGGCAGTAAAAGTATACTTAAGAGGGAAATCAGGAGGGCAAAAAGGGGACATGAGATAGCTTTGACAAATAGGGTTAAGGAGAATCGAAAGGGATTCTACAAATACATTAAGGACAAAACAGTAACAAAGGAGAGAACAGGGCCCCTTAAAAATCAGCAAAGCCACTTATGTGCGGAACTGTAGGAGATGGGGGAGATGGGGGGCACAGTGACTCAGCAGTTAGCATTGCTGCCTCGCAACTCCAGGGACCCGGGTTCGATCCCACCCTCGGGTGACTGTCTGTGTGGAGTTTGCACATTCTCCCCGTGTCTGTGTGGGTTCCTCCAGGTGCTCCGGTTTCCTCCCACAGTCCAAAGGTGTGCAGGCTAGGTGGATTGGCCATGCTAAATTGCCTATGGTGTAGAACAGGTGGGTTATAGGGGGACGGGTCCAGGTAGGATGCTCCAAGGGTTGGTGTGGACTTGTAGGGCCGAAGGGCCTGTTTCCACACTGTAGGGATTCTATGATGATTCTATGATGATTCTTTGATGTTGATACTAAACAAATGTTTTGCATCAGTGCTTTCTGTGGAAAAGGGTATGAAAGATAGAGAACATGGGGAAATAAATAGCGACATCTTGAAAAAATGCCCATATTACAGAAGTGGTGGTGCTAACCATCTTAAAACGCATAAAGGTGGTTAAATCCATGGGACCTGATCAGGTGTGCCCTAGAACTCTGTGGGAAGCTAGGGGAGTTATTGCTGGGCCCCTTGCTGAGATATTTGTATCATCGATAACCACAAGTGAGGTGCCAGAAGACTGAAGGTTGGCTAACGTGGTGCCACTATTTAAAAAGATGGTAAGCACAAGCCAGGGAACTGTAGACTGGTGAGCCTGACATCTGTGGTAGGTAACTTGTTGGAGGGAATCCTGAAGTACAGAATTTATATGTATTTAGAAAGGCAAGGAATGAATAGGGATAGTCAACATGGCTTTGTGCGTGGGCAATCAAGTCTCACTAACTTGATTGAGTTTTTTGAAGAAGTAATGAAAAGGATTGATGAGGGCAGAGTGGTGGACGTGATCTACATGGACTTCATTAAGGCACTTGACATGGTTCCTCATAGTAGACTAGTTGGCAAGGTTAGATCACATGGAATACAGGAAGAACTAGCTATTTGGATAAAGAACTGGCTAGAAGATAGAAGGTAGTGGTTTAGGGTTGCTTTACAGACTGGACGCCTGTGACTAGCGGTGTCCCACAAAGATCGGTGCTGGGTCCGCTGTTCTTAGTTATTTATATAATGATTTGGATGTCAACATAGGAGATATGGTTAGTAAGTTTGCAGATGACACCAAAATTGGAGGTGTAGTGGACAGCGAAGATTACCTCAGAGTACAATGGGACCTTGATCAGATAGGCACATGGGATGAGGAGTGGCAGATGGAGATTAATTTAGATAAATGTGAGGTGCTGCATTTTGGAAAGGCAAATTAGGGCAGGACTTATACACTTAATGGTAAAGTCCTGGGGAGTCTTGCTGAACAGAAGACCTTGAACTGCAAGCTCATAGTTCATTGGAAGTGGAGTCCCAGGTACAGGGGGTTCTGCTATAACGCAAATTGGCTATAATGCGATGACAAATACGGGAACACTATTTCTAAAATGTGAACTTGTGTTGGCTATAAGGTAATTCCATTGGGGCACGGAGGAGTACGTGTCGACATCACATGATTGCTTCGTGGGCTTTGTCCTGAGCATGCGCAATGTTAGCACACATTTAAGAGGCTGATTGTAGCCACTGACGGTGATAAGGACAATGTTCTTCAATTTTGGAAGAGCTTTAACATCAAGAATGCAATTGACAATATCGTGGAGGTTTGGGGCGATGTCAATAAGGCCTGCTTGCATGTAGTTTGGCAGAAGCTTCTCCCAGATTTTTTACAAGATTGTAAAACCTTTGATCCATCAAAGGAGCTCCCAAGAATCAAAGAACATTGTGTTGATCTTGCAAAGCAAGCTGGATTTGAAGAAGTGGAGAGTGAGGATATTGTAGAGCTGTTTAAGTCCCACTGTGAAGACCTCTCTACAACTGATCTACAACAACTTGTTGCTGAGGGGAAATGGAAGCTGGAGATGAAGAAGTACCAGTCGAGGATGCAGCACCACAAGATCTTTCCACTTCTGTTTTGTCTTCTATCCTGAGGGAAATTGAGAAGCAGTTGCAGCTTTTAGAGGACAACATTTACAATGCAGAATGCAGCAGGACAGCAGTTTGTGGAATATGATCTTGTTTGGCACCTATGAACAGCTTCTTCATGAAAGAAGGAAAAGAACAGGGCAGCAAAAACTGGATGCCTTTTTTAAGCCAACCCCCAAGAAACAGTCAGAAGACAATGAACACAGCCATCCATTTCTGGAATTAACTATTTTTCGCCCTAACTCTGCAACCACAACTGCACCTGAAGGTGATAATGATGATGATGATGATCCTCAGTCCCTACATTAACAACAGAGGAATCTCAAAACCTCCTCCCCCATCAAGTCATCTTGATATTTTTTTCCAAGATAAGGTGCTAAATTTACTTTTATTTCATTATTAGATATGAATTAAACATTTATTCAAACTGTACTAGCCTTTGTGTTAAGCTTTTGAGTGATTTTTGAGCGATTTTGAGTGATATTTTTGGTGGTATGTCCCTAACCCAGTTTTTCCAGAGGCCTCATTATTTCTATAGACCGATTTTCAATAATGCGATGTTGTGCAGGAACACAACTATCGCATTATATCAGAACCCCCTGTAGACAGGATTGTGAGGAAGGCGTTTGATATGTTTGCCTTTATTGGTCAGTGTAGGAGTTGGGAGGTCATGATTGGAATACTGTGTTCAGATCTGGTCTCCATGTTATAGGAAGGATGTTGTGAAACATGAAGGGGTTCAGAAAAAATTTACAAGAATGTTGCCAGGGTTGGAGGGTTTGAGCTATGCGGAGAGGCTGAATAGGCAGGGACTATTTTCCCTGGAACATTGGAGGCTGAAGGGTGACCTTATTGAGGTTTTTATAAAATCATGAGGGGCATGGAAAGGGTGAATAGCCAAGGTCTTTTCCCCAGGGTGGGGGAGTCCAAAACTAGAGAGCATAGGTTTAAGCTGAGAAGGGAAAGACTTAAAAGGGACCTAAGGGGCAACTTTTTCATGCAGAGGCTGGTGCGTGTATGGAATGAGCTGCCAGAGGAAGTGGTGGAGGCTGGTAGAATGACAACATTTAAAAGGCATCTGGATAGGTATACAAATAGAAAGGGTTTAAGAGGTACATGGGCCAAATGCTGGCAAATGGAACTAATTTAATTTAGGATATCTGATCGGTTTGGATGAGTTAGACCGAAGGGTCTGTTTCCATGCTGTACAGCTCTTTGACTTCATATTGATACTGGAGTACATTAAACAGTTCCTGAATAACTATATTAAACCACATCTCTTAGTGTCCTAGTGTTCACAAGAAAAAGTTTTATAGAGTCTACCGAAAGGTTCGCAAGCAGGTGCAGTTACTCACAACGAATTTGATCAGGGAATGTGATTTTGTTAGCTAACTTGACTACAGAAATACAAGTTGTGCTGAATGTAATTTGTGCCATGTGATAATTTGATCTGCTTTTGCAATTCAGGCAAATTGGCCTTGAAAGAAGCAGCACAAACTAGTGGAGAATCCAAGCTGTATAACAGAGTTTGCCTCTTTGACCCATCGTATCTTAATGGTGGCACTGTTATCAACTAGTATGGTCTGAAAGATCTGATGGAATGAGGGAACCAATGATGGAGACTTTAACTGGGTTTGAATTAGAAATGGGTGGCTAGTAATCAGTGGGGTGAGAATTTATTGAATATTGTTAACTAAAATAAAGCTCTCACATAGAAGTGCTGATTTGAGTTCTGTTTAAATGTAGTTATTTCTTTGTAATATAACACTACTACAAAGCATTAGTTGATTATGGCATAACAATGTACGAGTATCCTTTCAGAGCAGGTACATGGTGCTTCTGCCATCGACTGTACTCTCTAACCTGACTGAGTTGAGCAGTAACATTGGAATTTTTTTTTAGACAGTCACAACTTTGTGGAGTCAGCAAACTGCTTTGAATAAAAGTTATCTCCCAGATGTTTATCCTAAAGAAAGTTAGTGCTATGAACAGAGAAGACAAAAGTAACGACCCGAAAGACAGGCTCAACATTTGAGATGCATCATTATAAAGGCTTCTAGCTGATCTGGAAACCTATGCTTCAGATATCCAGCAGTAGTTATTCTCCCTCATCCCATACCTTGCTGAGTGTACATATTCAACAAACGTGTACAAAACATTCTTATTGTGGCTTTGAACAGCTGGTTTAAATACCAGCTATAGTTTCAATCTGGTGTCCGTTCTGCAGCCGTTCAGAATTAAAGTGTAATTATTTGAAGCCATGCAAATAGTCTTTCATTGCCATCCAGTACTTTAGCCAAACACAACACACTGGTTAAGTCTGCTTCACAACAAAAACACAAAACCAGCTGTAAACGTTTATATTCAGACAAAACGTAAACTAAAAAAGCTTCTCTTACCATTGGACGGCCTGATTTTTGGAAATGGAAAAGTCCCAGAAGATTAACATAGTCCCTCAAAGCGAGCATGCTTCCAGCAAGGCAACTGTTTTCATCTAATTATCCAAGTGAGCCTTATATAAAAAATACAAATGTGTAAGCCCCCACTGCTTTACTCCCCCACCCAAGACTATTTTTTAAAAAATAATTCTGGGGATGTTGGCATTGCTAATGGGCCACAATTAGTGATTCATCCGTCATTGGTGTCAAGAAGGTGGCCAGTTCAAGACACAAATTGATTTTTTAAACAGACCAACGACATGGAGATTAAATTCATAAAGACAAATGTAGGTCCCGTGTAGTCAGAAGCCAAGGAAATTATAATGGAGAACAAAGAAATGACAGAAGAAGTGAACACATACTTTGGTTCTGTCTTTTAAAACAAAAGGGCATAGACAACACTTCAAACAAATGTCAGGGAACCAAGGGTCTAGTGAAAGGGTGGAATTGAAGAAAATCAGTATTAGTAAGTAAATTGTGCTGAGGAAATTAATGGGGTTAAAAGCTGACACATCACCAGGGCTTGATAGTCTACATCCCAGAGTACCAAAAGAAGTGACTTTGGAAATATTGGATGCATTGGTGGTCATCTTCCAAAATTCTATTGACTGAGAAGTTCCTACAGAGGGTGGCAAATGTAACCCCACTATTTAAAAACAGAGGGAGAAAAAAAAAGAATTACAGACCAATTAGCCTAACATCAGTAGTAGGGAAAATGCTAAAGTCTTTAATAAGAGATGTGATCACGGAAAATTTGGAAAGGATAAATGGGATTGGACAAAGCAAGCATGGCTTTATGATAGGCAAATCATGCTTAACAAATATACTGGGGATTTTTTTTTTGAAGGATGTAACTAGTAGAATAGAGAAAGGAGAAGCAGTATTTGGATTTTCAGAAGGCTTTTGGTAAGGTTCCTCATCACAGGTTAATGAGCAAAATTAAAGCACATGGGATAGGGGTAATATATTGGCAATTATCAAGAATTGGTTGAATTGATCAGAAACAGAGAGTGGGAATAAGTGGGCCTTTTTCTGAGTGGCAAGTAGTGAATGGTGGGGTACTGCAAGGATCACTGCTTGAGCCCCAACTATTCATGTTACATATAAATTACCTGGATGAGGGAACAAATGCAACATTTCCAAGTTTTCTGACATCACTGGGCAGGATTGAGTTGTCAGGAGTATACAACAAGGTTCCAAGGTGATTTAGATAAGTTGAGTGGGCAAATACATGGCAGATGCAGTAAGACATGGATAAACATGAAGTTATAAACTTCAGTGTGACAAGCAGAAAGGTAGATTATTATTTAAATGGTGATATTTTGGGAAGTGTAGATGTACAATGGGATCTGGGTGTCCTTGCACATCAGTCAACGAAAGTGAACAGGCACGTGCAGCAAGTAAATATAAAGGCAACTGGTATACTGGCCTTCATTGGAGTTCAGAAGTAGGGACATTTTACTGAAGTTATACAGTGCCTTGGTGAGACCAGAACTGGTGCACTGTGAGCTGTTTTAGTTTCCATACTTAAGAGAGGACATATTTGTCAATGGCCCTGTATTCACTAGAGTTTAGAAGCGTGAGAGGGGATCAGATTGAAATAGATAAAATCTTAACTGGGCTGGACAGACTAAATGCAGGGAAAATGACTCCCTGGTAGGGGAGTCTGGAACCAGGGGACATAATCTCAGGATATAGAGTAGACCATTTAGGACTTGAGATGAGGAAAAATGGGTAGTGAACCTGTACAATTTTCTATCACTGAAGGCTGTAGAGGCCTGAAGCAAGCATCAATATTACAAGGATGCTCATACTTCAAGAACAAATTTACTATTGTAAAATATTATTCTATCTTGGTAAAGACGAAAACATTAAACATGCGGTCATTGTTTGTTTGTCAGTATAAAAGCTGAGAGCTAACTTGGGAGGTCTTTAAGATGATGAGGCTAGATTTTGGATATACAGATATTTGAATTAGGAACAACAGTAGACTATGCAGCTCCTTCAGTCTGTTCTGCCATTTAATGAGATGATGGCTGATTTGATTGCCACCTCTACTTCTCTGTCTATTCCCTTTCCTATAACTCCCTTGCCTGTCAAGAATCTGTCAAACTCAGCATTATCAGTACTCGATGGCACCGCTTCCACTATTCCCTGAGGAAGAGAATTTAACAGACTACAGACCTGCCGACAGAAAATCAATTCTCATCTCTAACAAGGAAGTGGTGGATGTGGGCACAATTATAATGTTTAAAAGATGTTGGATAAGTATATGTTTAGGAAAGGTTTAGAGGGACACGAGCCAGAAGCAAGCAGGTGGGATTACTTTAGTTTGGGATTATGTTCGGCATGGACTGGTTGAACCAAAGGGTCTGTTTCTGTGCTATATGACTCTAAGTCACTAAATATTTTCAAGAAAAAGGTAGACAAATTTTTAGCTTTTAAAAGGTATCAACAGATATGGGGAAAAAGCAGGAAAATGACATTGTGATAGAGGATCAGCCATGATCATATTAAATAGCAGAGCATGCTTGAAGGGCCAAATGGTGTATTTTGGCTCCTAATTTCTTTATTTTTTTAAGATAGCTTGGAAAAGTGGTGTTGTGATAAATGATCAGTGATGAACTAAATGAATGATGAAATGGGCTTGACAGGTTGAATGGCCTACACCTGCTCCTATGTTCTTGAATTGCTGCAGCCCCTGTGGTACAGGTACGCACTCATTGCTGTTCACGAGGGAATTCCAGGGTTCTGGTCCAGTGATAGTGAAGGAACGACAATACAGTTCCAAGTCAGGAGGGTACCACACTTGAAGGGAATGGGAACTTGCAGGTGATGGTGTTCTCACAGATCACCTCACTATTGCTTATTGATTTACACAGTCCTCCAGCTTCTTTGCTCAGAGAATTATAGAATGGTTATGGCACAGAGGAGGTTATTCAGTCTATCAGGCTGTGCTGGCACTCTGCACGATCAACTCAGTTGGTTCCACTCCGCCACCCTTTCTCATTGGCCCAGTACTGACTTCCACTTTACCATTTGTTCATTATTTCAGCATTCCAATGTCTTTGTTAATTGCTACTCTGAATTTATGGAGGCTCCAAGGTCTCCTACAGATTCACGCTTCCCAATGTGCACACTTTCTTTGAGGAGCACAAATTGATCATTTTTCCTTCCTACTCACAATACATGACACTTGATCACCTTACCCATTTTGTTTTGAACAGGAATTTAACATCTGCATACCAAGGTTTGAGCACATGATCTAGCTTCACACTCCACTGGGAGCACAACGTCATGCCGCATTGCTGCTCATGCTGTCCTTCAGATAAGATGCTAAATTGCTGACACCCACCTGCCCCAGGGGTCAGGTGAATGTAAAAGATGCTGTGATGTAAACGGAAGAGCAGCAAGTTATGTCAATCTGCTGACGAACTATTTTTCCCTAACCAGCAACACCAAATAAAAAAGCCAATCAATTGCTCACGCATCATTGCTGCTTGTGAGATTTTGCTACTGCAAAATGGCTGCTGCGTTGGCATAAGCCAACGTTCTTCACAACAATTCTTTATATGTGAATCAGTTTGAAAAAGATTACAAACATAGGACAGGGGGAGTTCATAAAAGGAAATCAATGTAAGGACGAAAATTTTAAAAATTTGGACTTTGCCAGACTGAAGCCAATGTAGATCAGGAAGCACAAGGAGTGATGAGTGGGCTTGGTGCAAATTAGGATATCAGCAGAAGATTTTAGCTCTGATATCAGGGATAGTTTCTCTACACATGCTATGAACTCTTGGATATAGAAAGGAGTGCAAATATACTGCATTTGTTCAGAAATTTGTTCATTAGATGCTAGACTTAGGAAGGAGTACAGTCTGATTGCAGATGGATCAACTATACAACTTCTTAAAAAAAAAAGAGAGATTAGGAGGGCAAAGGTGGGGTCCAGGTAATAAATTTGGCAGAGATCAAGTAAATCCCCTTGGCATTTGATTAGTGTATTAAGAGTAAGAGGATTACCAGGAAAATTGCAGGATCTGTGAGAGACCAAAGACCTGTGTGTGGATGAGATCTTAAACAAATATTTCTCATTTGCATTCACAAAGGAGAAAGACATTGTAGCTGGGGATTTCAGTTGGGATGGTGAGGTTCTAGAACACGTTAAGATTAATAAGGAAGAGGTATTAGATGTTTTAGTGGGCATCAAGGTGCACAAATCCCCAACGCGTAATGAGATACATCCCAGACTGGCATGGGAGGCAAGGGAGGAGATTGCTGGGGCCCTGGCGGATATATTTATATTTTGCTTGCCACAGGTGAAGTGCCAGATGACTGGAGAATCACTAATGTAGTTCCTTTGTTCAAGAATGGCTGCAGGGATAGGCCAGGTAATTACAGACCAGTTAGTCTGATGTCAGTGGTAGAGAAATAATTGGAAAAAATTCTGAAGGACAGAGTTAATCAATACTGGAAAGACAGGGATTGATCGGGGACAGTCAGCACAGATTTGTTAGAGACAGGTAGTGTCTGATTAATTTAATTGAGCTTTTTGAAAAGGTGACTAAATATATTGATTAGGGTAATGCAGTTGACATGGTTTACGTGGACTTCAGTTAGGCCTTTGACAAGGTCCCAGATGGAAAGCTGGTCCAGTAGGTAAGAGCCATGGGATCCAGGCAAATTGGTAAACTGGATCCAAAACCGGTGTGCAAATGGGAGGTGTACAAATAGGGTGATGAAGGCTTGTTTCTGTGATTGGAAGCCTGTGACTAGCAGTGGACCACAGGGATTGGTGCTGGGGCCCTTACTGTTTGTAATATACATTAATGACTTGGATGTGAATGTAGAAGGTTTAATTAGTAAGTTTGAGGAAGACACAAAAATCGGTGTTCTTGTTGATACTGAGGAGGATGGTTTCAGGCTACAGTTTGATACTGATCAGCTGGTAAACTGGGCACAGCAATGGCAGAAGGAATTTTATCCTGATAAGTGCGAGGTGATGCATTTTGGAAGATCTACTAAGGGAAGGATATGCACAATGAGTACTGAGGGATAAAGGGACCTTGACATACAAGTCCACAGATTCCTGAAGCTTTCAGCACAGGTAGACAAGGTGGTGAAGAAGGCATATCAGGTGCTTTCTTCCATTAGCTGGGGCATAGAATATAGGAGCAAAGAAGTCTTGTTACAACTTTATAAAACATTGGTTTGGCCACAGATGGAATATTGTGTGCAGCCCTGGTCACCACATTATGACAAGGACATGATTGCACTGGAGAAGGTGCAGAGGAATTTCGCCAGGATGTTGCCTGGGATGAAAAGTCTCAATGATGAGGAGAGTGTGGATAGGCTGGGTTTGTTCTCCTTGGAGCAGAGGAGGCTGAGGGAGGATCTGATGGAGGTATATAAAATTATGACAAGCATAAACAGAATAAATCATGAGAATCCCCATCGCAGGTATGTCTGAGACCAGACTGCATAAGTTTTGAAGTGAGGAGTAAGGGTTTAGAGGAGATCTAAGAAAGATGTTTTCATCCAGAGGGTGATATAAATCAGGAACATGCTGCCCGAGTGTGTACTGGAGGCAGGTACTCCCACAGCATTTAAGAAGCATCTGGATGAGCACTTAAAATGTCAGGACATAGTAGGCTATTGACCAAGTGCAGGTGAATGGGATTAGTGTAGCTTGCTGCTTGTTGGTCACCATAGACATGGTCAGCCAAATGGCCTGTTTCGATGCTGCATAACTCTATGACTAAGCAACCTTCAGCATCTGTTATTATCTAGTGATCTTATGTGGCACCATAGAAAGGAGATCCTACAAATATCTCAGATTTCCTTTGTAATATTCTTGGAGGATGCCAATACTTCCATCTCCTTATCAATGTATGTGCACCATGCATTGCATGTTTATAAGCGAGACCACAGCTTACATGTACTTAACCAACTAAAGAAGAAAATATTAGTTTTCAGGTTGGCTGCCAGTGTATCAGCAAAAATAAGCATCAATGTAATGGGGTGGGCAGGGGTATGAGATGGTGGCAAGACATCTTTCATTTAATTCTGTGGGTGGAATTATTTGCCAATGACCCATGATAATAAAAAGCAACAAGCCAATGGAAAATCTATGGGAGCAATTTCAAAATTTAAATTTTACATTTTGAATTCTATTCACAGAGGGTATCAAGCAAGAGAAAGTGAAACAAAACTAACAGATCTTCAAAACAGATGGTCAAAAATATTAAATGACAGTTTGATTAGATAGGTCTCCAACAGATCACTGTGGTGGTACAGCCAATATATGGCACTGCTGCATCATGACAAAAAAGACAAGTACATACCATAAATATAGAAGAATTGAAATGGGACGAAATGCAGTTGATCATCCAAAAGATTAGTGCTTTACAAACGCAATCACTGCTGAAAAATCTTAAACTGTAGCTTATTTCAGATTGGAAGATACTTCAGAAAGTATGCACTTGAATAAAAGCAAAATAATGCTGGAAATCTGAAATACACAGAGAATGCTGGAGAAACTCAGCAGGCCTAGCAGCATCTGCGGAGAGGGAAACAGAATTAAAGTTGAGTCCAGAATGACTCTTCTTCAGAGACTCTGTACTATTCAACCCAGAAATACCAGTAAGTGGTTCTTTAAGGTTTAGAAAGAAACCTGCAAAAAAGGGTCAACGAAAAGTAAAAGATAAGGGAAATGACCGGAAGAGGAGCAAAATATTAGGAATACACAAAAAATGCCTTTCAAATTAAAAATGATCTGCACATTATCCACAAAATGCATGAAATATAATTAATATTTTCTTCCTTTTCAAAAGAAAATCACTCTTCATTAAGGTCTCCACTTGAATATGCAGGCTGGTATCTTGCTGTCAACCAACTAGTGCTAGAAAATTAAGGAAACCCAAAAATGCTTTATAAATGCATAATGGCAAGAGGATGTCTAAGAGTAGGGCCAATCGGAGACCACAAACGTAAATGGCATGTGACGGCTAAAGAAATGGGTAAAGTTCTTATTGAATACTTGGCACCTGTCTTTACAAGAGACAGAGATTATGCAGATATTATAGTCAGGAAGGATGAGAATGGAATATTAATTAAAAGTCACAGCTTACAGCAATTGATAGGGGAAATAAATTGGTTATCTTCAGGCTTGAGATGCTTTTTACTGTGGAACAAAACACAACTCCTTCCTTTCCAGAGATTCAATGGCTTCTTACCTGAATGTTTATACCCCAAGCTGTTCAGTTACCTAGGAACCAATCAAATCATTACTGACAGGCAGGAGGCCTTTGTCATCTATAACTGGTCACCCGCATCACTACTAGTTGCTGACTCTATTCATACACACCCCTTGGCTCTAACTCATCTGTAACTACTTCTCCCCCAACTGCTTGAACAAACAGCTCTGTAAATTGCACTTACAATGAGTGTCAGGTAACTCACTTTTAAAACATGCAGTAAATCCTTGGCTTTTAAAACAGTTCCTTTCACATTTCAGTCTACAATCAAAAATTCAGAAAAATAAAAAATATGACAATTAATCAAGCACAGAATGGATTCAGTAATGGAAGGTTATGCTTGATTCATTTGATTGAATTTTCTGAGGAGGTAGCAAGGACAGATGATGGGGCAGCACATTTGATATCATCTATACTGATGATTTTAGCAAAGCTTTTGACGAGGTTTCACATGACATGCTTGTCTGAAAAGAATGCATGGGATTCAAGAACGACATGACAGATTTGATCCAAAAATTTACTCAGTAGTAGGAAATAAGTGGTGTAACAGTCAATGAGTGGTTTTATGACTGGAAGAAGGCTTTTTTCAATGGAGCTCTGCAGAGCTCAAGCCCCTTGCTCTTCATAACATATATCCAAATCTGTGATGACCATATGCTGACAATTTTTGATGCAAGAAATATTTTTTTGACAATTATGCACACACTTAGCACAAAACACAGCAAATTAAGATTAAAGACAGCAACAGGCATAGACAAGGTGAGATCTTGCTCATCAGCACCAAAAAATCCGAACAAAAATGTTCTATGGGTAAAATACACTGATACTTTGTGTACCTAGACCAATCACAAAGGTTGCCCAAATTTGACTCTTCCACGGTGAGTTGGAAAAAAAAACAATTTCACACGCACTAGTAGTGAACATGTTGGATTTATCTCCCTCGTACACCGACAGCTAGTTGTAGGTCAATCCATTCCAAGAAACAAAACCTTTGAAAAAGATACGGTTGTGAGTAGAAGAATTGTTTACAGCATTATACTTCTGTATCTGTTACTTCCTATCACATGACCCTCTACATGGTTCTTCTTCACACAGTGAAAGTCATAAGTTAGCAACTCTTTGAAAGGGTTGCTCCCAGGTGAGTGACTGCAACCTGAAATAGAATAAAGCATTGATTTCTGAAGGTCCTCAGAATAATGTGTCTAAAACAGCAGGAGGAAACAGAGGCAGCTGTCTCGGAGAGGACGAAGGAATGCCAGAATACAAAAAAAATCTTAATGCGGCTTACAATCTTCAGTGATACAAATCCTCAAGATGTACAGCAGGATATACTCCTTCCTTCACCGTGTTCCTCCATGCAGAACTGTATTAGCAGAAAACGTAACTAGCTCTCTGTGCCCCTGAATACACCAAAACAATTCAGTAAAATGATTGGATAATTGGAATTAATGATACTGCACTCAACAAGAGCCCAAAATTAGATTGCCTTGTCAAAATAGTTGCTCATTGAATTCATCATAGTATTTGGTTTCACATTTGACTTGAGGTTTACTTCAATACAGAGGAACAATGCCTCAAGCCACCTAAAAATCGGCTAGATTAAGATGGGCAATATGGATAAATAGAAGCTCAATTTCAGAGTGTGGTAAACACAGCTTGGACAATTAACAAAACTTGCAGCAGATCTAAAGAAGCATGATTTATATACAGACATATAAATAAGGAGCAGTAGTAGGCCACTCAGCCCCTCGAGCCTGTCCCTCAATAGGATCATGACTGATCTGATTCCTCCTAATTCCTACCTACTCATAAGACCATAAGAAATAGGAACAGCAGTGGGCCTTTTAGCCCATCGACCCTGCTCCACTGTTCAATAGGATCATAGCTGATATGACGTTCCTCACATTCACTTTCCTGCCTTTCCCTTGTAACCCTTAATTCCCCTACTGATCAAAAATCTATTTCAGCCTTAAAGATACGGAAGGACTCTGCCCCCACAACTCTCTGTAGCAAGGAGTTCCAAAGACTCTCAATCCTCAAAGAAATTATTTTTCATCTCAGGCTTAAATCAGCGCCCATTTATTTTGAGACTATGCCATCAGGGGAAACACCCTCTCAGCATTACCCTGTCAATCCCCTTAAAGCATCCTGTATGTTTCAATCAAATCACCTCTCATTCAAAACGTCTAAACTTCTATAGCAGACTCCCAACTTGTCTAGCCTTTGCTCATAAGACAATCCCTCCATACCAGGGATCATCCACTTGAACCTTCTCTGAAATGTTGCTAAGGAAATGGCTTTTCCTGAAATAAGGGGACCAAAACTGCTCACCATACTCCAGATGTGGCCTCACTAGCACCTTGTACAGTTGCAGGAAGACTTCCCTACTCTTATACTCCACCACCCCACATTGAAATAAAGGCCAACACTTCAGTAGCCTTCCTGATTAACTGCTGCACCTGTGTGCTGGCTTTCTGGGTTTTGTGCACAAGTACCCCCCAAGTCCCTTTGTGTTGCAGGTTTCGACAGCTTTTCTCCATTTAAATAAAGGTTATTTTGATCACCCTCCCAAAATTAACAACTTCACATTTTCCCACATTATATTCCATTTGTCAACTTTTTGATCAGTTACATGACCTGTCAATATCCCTCAGTTTACAGTTTCTACCTCTCTTGCAACTTGCCTTTCTATCTATTTTTGTATCACCTGCAAATTTGGCTATAGTACATTGGCTTCCTTCCTCCAAATCATTAATATATATTGTAAACAGTTGCAGACTCAGCACTAATCCCTGTGGTTACAGGTTGCCAACCTGAAAAAGAACCCCTTTATACCCACTCACTATTTCCTGCCCATGAGCCAATTTTCTATCCACGCCAACATACTCTTTCCAACAAAAACTATCTACCTCTACCTTAAAAATATTCAAGGAAATTGCTTTCACTGCCTTGTGAGGAAGAGACTTCCAAAGACACATGATCAACATTTCCTCTACGGTCTCCACCCCCATGGAGGTCTTGCACATGCCGACTGGCGTACCAGCGCAGAGAATTCTGCATGCTGGCGCTGTGCATGGACCTCAGAGGTCCACATAGTGGAAGAAAAAAACGGAGGGGGAATGCAGCTCACAATCCTCTGAGAAAAATCTCTCTCTTATTTCCATCTTAACTGGGTGACCTCTAGCTCTAGGTGTTCCGCCAAAAGGAAACCTCCTTTCCACATTCACGCTAATCAAGAACCATCTGGATCTTACGTTTTAATCAAGCCACCTCTTCCTCTTCTAAACTTTATTGAATACGATCCTAGAAGCCAAGCCACCCATTCTGATTAATAGGTTTGCAGACAACACAATAATTAGTGGAGTTGAGGATAGTGAGGAAAATTATCAAAGGATATAGCAGGATATTGATCAGTTGGAAAGTCGGGCAAAGAAACAGCAGATGGAGTTCAATCCAAAGAAAGGTGAGGTGATGCATTTTGGGAGGTCAAATTCATGAGCAAATTATACAGCAAATGGCAGGAGCCTTAGGAGCATTGATGTACAGAGGGATCTTAGGGTGCAAGTTCATAGCTCCCTGAAAGTGGCAACACAAGTGGATAAGGTGGTAAAGAAGGTGTATGGCATGCCTGCCTTCATTGGTCGTGGAACTGAGTGTAAAAGTTGGCAAGTCATGTTGCATCTGTTTAAGACTTTAGTTCGGCTGCATTTAGGGTATTGTGTGCAGATCTAGTCGCCACATAACAGAAGGATGTGGAGGCTTTGGAGAGGGCGCAAAACAGGTTGACCTTGAAGCTGCCCATATTGGAGCGTATTAACTACGAGGAGAGGTTGGACAAATTTGGATTGTTTTTGCTAGAGCATCAAAGGCCGAGGGGTGACCTGATATAAATATATAAAATGATGAGGGGCATAGATAGGGTGGGTAATCACAGTCTCTTTCCCAGCGTGGAAATATCAAATACTAGGGGGCATAGGTTTAAGATGACAGGGAAAAGGAGATGCGCAAGGCAAGTTTTTTTTATTGAGGGCAGTAGGTACATGGATTGCACTGCCAGGGGTAGAAGCAGACACAATGGCAACATTTAAGAGGCATTTAGACAGGCACATGGACAGGCAGGGAATAGAGGGATACGGGCCATGTGCTGGCAGATGGGATTAGTTTAGAATGCCAATGTAGTCAGTGCAGACATGGTGAGCCGAAAGGCCTGCTCCTGCGCTATACAGTTCTATGTTCCAGGTATTAGTCTGGTAAACCTTCTACAAACCACTTCAAACACATTTACATCCTTCCTCAAATAAGGGTGACCAGTACCATATGCGGTACTCCAGATGCAGTCTCACCAATGCTGTATAATTGAAGCATAACCTCCCTGCTTTTCTATTCAATTCCCGCAGAATAAACCATAATATCTCTGAACTTTCCTGATTACTTGCTGTGCCTGTACACTAACCTTACAATTCATGCACTAAGACACCCAGATCTCTCTGCATCTCAAAGCTCAGCAATCTCTCACTATTTTAATAAATTGCTTCTTTTTTATTCTTCTTGCCAAAATGGATGATTTTTGCACAGTTGCCAGATTTTTGTCCACTCACTCAACTTATCAATATCCCTTTTAAGGCTCCTTATGGCCTCTTCACAATTTAATTCACTCCCTAACTTTGTATCATCAACAAAGTTGGTGCCTTTGGTCCCTTCACCCAAGTCAATTATATAAATTGTAAACAATTGAGGCCCCAGCACTGATCCCTGTGGTACACCACTTGTCACATATTGCCAACCAGAAAATGACATATTTATGCCTATTCTGTTTGATGCTTCCTATTCAATTTTCTATCTATGTCAATATGTCACCCACTTTGATGTGGCATCTTACAAAATGCCTTCTGGAAATCTAAAGCACATCCATTGGTTCCCCTTTTACACAGCTTGTTACTTTCTCAAAACTCCAATTAATTGGCGAAACATAACATGTGTTAAGCTATCTGGCATATAGTTTCCTGCTTTTGTTTCCCTCTATTTTTGTATAGTTACATTCATTATCTTCTAATCGAATGGAACTTTCCCCAAATCTAGAAAATGTTGCAAAATTAGAACCAACACATCAACTACTTCACAAGGTATTTTTCTGTAAAAGACCTGAGGGATGGAGTCTAACAGGACCCAGATATATGTCAGTCTGCAGTTCCAACAAAACGTTCAGTACCTCAGTATTTCCCTAATGATTGTAATTTTGAGTTCCTCCCATCCCTCACTGATTTACAGTTTTTTCTGGGATGCGGATGTATCCTCTACTGTAAAGACTGACGCAAAATAACTGTTCAAATTATTTTGAATCTCCTTATTTCCCGTTATTAACTCCCAGATTCGCTTTCTATATAGACCAAAGCTCACTTTGTTAACTACTTTCATTTTTAAATATCTATCGAAATACTTACAATGTTCTTCTTTTTCTCGCTAGCTTTGTCTTGTACTCTAACTTTTCCATCCTTATTAATTCTTCAGCCATTCTTTGTTATTTTTAATTTCTGTCCAATCTTCTGACATGCCACTCATCTTTATATAATTGTGCACTCTCTCTTTGCTGGATACAATCTTTCACTTTATTAACCACAGATGATGGGACCTCACCTTGGAATTTTTATTTCTTGTTAGTCTGAAATATTGTATATTCTGAAACATCCCATTAAATGTCTGCCACTGCATCTTGTTGTCCAATCTCTTAACTCAATTTACCAGTTCACTTTAACAAGCACTGTATTCATGCCCTCATAAATGCCCTTTTTAAGTTTAAACTTAGTCCTGCTCGTTACTCCTTCAAACGGAGTCTAAAATTCAGTCATTCGATCATTGCTGGTACCCAGGGGCATCTTCACTATGAGGTCACGAATTATTCCTATCTCATTGCACAATACCAGGTCTATTAAAACCTGTCGTATAGTTGGCTGCAATTCTGAAAAGCTATCCCCAAACATTTTTATCTAAATTCACTCGTGGGACATGGACATCACTGGCTGATCAGTATTCATTGTCCATCCCTACCTGCCCTTCAGAAGGAGTTGGTGAGCTCTCTTCTTGAACCGCTGTGGTCCATGTGCCGTAAGTGGACCTGCAATATCCTGAGGGAGAAAGTTCCAGGATGTTGGCCCAGCGACAATAAAGGTACAGCGATATAGTCACAGAGTCCTACAGCACGGAGTCAGGCCCTTTGGCCCAAACCGGCCCATGCCGACCAAAATGTCCATCCACACTAACCCCATTTCCCTGCACTCACTCCCTTCTAAACTTTTCCTATTCATGTATTCGTCCAAATGTCTCTAAATGTTGTTAATGTACCCACCTCAACCACTTCCGCTGGCAGCTCATTCCATATGCGTACCACCTTCTGTGTAAAAAAAGTTGACCCTCAGGTCCCCGTGAATTCTTTCCCCTCTTACTTTAAACTGATGCCCTCTAGTCCTCGATTCCCCAACCTGCGAAAAAGACTGAGTGCATTCACCCTTATCCATGCCTCTCATGATCTTATACACTTCTAACAGATTTCCCCCCATCCCCCCCTCAGTCCCTGACGCTCTAAAGAGAAAAGTCCCAACTTGTCCAACCTCTCCCTAAAACTTTGAGTCCTTGAGTCCTGGCAACATCCCCATAAATCTCCTCTGCACTCTTTCCAGTTTAATAACATCCTTCGGCTAGCAAGGCGATCGAAACTAAATACAATACTCCAAGTGTGGCCTCACCAACATTCTGTACAACTGCAACACAACTTCCCAACTTCTATACTCAGTACCCTGACTGATGAAGGCCGGTGTGCCAAAAGCCTTCTTCATTACCCTATCTAGCTGTGACTCCACTTTCAGAGAACCATACACCTGAACTCCAAGGTCACTACTTAGTGCTCTATCATTCACCATAAAACTCCTACCTTGATTTGACTTTCCAAAATGCAACACCTCACACATATCTATATTAAACTCCATTTGCCATTTCTCAGCTGACTTCCCCAGCTGATCAAGATCCTGCGGCAATTTCTGATAATGTTCGTCACTGTCCACAATACCATCGTTTTAGTGTTGTTAGCCAGAGGCTGCAGACAGATAGAGATAGAGGTGCAAGCTGCTGACATCACTGCCTGAGGAAGGGGAGACGTTAGCCAAAGGCTGCAGAAAGATAAAGAGAGAGAAGGGGGTGCCAATTGCCAACGTCGCTAATAGGACGTACTGAATACAAAGGTGCTGACACGAAGAAAGAAACAGCTTGTGAACTAAAAATGACCTGCTCCCAGGTGCTAGTTTGAGCCAATTTAAACCACTTTAAATTAACTAACTTCTGCAAAAAGTAAGAAAAATGAGGTAATGGAAAAGCCTTATGTGGATGAGAAATAATGAGGTAATGCTACCTAAGTTTCTGGGTCAGGGCCAATAAGGTAAAGGCATGCGATTAGTGAATTAGCCTGAGTCAATAGGAAGAAGACAGCATGACTTGAGAGAGAAAAGACAGAGAAAGAATAAAAAGACCACCCTCGGGGCATGCAGCCAGCAAAAACTCAGAGACTAACCATTGCAGAAGCAGACCCTACATCAAGGACGTGGTGGCAACATCGAGTGCAGCGTCAGGCCTCGTTGGCAGCAGCAGCTATCCTGATCGGGTATTAGTTTTTATAGATCATAGAGGATCATAGAATCCCTACAGTGTGGAAACAGGCCCTTTGGCCCATTAAATCCACACTGACCCATCCCCCTATAACCCACCTAATCTACACATCCCTGAACACTAGGGGCAATTTAGCATGGCCAATCCACCTAATCTTTGGACTGGAAACCGGAGCATCTGGAGGAAACCCACGCAGACACGGGAAGAATGTGCAAACTCCATACAGACAGTTGCCCGAGGGTGGAATTGAACCCAGGTCCCTGACACTGTGAGGCAGCAGTGCTAACCACTGAGCCACCGTGCCGCCCTAAACAAAGCATTAAACTCATGGCTAGATTCTGACGCACTTGGTCAGTATGGGGAGTGAACCCATGATCTTGGTGTTATTTGCACCACGCTCTAACCAGCTAAGCTAACCGACCACCACAAAACTAGACCTCATATTTTCCCTCAACCTGAACTAGGACCTACTTATAATCTGTGACTACTTGGGGAGTGTCAGAGGACTCCAGTGGGTGTATAAATAGGTCCTGGTTCAGGTTGAAGGAAAATATGAGGTCTAGTTTTGTGATAAAACACATTTAAGCAACACGTGTCTTGTTTAATACACTAATAAAGTAATTTGTGAGGTTATGAGAATTGACTCTTCTCCCCTCCGTATAAGTCGATAACCGGAGCTGGTGTTCTCCGGGCTCTCGACAACAGTGTCATCCGCAAACTCACTAATCATGCCTTGTACCTTCTCATTCAAATCAGTGACATAGATAACAAACATCAATGGGCCCAGCACTGACCCGAGGCACACCACGAGACACAGGCCTCCAGTCCGACAGGCATTCTTCTACTATTACTCTCTCTGCTTCCTACCATCAATCCAATTGTTTATCCAATCTGCCAGCTCTCCCTGGATTCCATGCGACCTAACCTTCCAGAGCAGCCTACTATGTGGAACCTTATCAAACACCTCACTGAAATCCATACAGACTACAGCTACTGCCTTACCCTCATCAACCTTCCTGGTCACTTCAAAGAACTCTAACAAATTTGTGAGGCATGATCTCTCATGCACAAAGCCATGCTGACTACTCCTAATCAAACCTTGTCTTTCCAAATGCATGTGTATCTTATCCTTCAGAATCTTTTCAAGTAACTAACCTACCACAGATGTTAGGCTTATATGTTATATTTCCAAGTCGGGATGGTGAGTGGTTTGGAGGGGATCTTACAGGTGGTGTCCCCATTTGTCTGCTGCCCTTGTCCTTCTACGTGGAAGTAGTCATAGGTTTGGAAGGTGCTGTCTAAGGATCTTTGAATTTCTACAGTGCATCTGGTACACACTGCTGCTCCTGAGCATTGGTAGTGGAAGGAGTGAATGCTTATGGATGTGGTGCCAATCAAGCAGGCTGTTTTGTCCTAAATGGTGTCAAGTTTCCGAAGTCTTGTTGGAGCTGCAAATTTGTGTGGCAGGAATGTTCCTCACTACTTATCAACCCAAGCCTGAATACTGCCCAGATCTTGTTGCATTTGAACATTGACTGCTTCAGTATCTGAGGAGTCACGAATAATGCTGAACATTGTGCAATCATCAGCGAACATCCCCACTTCTGACTTTATGATGCAATGAAGGTCATTGATGAAACAGCTGAAGATAGTTGGGCCTAGAACACTATCCTGAAGAACTCCTGCAGAAATTATTAAATGAACTCATCATCCAGGCAACCTTTACTCATCTGATTTTTTTCAGTCTGTATGGAGATTAAAATACTCCATGATTATTGTGGTACGTTTCTGACAAACTCCCATTATTTCTTCCTTTATACTCTATCCTACCATATGGCTACTGTTAGGAGGTCTGTGTACCATTTTCACAAGTTACTTCTTATTGTTATCATTTCTGATCTCTACCCAAAATGCTTCGATATCCTGGTTTGCTGAACTGAAATTATACCATCATTAATTAACAGAGCCACACCTTTTCCTAGCTGCTTTTCCTTCCTAAAATGTCATGTACCTTTTAATATTTAGTCCGAATCAATGATAGCCTGCAGCCATGTCTCTGCAATTTGTGATCTTTGATGTATTGGAAGCAAAACCCACAAACACAAGCATATTTTTTAAGATTATTCAATCCTCACAGGGAAGGATGGGGAGAATTTTTTTTTATAAACAGTTTCACTATCTGTAGACATAAGAAACACCATTACACTGAGGTTTGTTCATTAGTTTATGGTGGGGGCATTTTTCAATAATTGGAATGACTGCACAAATAATGTACTTTTAAATAAAAAAGCTATGTCTGCTGCATGCTTGAGCTTATTTTCCAGCCCACTCTTCTTTATGCCACGACAGTTCATCATCACATCATCTTCTATTAAACCTGATGACTTTCCTGTTTCAACCTGTCTGTTTATAGAAACCCAGTCAAGGCCATATGCTGAGCTGTCAAGCTGAATATAAAAGGGGGCTGTGCTGATTTCACACTATCTGACATCCAACCAAAAAGTTCCACAAATAAAATCAGCATCTTAATCACTTCACAGAACCAGAAAACCTGTCAAGGGCTGCTTATAGTACCGCCAAAAAGCCACAAAGGTATTTTCTTATGTAGTATCTCATTAATAAGTATCTCATTAAAATGAGCAGGATGACGTGTTGCAATTCAATGATCAGTCACGGCAATAGTTAATGAAATATTGACAATAAACGGCAAATTTCCTTCTCTAATCTAAATTAGAGAATACACTTTGTAAAATCTCTCAGTGGCTGACATCATTTACATAAGTGAGCCTATTACAATTCCACTGGCCAAAAAACAGATTGCTTCACGGTGATTTGGCACAGGTACAGTATGTTTCAGTGTTTCACAGCTGTATAAGCATTGTACAAGTTGTACGGCATTGCAGAACACTGCAAGTTATTTTAAGCATTAGACTGTGAACAAATTCAGTTAAACTCCCAGTGCTGACCGAGTTTATCAGTTTTCAGATCTGACACTCAGGTGGCTTAGCTTTTGGCACTCCCCTGAGGATCAAGCCCCACTCCAGGAGACTTGAGCACATGATCCAGGGTGTTATTCAGCTGCTATAATGATGGAATGCTGTACTGATGAAAGCAAAACTTTTCAAATGAAATTGTCAACATTCATTCATCTGAGCTGGCAACTGGAGTCCAATGTACTCCGTACTGAGCAACTACTTCCAATTTATAGTTTGCTGTTTTCTCCCCTCAGTATCTGCAGTTTGCATGATCTTTTACTTTCCATGGCAAACAGTAGTTTTGGGGCTTCTACGAGTAAATCCAATCTAATTTTCTCCATTTAGCTTGCATTTGTTACTGCATCATTTTTTGCCCTGCAGTTCCTCATTCTTGATGGTCTCTGCCCTGTAATTGTTAATAACCACTTACTGGTCAGTATCTGTAAGCTCTATACCGAAGATTTTATGAATTAATTTCAAGTTCTACCACTGAAGGTGGGATTTGAACCTTTATCTCCAGAGCACTAGCGTGGGCCTCTGGTTTACTAATCCTGTGACATTATCACTACACCATCACCTCTCCACTGAAGGAATGGAGGAATATTTGGCATAACTGCCTTTATTAGCCAAGGTATGGAGCTCAAGAGCAAGGAAGTTCTGCCGGAACTATGTAGAATGTTGGTTAGGCCACAACTATCGTGTGCAATTCTGGAATTCACAATATAGGAGGGATTTGGTCGCACTGGATAGGATGCAGAGGAGATTTACCAGAACATTGCCTGGGCTGGACAGTTTCAGTTACGAAGAGAGATTGAATAGACTTCGTTTTAGTTTCCTTGGAGCAGCAGAGATTGAGGGGGAACATGATTGAGATGTATAAAAATATCAAAGGCATAGATAGGGCAGACAATAAGGAACCTTTTCCCTTGGTGGAGCGATCAATAACTGGGGGCATAGATTTAAGGTAAGGGACAGAAGGTTTAGAAGGGATGTGAGGAAAGGTTTTTTTTTAACTGAGAGCATGGAAGGAATCTGGAACTCGTTGCCTGTAAGGATGGTCGAGGAGGCAACCCTCATAATATTTAAGTAGCATTGAGATGTGCACTTGTAATGCCAAGGCATACAATGCTATGGGCCAAGTGCTGAAAAACAGGATTAGAATAGTTGGATGTTTTTGACCAGCGCAGACTTGATGGGCTACCATTTGTGGCTCCTTGATTGTGCTCTAAGCCGTCCTTGACAGGTTTTCTGGTTCTTAGAGGCATCGTCTCTCCTTTTCCACCTGCAATATGATACCAATTAATGTACTATTAACTTCGGACAAAATATTGAATTTAGACACACTTAGCCTGTCGTACATAGAAATGTACTACAGGAGTAGGCCACTCGGACTGTCAAGCCTGTGCTGCCACATTATAAGATTCTGGCTGATCGAATTGTACCCACAATTCCACTTCCCAGTCCACCCTCTATACCTATCCTTATACGTCAAGAGCCATTCGACTGGTAAACGATGGCTCATTACCTGTGACTAATACTTCAAGGAGTCTGTATACTGCAAAAGATCTCTATCGTCATCCCCCTGTTTGAGGAATGAACTCTTTGCATGTCCAGGTACTTTGAATGGGTGTCAACAATGATTCAGAACATTGAGCCCATGAAAGGACCTGCTTAGTCGATATGCAACCAAGTTTAGGGTTTACCCGGCCATTCCCATGAATGAGGAGGAGCTTGCTTGCTGGCAGTAATTTTTGTCCTTGTTGGCACAATGGGCACTGCCCCACCAACATGGCTATGTCTGCATCCAATCCTGGCTACTAAACATAAGGTCTCGTCAACATCTTCATTATGGAAACCCCTGGATGACCCTGTTGGAGTTCAGCCAGTATCTGACAGCGACCTTTTCTCGGGGCAATCAGTCTTGTTCCCCATAATAATATGCCATCCTCTACTGTGATCTGGTGTCTTTGGGTCCAAAAAGATTCTGATTATGACGACCCTTTGGTTTCCCCCATCAACACCAATTGTTTCAGTTTTGCCAGGACCTGATCTTTCTATGTCCAAAGTCTGATACTATCAGCTGCGACTGGAAGTATGTCCAGAAAATTTAAAACTGGACTCTTCCAGTGGTGTTAACCATGAGTGGTGTTTCTGCCAACAGGAGGTGGCTCAATGCCTCCTCAATGTGGCAGCACAGGCTTGACAGTCCAAATGTATGTCTTTGTATGACAGGCTAAGTGTGTCTAAATTCAATATTTTGTCCGAAGTTAATATTAATACTCGGCCTCCTGGGCAGCGTTCTAACATGTAATTATAACACTCAGAAATAGAGCCTACAGCTGAATTCAGTCTGAAGCTATGGGCAGCATTGCCTTATCCTCTAAGTAGATCTAGCAGGGGTTTGTGGTCTGTTATTATTACAAATTTCCATCCGTAAAGGTATTGTTGGAACTTCCTCACTCCAAATGTGACTGCCAAAACTTCCTTCTCTATCTGGGCATATTTACACTCTTGTGGTTGGATTGGCTTGCCGAGCTCGTTCGTTAGTTCACAGATATTTCATTACCATGCTGGGTAACATCATCAGTGCAGCCTCCGATGAAGTGCCGTTGTTTTCCCACCTGTTTTTTAAACTCTGGGGTCCATTGAGCTGGATTACCTCACTTCTGGTTTTCCTTCATAATGGAGTGTACATGGGGTCGATCTCTATGTGTTTGTTGATGGCTTTCTTCGTGGAGTACCAGGCTTCTAGGAATTCCCATGCCTGTCTCTGCTTTGCTTGTCCCAGGATTTTAGTGTTGTCCCAGTCGAATTGGTGGTTCTCCTTACCATGAGGATAGAGATGAGTGAGTATTGGTTGTGTATTTTTGTAGCCAATTGATGTCCGTGTACCCTTGTTGTTAACTTCCTTCCCGTTTGTCCGATGTAATGTTTGTCACAGTCTCTGCGGGGAATCTTGTATATGACATTGGTCCTGTACATAGTGGGTAGTGAGTCTTTGGTTCGGGTGAGCAGTTGTTGTAGGGTTGTGTGCTACTCTGATGCCCGGTGGTCGTAGGAGTCTTGTGGTCAGTTCAGATGTGTTCCTGATGTAAGGTAGCGTGATGAGTGTGTCGGGGCGTGTAGTGTCTTCATGGTGTCGTTGGTGTAATAGGCATCTTCTGACCCAGATTTTCAGGTATCCATTGTCTTTGAATACCTCGAAGAGGTACTCTTCTTCTCTCTGGCGTAGTCATATAATGTCATATACAAGATTCCCTGCAGAGACTGTGACAAACACTACACCGGACAAACAGGAAGGAAATTAACAACAAGGGTACACGAACATCAGTTGGCTACAAAAATACATGACCAATACTCACTCATCTCTATCCACGTGGACAAGGAGAACCACCAATTTGACTGGGACAACACAAGATCCTGGGACAAGCAAAGCAGAGACAAGCAAGGGAGTTCCTAGAAGCCTGGTACTCCACGAAGAAAGCCATCAATAAACACATAGAGCTCAACCCCATTTACACTCCATTATGAAGGAAAACCAGAAGTGAGGTAATCCAGCTCAACGGTCACCAGAGTTTAAATAACAGGCGGGAAAACACAACGGCGCTTCATCGGAGGCTGCACTGATGATGTTACCCAGCATGGTAACGAAACGTCTGCGGAACAACAAACCAGCTCGGCGAGCCAACCAACCACAACATCCACAATCCGAGCTACAAATCTACTCTAAAACCTTAGTATTTACACTCTGCATTAGTCAAAGTCTTGGATGCACATGCTATTGGACGATCTTCTCCATTGGGCCACCTATGAGCTAATACTACTTCAATGCCGTACGGGGAGGCATCGCATGTCAATACCAGATCTCGCTTGGGATCATGGTGTACCAACACATTAGAGGATGATAGCTGTTTCTTCACTTCCCTGAAGAGCATCAAGTTCCTCGGAGTGACGATCACCAATGACCTGTCCTGGACTTCCCACGTAAATGTGACAGTCAAGAAGGCACAACAACGCCTCTACTTCCTCAGGCGGCTCAGGAAATTTGATATGTCCATAAGGTCTCTCACCAATTTCTACAGATGCACCATTGAAAGCATACTGTCCAGGTGCATAACAGCCTGGTATGGCAACTGCTCTGCCCAGGACCTTAAGAAACTACAGAAGGTGGTGTGCACAGCCCAGACCATCATGGAAGCCAACCTTCCATCAATGGCCTCTATTTACACGGCTCGCTACCGCAGGAAGACGGCCAACATCAAAGACCCATCGCACCCTGGCAATGACCTCCTACAACCTCTTCCGTCAGGCAGAAGATACAGAAGCCTGAACACATGCATGAGCAGGTTCAAGAACAGTTTCTTTCATTATCAGACTGTTGAATGGACTCTTGCCTCAAATAGTGTAACCTGCAATGTAACCTGTATGCCTCTAAGTCTTTTTGATCTGTACATCCTTTGCTTGCTGTGATCTGCCAGTATCGCTCATAAACAAAGCTTTTCACGTTATTTCAGTACACGTGACAATAAATCAATCAAAGTTATGGCTTGGCTACACAACTATTTCCAAGGCTGCCCCTTGTTTAAGAATTGATGCAAAAGGTGCCAAGATGGAGGCTAGATTATGTATGAACTTTCCATAATAGTTCATCAGCCCAGGAAAAAACATGAGTTCTGGTGCAGACATGGGACAGGAGCACCTTTGATCGTGCTTACTGTATCTTGCAACGGGTTTAACCCAATCTTATCGACTCTGTAGCCCAAGCAGGTCACTTGGGGTGCCTGGAACACACAATTTTTCCCTTCTAAGTCACATGCCCACCTGGAAGAAACATCTAAGGTCTAATGTCTAAGTTCTCTCAGTGTTCTTTATTAGTCTTCCCTGTTATTAGCACATCATCTAGAAAATGACAACCTGAGGTAGGCCATCCACAGAAAAACTGCACAGGCTAACAACGTCCCAAATTGCAGTCTCATATATTGGTACAAACCCGTATGGGTATTAATTGTAGCATATGTCTGGGAATCCTCATTTAATCGCAATTGCAAGTATGCCTGGCTCATGTCCAGCTTTGTGAAGGACAGCCCCCTGCCAGCTTTGTGTATAAATCTTCTACACGAGGGCTTGAGTATTTATCCAGCTGCAAAAAGCTGTTTACCGTTTGTTTATAGAATCCCCACAAAGGCGAACCGACCTGATGAACTTCGCAATCCGTTAAACCTGTGCTGCCCATTTTGCAAACTGGACCGGTTTGATGATTCCTTCGCTTTCCAGCCTTCTGATTTTCTGCCTCTTCTTTTGCCCTTAAGGCACATGGCACTGGGCAGGCCTTGCAGAATCGTGGAATTGCTTCCTGGTCAACATATAAGGTGTCCTTGGCTCCTTTGATAGTTCCTAGACCTTCCTGAAAAATCTCCGGATATTTAATTAGGCCTTCACTCAGGCAGCCATTTTCTAATCGAAAAATGTTGGATCAATCTAGGTGATTCTTTCTCAACCAATTTTGCCCCATTGAGCCCAAACCTTTTACTACAATCTGTAGTAACTGAATCAGCTGCTTCTCACAAGAGACTGGAACTGAAGTTGTAACCTTAATTTGTAAAGGTTCTCCAGTGTAGGTTCTCGGTCGAGTCGAGGACTTGTGCAAACTTAAGTATTGGAGTTCAGAACGAATTTTATTAAAGACTAGCTATGCAATCAGTGAAACCGCTACACTGGCAACCACCTCCATTAGAACCGGTTGACCATTTAACCAGATGTTCATTTTGATTGATTCTGATTTGAATGTTGCTAAGCAATTTATTTGTTCCAAACCAGATGTAGGCGGACTTTCCACAGTGTGCACTCTCCTGGATTCTTGCCAATGACGTCCATTACTCAATTTAGGTCTCGTGGAACTCTTTTGCTGTCGCAAGTCCGCATATCAACAGCAGCTACAATGGCTTGCCAGCCCGGATCCTGAAGAAAATTTTAACTGTTTGGCCAAGGCTTGGCTTTGTTTTGGGGTTTTGCTGTGGGCTGACCTAGAATCCCACTGTTCAGGATATGTCCTGAGTGATGCTTTGCAATTGCCTTCACTCAAGTGGTGTTCCGCAAGCTTAGTCGGACTGGCGCAGGTGGCCGCTTCCATCGGAATACCACACTTGCTGCATTTTCTAATGATAAAGCCAGTTGTAGTGTCTGTTTGAAGTTCAGTCGGGTTTCAACTAGTAGATGCTTTTACATCGTTACAGCATTAATCCCACATACTAAACAGTCTGTCAGCATCTCATTAAGGGTTAAAACAAAGTCACATGACTCTGCCAGTCACCTTAACCTAGTCAAAAATCCTAATATGAATTCCCCTGGTTCTCGGATTGCTGAATAAAACTGATAGCATCTCAGAATTAGAGGAGGCTTAGGGTCATAATATTCCTTAACTAAATGCATCAACTGTTGAAAGGTTTTAGCACCTATCCCTCAGGAAAAGTAAGGCTCCTAATAACCGAAACTGCTGCGGGTCCACCAGCTGTCAGGAAAATGACTCATTGTTTTTCATCTTTCCTAATGTCATTTGCTCGGAAAAAAAAACACATTCTTTCCACATACCGGGCATAGTCTTCGATGATAGGATTGAATGAGTCAAGCTTCCCAAATAACGGGATGATGCGAGAAATGCTTACTCCAACTCAAAGACGACTGCTGCGAGTGAATTTTTGCAGGACGGTGCTTTTCTCTCATCAGCCCTGTAAAAACGTCATAGAGGCCAGTATTCTGTCTCCAAGTCACCTTTTATTTACACCTGGAAAGTCTTTGACTCTAATCCAGCCCCCTCAGAGCCAGCTTTCAAAGTGAGCTGGATGACTGACGCTTCTGTTCTTATACATCAGCCAGGGTTCCCTGATTGGATCAGATTAACAGCTCCAACCAGGAAAACTGTATTTTATGATATCCACCTGGTTGACCTCATTACAATCACTACACAATGGATACAGGCCACATGTGTCTAACGTTGCTTCCTAAAATAAGCCCTTAATTCCAGGAATCAGTTGAATGAAGCTTTTCTGAACAGCTTTGAATGCAATTATATCCTTTCTTAAATAAGGAGACCAAAATTGTACACAGTACTCCAGACGTTGCCTGGGATGGCGCATCTTAGCTATGAAGCGAGACAAGATAAGCTTGGGTTGTTGTCTTTGGAGCAAAGAAGGTTGAGAGGGGACCTGACTGAGGTCTATAAGGGGCTTGAACAGGGTGGATAGAAAACAGCTATACCCCTGAGTTGAAGTGTCAAAGACAAGGGGGCACACTTTTAAGGTAATAGGGGGTTTAGAGGTGGCTTGCGGAAAAATCTTTTTTACCCAGAGTGTGGCAGGGGGCTGAAATACACTGCCTGGGAGGGTAGTTGAAGCGGGTAACTTCACTATAAAAAGTACTCAGACTAGTACGACTATAGTCCTAGTGCTGGAAAGTGGGATGAGTGTAGATTTAGTGTATTTTTGGTACTACAGACTTGCTGAGCTGAAGGGCCTCTTCTGTACTGTATGATTCCATGATGCGAGCTCACAAACGCCCTGTACAACTGTAGCAAAATTCTCTACTTTTCAATGCTATTCCTTTTGCAATAAATGACAACACTCCATTTGCCTTCCCAATCTCTTGCGGTACCAGCAAATTAACTTTTTGTGACTTATGTACAAAGATATCCAGACCCTTCCATACCCCAGCATTCAACTGTCTGTCTCCCTTTAAATAATCTGCTGCTTTTTCACATTTCCTGTCAAAATATACAACTTCAGATTTTCCCTACATTATACTACATCTAGCAGATCTTCGATTTCTCAATATCTCAACTTATCTATATTCCTTTGCAGCCTCCTTATGTCTCCTTCACAACTCACTCTCTTACCTACCTTTGTGTCATCAGCTAATTTAGCAACTGTACTCTTGGACTCTTCATTCACATATTTGATATAAATTGTAAACAGTTGAGATACCAGCACTGTGGCATGCTACACATTACATTCCATCGAGCTGAAAATGACCCATTTATCTTGACAGTCTGTTTCCAGTAGTCTATCCAATCCTCTTTCTAAGCCAATATGTTAACCCCACCTTGATCTCTTTGAGTTCAGAGGTAGGTGTGTTATACAGATCCTTGTTGAGACCACACCTGGATTATTGTGTGCAGTTTTGGTCTCCCTACCTCAGACAGGATACATGCCTTCCATAGAGGGAGGGCAATAAGGCTCACTAGGCTGACACCAGATATGGCAGGACTGTCCTATGAGGAGATATTGGTTTGACTGGATGTTCACTAGAGTTTATTATAATAAGAGGAGAACCTGATTGAAACATATAAAATTCGAACAGTGCTGGACACGTTAGATGGAGGGAGAGTGTTTTCCTGGTGGGGGAGTTGAGAACCAAGGAACAAAGTCTCACAATACACGGTAGATCGCTTAGGACTGACATGAAGAAACATTTCTTTACTTAAAGGATAGTGAACTGGTGGAATTCTCTACCACAGAAGGCTGTGGAGGCCAAGTCACTGAATATATTCAAGAAAGAGATTGTTTTCTTTTGGATTTTAACAGGCATCAAGGGATATGGGGAGAAAGCAAGAATATAGCATTAAGATAGAGGATCAGCCATGATCATATTGAATGTCGGAAGAGGCTTGAAGGGCTGAATGGACTACATCTGCTCCTACTCTCTACATACCTATTTGATGCAGTGACATTTGACATGGCACCTTATCGAATGCTTTATGGAAATCCAAGCACATTACTTCCAAGTTTCCCTTTATCTATGCTATTTGTGACTTCCTCAAAGAACTCAGAGTGCCCTGCGTTAACTTCTTTATAATAGTTCCTGGTATTTTCATGATGACAGATATTGGCTAAGCACCCTATAGTTTCCTTTCTTGACAAGAGGAGTTACATCTGTTATTTTCCAATCTGAGAGATCTTCCCAGAATCTAGAGAAATCTGGAGAATTACAATGAATGCACCTATCTCGAAAGTCACTTCTATAAGATCCTGGGATGAAGTCCATCAGGTTCTGGGGGTTTGTCAGGTTTCTAAAGTTTTTTCTAAAGATTTGCTCAGCATCCTTTCCCCAGTGAAACAGACCTTCATACACCTCAGGTGCTCTTTTTAAGAAAGAACCGTTACCTCTCGATCTTTTGCATGTGCCCTGCTCTTAATGCCTTAATTTTGCATAATTTTGAAAGATCTTTAACTTGCACTGATCATCCATTTTGGAGGTTTCAGCAACCCTGTAAATAACTGTTATGTGATTGGCTGATAAATTGACTTTGAGTTCTGTTTTAACCAGTTAAATGTAACATGACACAGATCGGTATCTTTGTGTCCTTTCCATGGCCCAGGGCTGCAGACAAATAGTAAAGTACATCAGCAGTGATGACCCAAAAGTCGCAGTCTTGTACTCGCTAGTTTGGAAGATGGCTTCAGCGGATCGCAGTGCAATGTGTCACTTTTTGGTTCTTTCCTTTCAAACAACACTTAGCTAAAGTCAATTAGTTTGGCCAAGATGCTCTAATATCTTCTGGATATTAAAGAAAAGATTGAACTCTTCATGATTGCAGGCAAACACTTGAAATTACATCATTGCTTTATTCTGATATCACACCTAAAATTTGGGGAGGGACAGGGAGAATTATTATAGTTCATGACTTTGTTTTTGACATGTAGAAAATGACAAGTAGATTTTATAGCCTTAAGATTCAGAAACTTCTTACAGCTGTGAAGATTTAGAATACCTCCCGAACCTTCATCCAATCCTACAATTTGCACACAAGCATTACTTCATTTTTTTCTTATTCTTTGCCTATACCTTCTCTCACAACTTCTCCAAAAGCTGGACTAAAATAGTCCGACTCTTGCTCGATTGGTGACCAGGGCAGTCAAGCTTCTACAGGAGCTTCAACCTCCTGTTGGCTCAGCTATCTCAATGGCAAGTGCTGCAGCAATAGCACAATCATCCCATTCTTAGGAACACCACATCAAATATGTGGCCTTGTTCATCATGCATGCACATTATCACCAACTGATGACATGATACTATTACACTGTGCATACACAGAAACATAGGAACCACAGAACAGTAGTAGGCCATTCAGCCCCTCAAGTCTGTTGCACCTATAAATGAGATCATGGTTGATCAAGGCCTAATTCCATATATCTGCCTTTGTCCAATACCCTTTTATACCATTGCTTAACAAAAACTTATCTACCTCAGATTTAAAACGAACCACTGATCCTGCATCCACTGCTATTTGTGGAACAGAGTTCCAAACATCCACTATTGTTTGCATGTAGAAGTGCTTCCTAACATCTCTCCTGAATAGCCTGGCCCTGATTCTTAGACTAAGCAGGACGAGTTGGACTGAAGGGTCTGTTTCTGTGCTCTACAACCCTATGACTCTATGACTCTAAGCCTCCTAGTTCCAGAATCCCTAACTAGAGGAAATCGTTTATCTTTGTCTACCCTGTCTGCTCCTGTTAATATCTTGACGACTTCAATCAGATCAGAGAGGCCTAATTGTGTAATCACTCTACATAAATTAACCTCTGAAGTCCAGGTATCGTTCTTGTAAACCTACATTGTACTCCCTCCAAGGCCAATATATCTTTCCTAAGCTGTGCTGCCCAGATCTGCTCACAATGCTCCAAGTAGAGTCTAACCAGGGTTTTGTATAACTGCAGCATAACTTTCGCATCCTTGTACTCCAGTCATGTAGACATAAAGGCCAGCATTCCATTAGCTTTCTTGGTTATTCTCTGCACCTGTTTGTGACATTTTGAAGATCCATGCAGCTGAACTCCAAATTCTATTTTGGGGAGGAAATGGTCTACTGGTATTAACACTAGACTTCGTCCAGTGACGCAGGTGAAGTGCTAGGGATCCACGTTCAAACCCTGCCCTGGCACATGGCGGAATGTAAATTCAATAAAAATCTGGGATTAAGAGTCTAATGATGAACCGCTGCCAATTGCCAGGGAAAACTCTCCTGGTTCACTATTGTCCTTTAGGGAAGGAGATCTGCCATCCTTCCATGGTCTGGCCCACAGGTGACTCCAAACCTGCAGCAATGTGGTTGACTCTGAACTGCCTTTTGGGCAATTAGGGATGGGGAATAAATATTGGCCTGGCCTGCAAAGTCCATGTCCCATGAATGGATAACAAAAAGAAAATCCACTGTATTTAACTGTATTCACACGAAGTGACCAAACATGTCACGGACACTTTGCGTTCACACACTTCTCCCTGCAGTCTGTTCACAGGGAGGCCTGTAGCAACATACTTCGGCTTAAAAACTAAAATAGCCTGGACAGTCAATGGTAACCAATCTATTGAAAGTTCACACCACTCACCCAGTCAACTACACAACAGTCTGAATTCTGCACTGCTTCAAGAAATAAGAAATTGGCGAATGAACAGGAAACAGAGGGCAGGGATAAAAAGGTCATTTTTGAGTTGTCGAACGATAACACTTGGAGTGCTGCAGGGAGTCAGTGCTGGGGTTCTCAGCTATTTACGAGCTTCAGTAATGATGCAGATGAAAGGACTGACTGCATTGTAAGCAAATTTTAGAAGGATACAAAGATAGGTAAGAAAATAAGTTGTGAGAAGGATAAGAAGAGAACTTTTAGTGATATAATGAGGGAAAGTGAGTGGGAAATAAATGAGCCAAATGAAGTATCATATGGGGTTGTCCAATTTGGCAAGAAGAACAGAAAAGCACAATATTATTTAAATGGAAACAGACTGCAGAATGCTGCATTGTAGAGGGATCTGGGTGTCCTTGTATATGAACAATGGGTAGGCAGGGGGTAGTTGGTGGCTAGTCACAAACTAGACTAGTAATTTAGAGGAAAACTGAAAGAACTGTGGAAGCTGAAAATCAGAAACAAAAACAGATATTGCTGGAAAAGCTCAGCAAGTCTGGCAGGATCTGTGGACAGAAATCAGAGTTAACATTTCCTAGCCCTTCCTCAGAATGGTCACTAGACGCAAAACGTTAGCTCTGATTTCTGTTAACAATTCAGAGACTCTGGGGGCATGGTTCTATTTACATCATAAAACCTAGTGGAATTCAAATGCAATTAATAAATCTGGAATTGAAAGCTATCTTCACTACTGGTGACCATGAACTATCAATTGTTGCAAAACCTATCTGGTTCACTCATCCTCTTTAACAAAGGAAATCTGCTAACTTTACTTGGTCTGGCCTACATGTGGCTGACTCTTAACTGCCCCCTGAATTGGCTGCTCAAACCCCTCATTTCAAGAGCAATTAGGACAATAATTGCTGGCCTTTCCAGCAATGCTCACAATGAAAGACTGAAGAAATTACAAAAAGTGAGGCATAGCAAGTAATCAGGAAGAGAAATGGAATGTTAGCCTTTATTCTAAGGGGGATAGAGCATAAAAATAATGAAGGCTGTACAGGGCATTGCTAAGACCACACCTAGAGTACTGTTTGCATCTTTGGTCTCCTTATTTGCATTGAAAGCAGTTCAGCAAAGGTGCACTGGGTGGATTCTTGCAATGAAGGGTTTGCCTTGTGAGGAAAGGCTGATTAGATTGGAGCTATATGTACTAGAGTTTAAAAGAATTAGAGACTATCTTCTTGAAACCCAAGATTCTGAGAAGACTTGACTGGGTGGATGCTGAGAAGACTTTTCCTCTTGTGGGGGAATCTAGAACTAGAGGACACAGTATTAAACAAAAGTTTCCTATTTAAGACTGATGGAAGGAACTTCTTCTCTTAGATGGTCATTAGTCTTTGGAATTCTCTATTCCAACGAACAGTGGAGGCTGGATCATTGAATTTACTCAAGGCTGAGTTAGACAGATCGACAAAGAGTCAAGAAATTTGGGGGACAGGTAGAAACGTTGAGTTAAAGCTACAGTCAGATGGGTTATCTTGCTGAACAATGGAGCAAGCTTGTTGGACTGAATGATCTAATCCTGCGCTTCTTATGGTATAATATACAATCCCAGGGTGTACCAAGGCATTTCAAAGCCATTCCATTTCAAATCTCACCACTACCTTCTCAAGGGCAACTCAGGATAGGCAATAAATGCTGGTCCACCCAGCAATGCCCACATCCCAGGTGCAGTGAATTAAAAAAAAAGTACTTTCAAAGCGTTGGCACTGTTGTCACATTGGCCAAGAACCCTACAGGTGGTGCTGAGAGGTTTGGTAACTGGCATTTGTTCAATGTCTCAGGTGTTTGAACAGCGCCAATTGTTGCTCTTCATCATGGATCTTGTTATTCTCTCTAAGAGTCCAGAACAAAGAGCAATAACATATTTGTAAGCCTTTAGTTTCATACTATTGACACGTTAGAAAAGGAAAACGATCATATTTAAGCCATAATATTTTAATGCTGTGCACCACACTTCTAGATTGCTGCTTTTAAATCACCTAATTCAAATTGTTGAATAATTTTTAGCTTTTAATTCAAAAAGTAAAAATGTTGTTTACAGGAATTTGCTTTCTGTTTGAGAAATGTAGTTCAATCCAATCTGCTCGAGAGTATGAGACAACAAGGTGCAGAGCTGGATGAACACAGCAGGCCAAGCAGCATCGTAGGAGCAGGAAGGCTGACGTTTCGGGCCTAGACCCTTCATCAGAAATGGGGGAGGGGAAGGGGGTTCTGAAATAAATAGGGAGAGAGGGGGAGGCGGATAGAAGATGGATAGAGGAGAAGATAGGTGGAGAGGAAACAGACGGGTCGAAGAGGCGGGGATGGAGCCAGTAAAGGTGAGTGTAGGTGGGGAGGTAGGGAGGAGATGGGTCAGTCCAGGGAGGACGGACAGGTCAAGGGGGCGGGATGAGGTTAGTAGGTAGGAGATGGAGGTGCGGCTTGAGGTGGGAGGAGGGGATAGGTGGGAGGAAGAACAGGTTAGGGAGGCGGGGACGAGCTGGGCTGGTTTTGGGATACGGTAGGAGGAGGGGAGATTTCAAAGCCGCACCTCCATCTCCTACCTACTAACCTCATCCCGCCCCCTTGACCTGTCTGTCCTCCCTGGACTGACCCATCTCCTCCCTACCTCCCCACCTACACTCACCTTTACTGGCTCCATCCCCGCCTCTTCGACCCGTCTGTTTCCTCTCCACCTATCTTCTCCTCTATCCATCTTCTATCCGCCTCCCCCTCTCTCCCTATTTATTTCAGAACCCCCTTCCCCTCCCCCATTTCTGATGAAGGGTCTAGGCCCGAAACGTCAGCCTTCCTGCTCCTACGATGCTGCTTGGCCTGCTGTGTTCATTCAGCTCTGCACCTTGTTGTCTCAGATTCTCCAGCATCTGCAGTTCCTACTATCTCTGATCGAGGGTATGTAAGTGAACTGTGGCTACAGGTGTGGTCGTCACACCCTTGTTCCCCTCTTGCTCTCTGTGGTGCTCTCTCTGCTCTTTTTCCCCTGGTTCCTATTCTCTCTGTACTCCCGATCTATTGTGTTCTGCCCTCTTAGGTCAAAGAAAGACAGCTGTTGCAGTGGGAAGCAGACATACTCATTTCAGCGAAATTGGTGAATATGTTTCATTAAAAGCATTATTGAAATACACTTTGCCTGCAGAACATTTATACTATACTGTGGGGCGGTACGGTGGCTTAGTGGTTAGCACTGCTGCCTCACAGCATCAGGGACCCGGCTTCGATATCCCCGCCTCGGGCGACTCTCTGTGTGGAGTTTGCACATTCTCCCAGTGTTTGTGTGGGTTTCCTCCGGGTGCTCCAGTTTCCTCCCACAGTCCAAAGATGTGCAGGCTAGGTGGATTGGCCATGCTAAATTGCTCGTAGTGTTCGGAGATGTGTAGATTAGGTGGGTAATAGGGGGATGGGTCTGGGTGGGATGCTCTGAGGGTCAGTGTGGACTTGTTGGGCTGAAGGGCCTGTTTCCACACTGTAGGGATTCTATGATCTATTAATATTATATGGTATCATAGTTCAGATGGGGGAGGCTCCATTAATACTAACTCATTTGAAAAGGGCTCCTTCAATTGAAAGGGTTCAAGAATCACTACTCAAGAATGGACTATGCCAACACACTCCAGGGGCTTGCTCAAATTCTACCTACTGTGAACTTGAACGGTCATCCAAAAGTCTGTTCCCTGTGTCTTAACTCAGAGTCTAGTTCCCCTATCACACTTGTTCTCACTTAATTATATTGACTCCCTCTCATGCAACGGCTTGATTTTAAAACGATCATCCTTGCTTTCAAATTCTTCCATGACCTCATCTCCCCAACCCTCCATCTCTAAATTTCTACAGTTCCTACAACCTACCAGTTTCTGTGCTCCTCTAAATTATGGTCTTTTATGGATTCCCAAATATAATTGCTCAAACAACAGTGGTCATACCTTAAGCTATCTAGATGACAAGTTTGAAAACACCTCCTTTAAGACACCTATCTTCACACAAGGTTCTGAATATCTGACCTAATATCTACTTGAGTGGATTAGTCAAATTTTGTTTCTTAATCCTTCTTTGAATCACCTTGAAGATATTCAGTTTATTATATAAATACAAGTTGTGAATGTGTTACTGCTAAATGTGCTACACCACATTGAAATTGAGGAGGTGGGAAGAATCATAGTCGATGTTTATGGATACCTGGCAGCACACTTTACAACAATGTAATGACATGCATCATCTGGGGGAAATAAAAACAGCAAGTGCTGGAAAAACTCAGTAGGTCTGGCAGCATCTGTGGAGAGATAAATATATTTAATGTTTCAAGTCCAATGATGCTTCTTTTGAACTGAAGAGTCATCTGGAGGAATGCGAATCCAAACTAATTTTAATTGAGACCTGTGCAAGAGAGCTGAGAAGCTTTGTGTATACTGGACAAAGAGCTTATTATCACTCAAAAGTTCAACAGCAGCTAAGAGTGTTTTTTTTTAACCCAACAGCTTGTTTCGAAATTATTTTCTGTAGATAAACTTGAGGACAGACCCCATTGTTGCTCAAGTATCTGGGAAAAGCCTAATGACTATGTGGGTTTTAGATCAGCTTTTTAGGGTTCACTTCATTTTCCCTCAGTGGGTTTTCATATCCTGACAATTTACATTTCCTTTTCAGTCATTTTTCACAAAAGCCACTTCGATTTAATCTTCGACCTGAATATTTTTCAGAGTTTCCGACTTTCACATGTAGGCAGTTATTCTCCGCTAACATGCCAACTCTCTAAGAGCCAGATGGTGAAGTAGCACACCACAAGTCAACATTTATTCAATTTAACTTTACTCACAGAGTGAAACACTATAAGCTTCTAGCTGCTAACACTACTCCCAGACTAGCGTCAATAAGTGTGCTTATATATGTTTACGTAATTATCCAACGTGTCTCCACCAACTTTTTTTTTAAAAAATTGTCCATGAGATGCGGACGTCACTGCGTGGCCCAGCAGTTATTACCTATCCCCTTGAGAAGCTGGTGGTGAGCTGCCTTCTTGAACCGCTGCTGTCCATGTGCTGTAGGTTGACCCACAATGCTGTTAGGGAGGGAGTTCCAGGATTTTGACTCAGCAACACTGAAGGAACGGCGATATGTTTCTTAGTCAGGATGGTGAGTGGTTTGGAGGGAAAGTTACATGGGAACACCACTGTCTGCATTTCCTGGCTTTGTCTTTCTAGACAGTAGTGGTCATGCGTGCTGTCTAAAGAGCTTTAGTGAATTTCTATATACACCTAAATTTAATGCACACAACTAACAACCTCAATTACTTGGAGAGAAAAGGGCAGTAGATGCATGGGAATTCCACCATCTATAGGTTCCCTTCAAGCCACAGAATTTCCTGATTTGGAACTCCCTCCATAATAGCATTGTGGGTGTATCTCCACAACACAGACTGAGGCAATTTAAGAAGGCAGCTCACCACGACTTACCTGAAGTAATTGGAAGAAATGTTAGTCTGGCCAGTGACATTTAAGCAAAGTTAAAAATTAAATTTGCACTGATAATCCGTTAAAATGGTGCAAGGTCTAAATATTTTGAAGCTATTGCACCTGACAGATTTATTCAAATGGAGTGGGAATAATGTTGAGTAAAATACACATTGCACAAGAGGAATCTCAGCCATTCAGCTAAATATCCTCCTTCCCATGCAATTTTGTTCATTTCAGGTCTCAACAGCTTCCCAAACTACATTCTCACCTTCACCCAGCAGTCAGTTAATAAAACATTTTCCTTATTCCAAGCCACACTGCCTGTAGTTGGCCTTTGAAAGGATACATTCATCCCACTTAGTTTCATCCGTTATATCCATAGAATCCCTAGTGTGGAAACAGGCCCTTCAGCCCAACAAGTCTACACCGACCCTTGGAGCATCCCACCCAGACCCATTCCCCTAATCTACACATCCCTGAACACTATGGGCAATTTAGCATGGCCAATCCACCTGATCTGCACATCTTTGGACTGTGGGAGGAAACCGGAGCACCCGGAGGAAACCCACGCAAATATGGGGAGAATGTGTAAACTCCACACAGAGAGTTGCCCGAGGGTGGAATTGAACCCGTGTTCCTGGCGCTGTGAGGCAGCAGTGCTAACCACTGAGCCACCGTGTCGCCCCCTACTTGGTGAGTAAGGCTTCTCTACTCTCAAACTGCATCTAACCCTGTGCTGTACCTGTCCTGGGAGTGTTTGATAGGCACAATGTAGAGGTGCTTTACTCTGCATCTAATCCCATGCTGTACTTGTCCTGGGAGTGTTTGATGGTGACAGTGAAGGGAGAGTTTTACTTTGTATTTAACACCATGTCGTACCTGTAGCTATGGATAATAAATGCAGTTGGTCACTATAACAGTCCAAAGATGTGCAGGCTAGGTGGATTGGCCATGCTAAGTTGCCATAGTGTTCAGGGATGTGTAGATTAGGTGGGTTATAGGGGGATGGGTCTGGGTGGGATGTCTGAGGGTCGGTATGGATTTGTTGGGCCGAAGGGCCTGTTTCCACACTGTAGGGATTCTATGATTCTATTCTATGATTCATAAAGCTTCCTTGACACTGTCTCCATCAAACACTCCCAGAACCTGGTACAGCATGGGGTTAGATGTAGATTAAAGCTACCTCTATATTCTTTTAACCTGAAATGGAAGTTTCCCCTATTCTGAAAGTAAAGCTGCTTCTTGTCTTTGAAACTAAAATGCTCCTTGTACACTGTCCCCCATAAGACACTCTCAGGACAAGGACAGCATGCAGCTAGATACAGAGCAACAGTCCCCATCAAACACTCGCAGGACAGGTACAGCACTGACAGAGAGAAGCTCCCTCGATACTTCTAAACCAGAAGTAGAGCCCCTCGACGCTGTCCTCTTTAATCACTTCCAGGGCAGACACAGTATGCAGTTAGATATAGCATATAGCTCCATCTACTCTTTTAAACTGAAATTAAAGCTCTCTTGACACTGCCTCCATCAAATACAATGAGGATCAGATACAGCATGGAGTCAGATAGAAAGTAAAGCTTCTTGTACACTGTCCCCATCAAACACTCCTAGGACAGGAATAGCATGGGGTTAGATATACAGTAAGTCTCCTCTACTCTCTTAAATTGAAAGTAAAGCTTCTTCAATACTGACCCCATCAAACACTACCAGGACAGGGACAAGCACAAGCACAGAGTTAGTTACAGAGATAAGCTCCCCCTACACTGTCCCCTACAAACACTCTCAGGACAGGGACAGCATGGGATGAGATATAGAGTAAAGTTCCCACTAATCTAGTCCTTTTCAAATTCCCAGGCATGTTGTGACAAAATATGCCTTTAAGATGGATTTGCTCTGTTTCCCTAGAAGAGAGGTATTGTAAATCTGGTGCCAAGGTGTCTGCTCCATGGAAAGCAGAGTAACTAGAATAACAGCGTCATATACCATGGAAACAGACACTCCAGCCTAACTCGTTCAGGTATCCTAAATTGAACTAGTCCCATTTGCTTGCATTTGGCCCATATCCCTCTATACCTCTATCCATGTACCTGTCCAAATGTCTTTTAAATTTTGTAATTGTACACACCTCTACCACTTCCAGGAAGACCTAGCAAATTGGGTACAAAATTGGCTTACGGCAGAAGACAGAAGGTGGCGGTAGAGGGTTGTTGTTCAGACTGGAAGCCTGTGACCAGCAGTGTGCCACAGGGGTTGGTGCTGGGTCTACTGTTATTCATCATTAATATAAATGAGTTAGAGGAGAATTTAGGAGGTGTGGTTAGTACGTTTGTGGATGATACCAAGATTGGTAGTATAGTGCACAGTAAAGGTGGTTATCTAAGAGTACAACGGGATCTTGACCAACTGGGCCAGTGGGCTGAGGAATGGCAGATGGAGTTTAAATTAGATAAATGCAAGGTGTTGCATTTTGGTAAGACAAACCAGGGCAGGACTTACACAGTCAATGGTAGGGCCCTGGGGAGCATTATAGAACAAAGTGATCTAGGGGTCTGTACCCCTGTTCACAGCTCCTTGAAAGTGGAGTCACAGATAGACAGGGTGGTGAAGGCGGCTTTTGACATGCTAGCTTTCATTGGTCAGAACATTGGGTATAGGAGTTGAGACGTTTTATTGCAGCTATACAAGATCTTGGTGAGGCTACATTTGGCATGCAGTTCTGGTTGCCCTACTACAGAAAGGATATTAAACTAGAAACAGTGCAGAAAAGATTTACTCTGATGCTACCTAGACTGGAAGGTCTGAGTTGTAAGGAGAGGTTGGATAGGCTGGGACTATTTTCACTGGAGTGTAGAAGACTGAGGAGGTGATGTTATAAAGGTATATAAAATCATGAGAGGCATAGATAAGGTAAATAGTTGACAGCTTTTCCCCATGGTAGGGGAGTCTAAAACTAGAAGAAATAGGTTTAAGGTGAGAGGAGAGAGATACAAGAGTCCAAAAGGGCAATTTATTTCACAGAGGGTGGTGACTGTCTGGATTGGGCTGCCAGACGTAGTGGTGGAAGCAAATACAATTTTGTCATTTATGAAACATTTGGATGGGTATATGGATGGGATACATATGGAAGGACATGGATCAAACATGGCACATGGGACTAGTTTGAATTCTGAACAATGGGTGGCTTGGGCAAGTTGGGCCGGAGGGCCTGTTTCCATGCTGTGTACCTCTATGACTCTATGACATCTTCTGGCAGCTCATTCCATATACACACCACCCTCTGTGTGAAAAAGGTGGCCCTCAGGTCCCTTTTAAATCTTTCCCCTCTCACCTTAAACCTATACCCTCTAGTTTTGGACTCTCCTACCCTGGGGAAAAGACCTTGGCTATTCACCTTATCTATGCCCCTCATGATTTTATAAAGCTCTGCAAAGGTCACCCTCGGGCTCCTAAGATCCAGGGATAATGTCTCAGCCTATCCAGCCTCTCCTTTTAATTCAAACCTTCCAGTCTCAGTAACATGCTTGTAAATCTTTTTTGTACCCTTTCCAATCTAATAACTCCTGTATATAATGCTCTGACTGATGAAGGCAAGCGTGCCAAGGCCTTCTTCACCACCCAGTCTACCTGTGATGTCACTTTTAAGGAACTATGAACCTGCACCCCTAAAGGCTCTCTGCTTGACAACATTCCCCAAGGCCCTACCATTAACTGTGTAAGTCCTGCCCTAGTTTGCCTTTCGGTTTTTTTAAAAGTAGACAGAAGAAGCATGAGTGGGTGGAGTCACACAGACCCAAAGTTTTAGTTTTGTTTTCAGTTGTTGAAGGTGGGAATTTTGGAGTTGAACCTGCTAGATTCAGCTCGCTCTCCGCTGCTAGGTTCATTCTGTCAGTGTTCCTTCTTCTAGACTGAAGTGTGAGAAATCTGTTTTGCTGAATTTGCCTTTGCTAATGCGTGTTTATGGGATGCTGCTATATTTGAATGGTTAATGAGTAGTAGTTAAATAATTTTTTTTAAGAAGTATTTTGATAGAGTTAAAGTTATGCTAATTCTTCTTTTTGGCTTGTGTTTTAACTGTGGTCGAAGAATAAAGTAAATTTTGCTTAAAGCCTAGTAGTGTGACCAATCAAATCACATCTGGGACACAGCACCATACACTTTAAATAAGATAAAGTTAGGGTCTAGGCTATCCCTGGACACTATGGGCAATTTAACATGGTCAATTCACCTAACCTGCACAGAATGAGGTTTACATGGCAATAAGATGTAAACAGGGCATGGAGTTATATTTCAAATACTATTATGTACCAAACATTTTTGTATTTCGTCAGTGCAATCATTGTTATTGTGTATTAAGAATGAGCTTTCCTCTCTTCAGGAAACACGTGAAAGATCGTTAGTCTGATATTATTGTATTAAGTGTACTCCAAATAACGTATTCTGATCATTAACATAGGTAAAGCAACAATACAGATGATTCAGACAAACCATTCACAGTGTTCAACAGGTTTGCTTCAATGACATGGGGCTGACAGTCATTGCAGAAGCAAGTGGGAAAAGCAAGAATACATCGACTAGAGGTTGGGCTCCACAAACTGGGGTACAGACAAAACAAAACATGAACAGTAGGATCATACTTAGTGACCAGAATAGAAGAAAACTGAGTTCTATAATGGCAGGGGAAATGAGGCAACTATTATCAAATCTCCAAACCCTCGTTCAACACCGCATTCCAAAGGACAAATGGCAAAATGATATTTTCTCCAAGAAGCTATGCAGAAAGAAAATCAAACTGGAAATAAACGTGGTGGGGGGGTCGTGGGGCGGGGGTTGTGGTGGTGTCAGACAAATATGGGAACTTTGTCTGTAACAAAGTGAGACAACTCAGAGCTGAAGATAAATACTTTCCATCAAGTGCAAAAAATGTCACTGGAGTACTCCCACAGATACAGCACAGTTTTACTGTGTATCTTATACCCTATCTCTACTCTTCTAAACTGAAAGCAAACATCCCTCCACACTGTCCCCATCAAAGATTCCCACAGCATGTATGGCACTGGGTTAGACACACAGTAAAGCTCCCTCTAATCTTTTAAACTGGAAGTAAACCTCCTCTACATTGTCCTTATCACGGATTCCAAGGGCAGGAAGAGCATGGGCCAAAGATGCAGAGTAAAGCTCTCTCGACTCTTTGAAACTGAATGCAAAACTCCCTCCACACTGTCCCCAGTCACTCCCAGGACAGGTAAAACACAGGGTTAGATGCAGAATAAAGCTGCCTCTACACATTTAAATTGAAGATAAAACTTCCTCCATGGCGGCACATTATGCACTGCAGGACAGGGAGAGCACAGGATTAGCTGCAGAGTAAAGCCCCTCTTTTAAACTGAAAACAAAAGCTTCCTCTACACTTTTAAATTGAAAGTAAAGGAACCTCTACGACATCCCCATCAATCACTCTCAGGACAGGTATAGCAGGGGGTTAGCTGCAGAGTAAAGCTCCCACTACACTATCCACATCAAACACAGACAAGACAGGTGCAGCACAAGCTCCTGCTACATAGTCCCGATCAAACACTCCCAGGGCAGGTAAGGCAAAGGGGTTCGATATGAAACGAAACACCTTTTACATTGTACCCATGAAACATCTCCAGGACAGGTACGGGATAGGGTTGGACAGAGTGTAAAAATCATTCTGCATCATCCTTTCACACATTATTAGCATTCAGACAGAACAAAGACTAGGGACATAAATGATGATTCAAAAGTAGATGGAAATTGTTCAAATTTGCAAATGGTACAAACTCAGAGGTGCAGTGCAATTAGTGAAGATAGTCAGAAAGCACAGAATTAGCTCAAAATGAGTAATTTGGCAGAACAATTGACATTGAAATTGAATATTTTCAGATGTAAGGTATTGCATACAGAATGGAAAAACAGGCAGCGGAGAAACTCCACAAATGGTGTGCAAATTGATAGTCTGCAAGAGGCCTAGCAGTCTCAGATTAGCTCAACATATATCCAATAGGGAGTCAAAATAATTTAGTCAATGATTCAAAGTTCCTCAAGGGCTGCATTTTGAATTTTGGGGTCAATTTTCCATTCAGAGTGGCTCCTTTTTCGTTGTCAGTCACCTGATTAAGTGATAAAGTCACATAGTAATATCACCTTCTTTCTGCTTTTTTTAGGGGTTTCTCCTTTAGACAGTAAAGATAGCTCTATGCGTCTGCACATTAAAAAAGGTAAGGCTTCAGCTACACTGACTGCCTCACCTTTAAAAAAAGTTCTCCAGTGTGAACATAAAACACAGGGGCAGAAGCAGGCCATTCAGCACAAGTCTGCTCCACTATTCAATGCGATCATGGATGATATGATAATCCCTTAAGTCTACTTTCCTGCCTTTGCCCTATCACTTAGACATGGCTGAAAGACGGACAGGACTGGCCGCTCCGCGGGCCATGGTACAGCTGTTGCAGGTGGTGTGTGTGTGCGCGCGTGCGTGTGTATGTTGTGTGGTGTGTGTGTGAGTGAGAGAAAGAGAGGCGGGGGGGGGAGGTGTGGGCGAGAGGGGGAGAAGAGAGATGGGACTATTGCATCAGTAGTAAAGGAAACCGTCAGTGAAGTAGTGAGGGAGGATGTCCTAGAAGGCTCTTCAAAATGAGACCATCTGGGTAGAGCTTACAAATTAAAATAGGTGATTACCTTGATGGAGTTATACTATAGGCCTCCCAAAAGTCAGGGGAAGATAGAGGAGCAGATATGTGGGCAAATCACAGAAAGGTGTGAAAGAAACAGGGGTATTGTTGTAGGTGTAGATTTCAACTTTGCTAACAATAACTGGGATCGGCTTAGTTCGAAAGGATTAGATGAGGTGAAATTTTCTAAAGTGCACTCAGAAGAGCTTTTTGTGTCACTACACAGATAGTCCAACTCAAGATGAGGCAGTGCTGGACCTAACTGGAGGGAATGAAGCCGGTCAAGTGGTTGAAGTTTCCGTGGATGAGCATGTTGGGGATAGGGACCCTATCTATAAATTTGATACTTATTATGGAAAGGGATAAGTATAGTGCCGAAGTGAAATGTCTAAACTGGGGGAAGGCCGATTTCAATATCATTAGACAGGATCTGACAAACATAGACTGAAAGCAGCTACTTGCAGGTACGTTAACATTTGGAAAGTGGGAGTCTTTTAAAAGTATTATAGTGAGAACTCAGGGCCAGCATGTTCCTCTACGAGCGAAGGGCAAAGGCAGCAAGTTCAGTAAACCCTGGATGTCAAGGCATATGGTTTGAAGAAGAAGAGAAAGGAAGTATAAACAAAAAAGAAGTTGCCGGAAAAGCTCTGAGGAAGGGTCACCAAACCCTAAACGTTAACCTGCTGAGCTTTTCCAGCAACTTCTGTTTCTATTCCTGATTGAAAGCATCTGCAGTTCTTTCGGTTTTTAGAAAGGAAATATACGTCAGGTACAGCGCACTAAAAACAGGGAAGGCCCTTCAAAAGTACAGAAAGTGTAGGAAGGTGCTTAAAAAGGACATTAGGAGGGCAAAACGGGACCATATAACATTTTGGCAGGTGGAATCAAGGAAAACCCCAAGGCTTTTTGTAAGTATATTAAGCATAAGAGGATAACTGGGAAAGGGTGGGACCTACGAAAGACCAAAGGGGCAGCCTGTGCATGAGCCAGTGGGGGTGGGTGAGGTCTTAAATTAATACTTATCTGCATTCATTAGGGGAAAGACATTGTAGCTGGGGATTTCAGTTGGGATACTGACGTTCGAGAACATGTTAAGATTAATAAGGAGGAGGTATTAGATGTTTTAACGGTCATAAAGGTGCACAAATCCTCAGGGCCTAATGAGATGTATCCCATTCTGGCATGGGAGGAGATTGCTGGGGCCCTGGTGCATACATTTAATATTTCGCTTGCCACAGGTGAAGTGCCAGATGACTGGAGGTTAGCTAATGTAGTTCCTTTGTTCAGGAAAGGCAGCAGGGACAGGCCAGGTAATTACAGACCAGTTAGTCCGGTGTCAGTAGTAGGGAAATTATTGGAAAAATTATGAAGGACAGGATTAATCAATACTTGGAAAGGCAGGGATTGATCAGGGACAGTCAGCATAGATTTGTCAGAGAAAGATCCTGTCTGACTAATTTAATTGAAACTTTTTGAAAAGGTGACTAAATATATTGATGAGGGTAGTGCCGTTGATGTGGTTTACATGGATTTTCAGTAAGGCCTTTGACAAGGACCCATATGGAAGGCTGGTCCAAAAGGTAAGAGAGCCCATGGGATCTATGACAAGTTGGCAAACCGGATCCAAAATTAGCTTGCAAATAAGAGGCAGAGTGATGGTGGAAGATTATTTTTGTGATTGGAAGCCTGTGACCAGCATTGAACCACTTGGATTGGTCTTTGGACCCTTGTTGTTTGTTACGTACATTAGTGACTTGGATGTGAATGTGGAAGATTTAATTAGTAAGTTTGCAGATGATACAAAAATTGGGGTGTTGGGGATAGTGAAAAGGATGGTCTCAGGTTACAGTCTGATATTAATCAGCTGTTAAATTGAGCAGGTAGAATTTTATCTGAATAAGTGCGAGGTGATGTATTTTGGAAGGTCTAGTAAGGGAAGAAAATGTACAATGAATGGTAGGTCCCTAGGGAGTACTGATGAACAAAGGGACCTTGGTGTACAAGTCCACTGACCCTTGAAGACATATTCAGAGTCGATTGTGAGAATCTTTTCCCCATGGCAGACATGTTTAAGACTAGAGGGCAGAAGCTTAAGGTGAGGAAAAAGTGGTTTAGAGGAGATCTGAGAAAAATAAATTCACCCAGAGGGTGGTAGAAAGATGGAACATGTTGCCTGAGAGGATGGTGCAGACAGGTACTCTCATAACATTTAAGAAGCATCTGGATAAGTACTTAAAATGCTGGGGCGTAATAGGCTATGGACCAATTGCTATGGATCCATAGTAGCCTGGGATTGGTGTAGTTTGGTGTTTGATAGTTGGCATAGGCATGGTGGGCTGAAGGACCTATTTCTATGATGGACAACACTATGACTCCATTATTCCTTTTGTAATTCATGGACGAGGACTCCCAAATCCCTCTCTGCTGTTTCTTGTGCAGTCTTTCTCCATTTATATAATATTCAGTTCCTTTGTAGATGTTGGTGTGTTTGTCGAGCTGGGAGGTTTGATAGTAGACGTTTCGTTCCTTTACTAGGTGACATCCTCAGTGCTGTGGAGTATCCTGTGAAGCACTGTTGTCTTATGCTGGTTCGAATTTATAAGGTCTGGTGTTTGCTGCTTCCAGTAGGTGCCAGTTCCGGCTGTGCATTGTAATGGTTGGCATGTCGGGTCTATTAAATAGCCTAATGTGCGGCACCTTATCAAATGCCTTCTGGAAATCCAAATACATTATATCCATTGCTTCCCCTTTATCTACCCTGTCTGTTATCTCCTCAAAGAAATTCCAGTAAATTTGTCAGGCATGATTCCCCCTCCATGAAGCCATCCTGATTCTGCTTAACCATACGATGCATTTCTAAATGTTCTGCAATAACACTCTATATAACAGACTCTAACATTTTCCCAATAACATGTTAAGTTAACCGACCTATAATTTTTAATCTCTTTCCCTTTTTAAATAAAGGTGTTCTATCTCCTCTCAACATGTTCAGGGCGGCACGGTGGCTCAGTGGATAGCACTGCTGCCTCACAGCACCAGGGACCCGGGTTCAATTCCACCCTTGGGCAGCTGTCTGTGTGGAGTTTGCACGTTCTCCCCGTGTCTGCATGGGTTTCCTCCGGGTGCTCCGGTTTCCTCCCACAGTCCAAAGATGTGCAGGTTAGGTGAATTGGCCATGCTACATTGCCCGTAGTGTTCAGGGGTGTGTAGCCAAGGTGGGTTACAGGGGGATGGGTCAGGGTGGGATGCACCAAGGGTTGGTGTGGACTTGTTGGGCTGAAGGGCCTGTTTCCACACTGTAGGGATTCCATGATTCTATGATCTA
>NC_063372.1:54184-61800 GCF_021869965.1 Rhincodon typus | reverse complement strand
TTCAGGCTAATCATGAACTTGAAAACTTCGACCAAATCTCCTCTGAGCCTTCTTCTCTCCAAGAAGAACAGAGAATAGTACAGCTCAGGAACAGGTCTTCCAGCCCACCATATCTATGCCAACCATGATGTCATTCTGAACTAATCCCATCTGCCTGCACATGGTCCATACCCTTCTATTCCCTGTCTGTGTGCCTGTCTAAATGTGTCTTAAATGTTGCTACCGTATCTGTTTTAACCACCTCTCCTAGAAGCACATTCCAGGCACCTGCTACCCCGCTGTGTAAAAAGAAACTTGTCTTGCACATCTCCTTGAAACATTACTCTGTTACTTTAAACCTATACACCCGTGTATTTCACATTTCCATCCTGGGAAAAAGACTCCAGCTATCCACCCTATCTATGCCTCTCATCATTTTATATACTTTTATCAGGTTGCCCCTCAACCTCTGACACTCAAGCGAAGACAAAGTTAATTCAATCTCCCCTTATAGCTAATACACTCTAATCCAGGCAACATCTTTTCCGCATCTTTCCTATAGTGTGGCGAGCAGAACTGCACAAAATACTGCATATGTGGACCTAACTAATGTTTTATACAGCTGCAACATGACTTGCCAACTTTTATATTCAATGCCCTGACTGATGAAGGCAAGCATGCTGGATGTTTTAATTATCACCTTGTGTGTTGCCACTTTCAGGGAGCTATGGACTTACATCCCAGGATCTCTCTGCATATCAATGCTAAGGGTCCTGCCATTTACTGTATACTTTTCTCTTGTATCTGATCTCCCGAAATGCATCACATCACATTTGTTTGGATTAAACCCCATCTGCCATTTCTCCATCCAACTTTCCAACTGATCTATATCCTGATTCATCCTGTGACAACCTTCCTCACTATCACAACACCAATTTTTTTGTTACCTGTAAACTTATGAATCAGATCACCCACATTTTTCATCTAAATCGTTCACCTAAATTCCGAACAGAGGTACCAGCACTGATCCTTGTGGAACACCACTGGTCACAGATCTCCAATCAGTAAAACACCCCTTCACAACTGTTCCAACTTCTTTAGCCTCATCCCTGGAACAATTTTTATAAACTTCTTCTGCACTCTCTCCAACACATTCACATATTGTCCTTTGTGTGGCACCCAGAACTGTACACAATAGTCTAGCTGATGTCTAACCAGCATCTTATACAAGGTTAAAATTAACTTCTTGCTCTTGTACGTTATACCATTGTTAGTAAAGCCCAGGAAACTGCATGCTTAACTAACCACTCTTTCCACTTGTCCTACCACCTTTAATATACAGGTATCTCTGCTCCCGCATATATTTTAGAGTAGCAACCCTTTATGTGGTTTCTGCATATTCTTACTACCAAAATACATCACTTCACACTTCTCCATTTGAACTTTATTTGCCATCTATCTGCTCACTCTATCAACATGCCCTTTTGAAGTTCTACACTGTCCACCTCTCAGTTTACAATCCTTCCAAGTGGAACTTTACTTAATGCCTTTTGGTAATCCATGTACATCACATTAATACAGCGGTTAGCACTGCTGCCTCAGTGCCAGAGACCCAGTTCGATTCCACCTTCGGCTGACAGTCTATGTGGAGTTTGCACATTGTCCCATGTCTGCGTGGGTTTTTTCCGGGTGCTCCAGTTTCCTCCCAAGTCCAACGATGTGCAGGTTAGGTGGATTGGCCATGTAAAATTGCCCATAGTGTCCAGGGATGTGCAGGTTACATGGGTTAGCCATGGGAAATGCAGGATTACAGGGATACGGTAGAGGAGTGGGTCTGGGTGGGATTCTCTTCAGAAGGTTGGTGTGGACTCGATGGGCCAAATGGCCTGCTTCCACACTGTAGAGATTCTATGATTCTATGAATAGCATTATCCTATCAACCCTCTCTATTACCACAAAGAGCTCCAGCTTAAGAAACGCACGCTGGCTCTCTCACATTAATGCACATTTGTCCATGTGACTATTAATTGTATTCCAAATTATTGTTTCTAGAAGTTTCCTGATCTGCTTTTTCTTACATGGTGTTCTGGGATTTTTTCCCTATCTTTACCTTTTGAGGAAATGTACCTTGATAATGCCCAAACTCTTTTTTGTAAAAAGGTAGCCCATTGATCAGTTCCTGTTTTGTCACCAACCTTTGGCTGTAGTCTATCCAGTCCAGTTTCACTCTTGCCCCATTAAAGTCATGTCTCCCCCAGTTAAATATCCTGATTCTGGATTATCCATTTTTTTTCCCACAAATATCCTAAATCTCATAAGATAATGATCACTATCACCTAAATGCTCCCCCACTGACACTTGATCTACTTAGGCCACCTTATTCCCAAGAACCAAGTCATGCAATGTCTGCTTTCTTATTGGACTGGTCAGAAAATTCTCCTGAACACAATCTAGGAATGCTTGCCCTACCTGACCTATATGCGACCACTATCCCAGTCTACATTCTCACAATTCAATTGTTCCATTTAATGACTCTATAATGCTTGCACCTCTCTAATTTCCTTGCACAATCGTTTCTCTAAATCCTTACTAAAGGATGAAGAATCTACCAAATCGATTGACACTGGGCCTGGTGTCTGCTCTTCCTTCCCCTGCTCCAGCTGATGCTCTCAATCTGCCCTCACCCTGACCGTTTCTGCCATCTGTTTGGCTTCAGTTGGAATAGCCTGTTCAATTCAGAACAGCACATTATAGACTACAGATGTTGGAAATGATGTAGAAGATATTTGCTGGAATGGTACCAGGGATGAGGGATTTCCGCTGCTGTGGAGAAACTGTGGAAGCTCAGCTTGATCTCCTTACAGTGAAGAAGTTTAAGAATATATTTAATGGACATGTCCAAAATCAAGAACAGTTCTGATAGAACAAGCAAAGGAAAACTGTGTCTAGGCTGTTGCTATTTTTTAAGAAAGGTCAGGAACCACCACCACACAGATTTAAAAAATGATCAGCAAAAGAACGAGAGGTAAAATGAAGGCACAACACTATTTAACACAAATGCAGGAAATGGTGGTGATCTGGAAAGTACTATATGAAAGTACGCTGGAAGTAGATTCAACAGGAACATTCAAAATGGGATTGGATAAATCGTGGAAGTGGAAAAATTGACAAGGTTGTGGGATGAACTTAGAGAGATGGGACTAATTGAGTAGTTTTACAAAGAACTGGCACAGACACATCAGGCCAAATGGCTTCCTGCTGTGCTGTATCACTCTACAATTCTGCAGGTCTCGTAAGGTTTGTTACGATGAGCTAGCTACCAACTGAATATTCATTGCTGCCTGAGAGGGACTAATCTTTTACCATTTCTGAAGAAGGGCCCTGACCCGAAACATCAACTTTCCTACTCCTCTGGTGCTGCCTGGCCTGCTGTGTTCCTCCAGCTCCACGTTGTGTTATCTCTGACTCCAGCATTGGTAGTCCTTACTATCTCTAATCGGTTACTGGTAGCTGGAGATGTTTAAAAGTTTTTATACCCAGTTCCAATCTATCAGAAACTTTGCATATAATTATTCATTGTGCTAAATCCTTTAAAATATATGTAGCAGTGTTGATAAGGATGTTCATTTATAAACAAGGCAGCAAATTGTTACAGTTAATGGGTATTACTTGGATTGGAAAAAGATTAAAAGTAACGTATTCCAGGGGTTAGTCCTAAATCCACTTTCGATCTCATTAGATTTATTCATTTAGAGGCCTGTTGGAGCATGGCATGCTTTGCCACAAGAAGCAGTTGGGCCGAGAACATTGCACTTTTCAAAAGATGATCTTTTCAAGAAATTCTTGAAACAGAAAAATATACAAGGGTATAGGAGGGAAAGTTCAGTATGGGATTAATCTCGGATTAACGTAGCAAACCTTGCATAGGTGAAAGATTGAATGGCTTTCTTCTCAACTGTAAAGCTTTCTGTTTCTGTATAGGTTTCTTCCAGTCAGAGAGAAGCAAGATTGTAAAAACATTCAAAGAGAGTGTTAATTGAATTAGCTGATAAATCAACTGAGTATCTTGGGAATATATTCACTGTGGTCAGAAATGCAGCATTTTAATCGTAAAGCAACTAATCCAGGAACAATTACTTCTTTCAGTATCGTATAACAAGAATGAATATAAAAATCAAAACTGCAGCATTTTTCACGTTATTATCAGAAAAATGCCAAAGTAATTACACTGCATTGCTTAACAAGAACAGATAATATAAGCAATCCATTCAAGTCTTAATTACAGCCCAGGCAGGACCAAACAGGGCATACAGTTTCTCTGAATAGTATTCTACATCACTGTATGTCTTCGTACAAAACCATATTGCTATTCAATTTCCAGGGCAAACTGGCAGCCATTTCTCAGCATTATTTTCGGCTCAAATGAAAATGTCTACATTTTTCCGAAAAGGTCAGGGATTACAAATGAGAAGCAACCTTTTCCTTAAGGCATTTCTTGATACTCTACAGGGATGTGTAACTCATTGTTTAAACTGCCAAGGTACTTCACTGGGACATTTAACTTAATCACCATAAAAAAAAGCATTGTCTCCATTCCCATCCACCCCTTGTATTGAGTTCACCTTTTGTAATCACTGTATTGTTTTCTATTAGAAAACATTCTTTTCAGCAATAAAATGCTGAGAAAAAGCAAATGGACAAGAGAGAGTGACAATAAAAGAAAAGCGAGATGTTGATATATTCCACTTAAAGCAAGTCTGCAATTATTGTGATCAAGATTTCAACTCTTCTGAAGCATAGTGATTTCCTGACACCAGAGAGAAAATAGAAACCTTTATGGCAGAACCTCTGATAAAGATATGCCACTGCCCTTTGACTTACACCAAAACCTAAATGAATGAGTGAGAGAAAGAACAGTGCGATCAGCCACAGTACCACCTAAGTCAACAGTTCGAAAGGACAGTGTGATAACCCACTGTACCATGCTACCCCAGAGTATGAAAGGATGGTGTGATAACTCAGTGTATCATCCAGTCCCTAAGTGTGAAATCAGAGTAAATATTTAGAAAATAAAAGAAGTAAATTTCCCTTGGTTCCACATTTTTAAAAAGTCAAATTTCAGCTTTGATTGAAGCCACTTCCAAATTGCTGCATCCTTTACTGGACTGAAAACAATCAATGCTCACACCTGCTCTTTGGTCTTAACAACTACTGTAACCAAGTGACAGCTCAAAACAATGTTCAAATAAAACCTGACAACTAGTCAAGGAAGGGTGTGCGATAATTTCTTCTGCCGACTCATAAAAATAAACACAGCTTTTAAAAGACTCCATTGGTCAAACTTTACCTCACTCAGAAACCATGAACTTAATGAAGGTTGTGCGTGAAGCTGATGATGTGTCCTTTAAAGACATATCATAGAATCTGTCATTAATGAACCATTAACCATCTGAATGACAAGTCAGCATGAGTCTACAAAGTGCAGTAGCAGTAAACGCCTGCAGTCTGCAAGCTTATACTTGTTTATTTTTCGAGGAGAGAATAGCCATCATTTAGCATTGATTTTACATTATTCATTTCCACTTTCTTTTGACAAATTACATGTATTATCTATAAAAACTCTTGACCATAAGCTCATTATGAAGAACAATGGTTATGATGGCAATTAAGAACTCGGAGCTTCAATATAGGCGTCACAATTAGTCAGAGGTTTTACAGTAAAAAAGGTCCTTCAGCCCATTGATGATTGGCCTGACACAAACATCTTGAGGGTTTCTGCCTCACCAACCTTTTAGGCAGTGAGTTCCAGATTCCCACTAACCCTCTGGATGAAAACATTTTTCCTCAAATTCCCTCTAAACCTCCTGCTCCTTGCCTTAAAACTGTGGACCCTGGTTACTGACCCCTTTACTTGGGGAAATGTTTCTCCCTATCTACCCTATCCATGCCCCTCATAACTTGTGCAGCTCCATCAGGCTGTCCCTCAGCCTTCTCTGCTCTAAGCAAAGCTAAGCCTATCTAGTCTCTCTACGTGACTAAATCGCTCCAGCCTAGGCAACATCCTGGTGAACCTCCCCTGCACCCTCCCTTGTGTAATCACATCCTTCTTATCGTGTGATGATCAGAACTGTACACAGTGCTCCAGTTGTGGCCTAACTGTTGCCTTTGTATTTTTTTTAAAAATCACCACAACTTTAGTCATCTTCAAGACTTGGGACTGTTCTGTAGCCCATCTCCAATGAGTATAAACAAAAATATTTATGCTTTAAAAAATTTCTTAATGTCAGCAACGAGATAAAAGACTTTGAGGAAGTTTTGTTTTTAAGTCCTATGCCTAAAGGAGATAATAAGTAGCTATCTTGCAAACAAAATATACGATGAATTACAATGCAACACTTAACCCACAATTAGAATATCGTGCTCCATTTCTATCATCATGTCGCACAAGAAAAACATTAATTACCAAAGGTCCAGGACTTCTTACTGGTCAATGTCAAGTTTGCGTTCCCTTGATTACTTCAGCAAAACTAGCATTATTTGTGGGAAGAAACAGCTGTGAAAACCAGAGGTCAAAGGCGACTGATATTTGTCTGTGTCACAGAGGCCCAGTGATGATGAACGGAAACAAAGACCGAAGCCAACGTTTTGTGATAATTAAATAATTGAAAGGAGATTACAGAAGTCCCTACAGAAGAAAACTGCAAGATGGGAAACACACCCATGAGACTTATGTCCATACAAGATGAGACAGTCGTTTACTTTGTAAGGTACCATGGCTAAAAACTAGCAACCTCAGGATCAAGCACCTGTTTGATTTGGGCTCTTACTGGATTTCTGGTCAAGCAGTTATGGTCAAGCCAGGTTGAAGAGGGTCACTGTTGCTTGGAGTATGGACCACTGCATAAGCATAAAGTGGATAACTAGTCTAGAGCCACACCACACCAATGCAGTGTTTTGCTGAATTATCCAGGTAAGTTTTACTTTGTTTTACTCAATTAAAACGACACATGGCACACTCTAGACTCACAAGCAATTGTACGGAAAAGAAACTATTCATTGGGAAATCAAAAGAATGAAAATAAAGCATCCAAATGGTATAAACAAGGTAAACTCAGATTATAACAATAAAGTGAGGTCAGGAAGAGTTACCAGAGTAAAGAGATGGAAATTCGTAAAATTTTTTAATATCAAATGAATCCTTTTAAAAGGATTTCAAAGCTTTGAATGAAAGTTTCAAATGGAAGTTTGAAAAGCAACATAATAAAAAAAATTAAGGTTCTCCAAAATAATGTTAGACCATTAAAGAAGAAAAAAATGCAGTAAGGGACGAGCTTTGATTGACCAAATAATGAATCCTAATCCCTGGTTTAGATACAAGTGAAAGGAGAAATACTCAAATGTTTGAAAATTAAAGGTCTGAATTTTGTAGTGATAATGATGGTGCAGCAGTTAGAGTTCACTGTCATTCCACCAATGAGAATGTCAGCAACCTCTGGAGTGCGCACATGGAAATCCTGAAGTTACCTGGGCTACTTGCATTGTTTCAGAGGGTGTGCTCTTTAACTCTGTGACAACATTACATCCACATTAAAATGAAAAGTATGGAACTGGCACAAATGTGAACTAACTGTCCAGCT
>NC_063372.1:47244-53684 GCF_021869965.1 Rhincodon typus | reverse complement strand
ACTGACTCTTTTTTAAAAACCTTTTGGACTCACCTCTCATTACTCATACATGAGTATGTGTCATGTTTTATTCTCTCTTATATTTTATTGTGAAGAAACTCAATCCTTCCTGGATTCAAGGAAGCCTGATTAAATTGAGTCCTTTTAAAACATTTATTTATTTACAAATATTTGGGCTGGGAAAAGGTATGCATAAGAAGGGGTCCTTTCTACATTAATCTTGTTGCGACCAACAGAGGGACGTGTCAAGTGAGGAAAGGGGAGCCAAGAGCATAATCATTTAGGGGTGTCCCATCTGCAATCATAAGTCATGGACTCTCGCCCAGGGATCGGTTGTAACAGAGGACAGAGGAACAATATCCTGATACGTCTGGGTTGAATAAATGCTTCAACTTTGATGAAGTGTATTTTTCCCACCTCTTTGCCATTTCTTGTGAAAAACACAGTTGCCATTCCTCTATCAAAGGATTCTGGGTGGACTCCACAACCAATTCGATCACCCGTAAAACACTTAGGTCCAAACTGCTGACCCACCTCATTTCCATTAAACAACCTACAGAATCAAAAATAATCAGTTCATTAAAAACTGAGCTCAGATTCTTTATAATCAGAAAATGCATGTACACATCTTCAACATGAAATTAATATTGCCACACAACAGGCCTCATTAGAGGCTGGGCTTCAAATCATACAAGTTCACTGCTCTCAAAGAACCAAGATTTAAGAATGAATAAAAGACCGTTCTTTTATTCTTTTTTTAAAATGAGTGGAAAAAAACAAAATTCACGTAAGTACAGAAATACCGTCCAAGAAGAATACAGGGTTAAGCTCTTCGTCCACCTTTTTCTTCGATTATTTCTCCTCGCATTTCATAGAATCATAGAATTACTACAGTGTGGAAACAGGCTACCCGGCCCAACAAGTCCACACCAACTCTCTGAAGAGCACCCCATCCAGATCCATCCCCTCACCGCATCCCTGCAACCCTGCATTTCCCATGGCTAATCCACTAACCTACACACTACAGGTAATTTTAGCATGGCCAATCCACCCTAACCTGCACATCTTTGAACTGTGGGAGGAAACCGGAGTACCCGGAGGAAACCCATGCAGACATGGAGAATTGGTGTGTGGAGTTTGTACAGTCGCCCAAGGTTGGAATTGAACCTGGCTCCCTGGTGCTGTGAGGCAGCAGTGCTAACCACTGAGCCACCGTGCCATCCCAAAGAGACCAGAGCCTTAATTCAGCACCTTAGACCGTTCGGCCATGCTACTCAGATCAATCCATCTGCATTGTGCAATTTGACAGATGACATGGAAACGGTGAGGCTGTTATTCATGGTAATGTCACTGGATGAACAATCCAGAATGCCAGGCTAATGTTCTGGGGACATGGGTTTGAATCCTACTGTGGCAGTTTGTAACATTTCAATTCAATAAAATCTGGAATTAAAATTTAGCCTAACGGCAACCATTGATTGTTTTAAGTACCCATCTGGCTCATGAACATCCTTCCGGAAAGAAAATCTGCCTTGCTTACCAAGTCTGGTCTACATGCCTGACTCTTAAGTGCCCTTTGAAATGGCCAAGCAAGCCAATCAAAGCAAGAAAATTAGGGTGGTAGTGAGAAGTGACTGAGGAGGATTCCGGGAGAGGTCGGCTCGCTCACCAAAACTGAGAAGGGGAGGTACCTGGCAGGTGAATTTCAAGGCAGAAAAATGTGAGGTAATGCATTTTGGTTGGAGAAACAGGGAGAGACAATACAGGCTCAATGGTAAAACTTCGAAGTACGTACAGGAGGAGGCGCCCCTCGGGTTTCAAGCGCATATTTCTCTGAAGGTGGTTAGGCAAGTTGAAAACGTTGTTAAGAAGGCTTATAGGATCCTTGGGTTTATAAATAGAGGTATAGAGTATAAAAGCAAGTAAGTGATGCTACACCTCTACAAATCATTGGTCAGCCCACATTTGGATCATTGTGTTCAGTTCTAGGCACCTTATTTAAGGAAGGATATTAAAGCCCTAGAGAGAGTGCAAAGGAGGTTTATTGGAATGATGACAGGAATGATTTTAGACACAAGGAACCATTAGGGAAATTGGGCTTATTCTCCTTTGAGCAGAGAAGATTAACAGGTGACCTTTTTGAAGTTGTTCAAAATTATGAACAATTTTGGCAGGGTATAGAGGATATTCTGTTTCCACTAGTTGGTACTTCAGTACTCGGGGTCACAATTTCAAGGCTGTCAGCAAGAAAGAGCTAGGAGTGAGGTGAGAAGAAACTTCTTTCCTCTCACAGTCATTACGATTTGGAATGCGTTGCCTGGGAGAATGGTAGAGGCAGATTCCATACAAAGTTTCAGAAGCGAGCTGGCTATGTATTTTAAAGTGACGTATTTAGAGGGCTACAGAGATAAGGCTGGAGAATGCGACTAGCTGGGTAGTTCTTTCGGGAACCAGTACAGACACAATAGGTCAAATGCTGTACTGTAAAATTCTATGATTCTACGAAAAGAAGAACAGGCAGGGCCAGGTTAATGAACACAGCAGGCCTGGTGGTCTAAAGTGTATTTATTTTAATGCAAGGTGTATAACAGGTAGGGTAGATGAGCTTTAGATTTTGGGTTTGTACATGGAACTATGACGTTGAAGCCATTACATAAACTAGTTTGGGAGAAGGGCTGGACTGGCAGTTCAATGTTCCAGGGTTTAGCTATTTCAAGTGTGAGAGAGAGAGAGGGTTGTAAAGGGGTCGGGGAGTTGCATTACTGATTAAGGAGAATGTCACAGCTGCACTAAGAGAGGACATCGTGGAGGGCTCATCCAGCAAGGCCATAGGGTAGAACTCAGGAATAAGAAAGGTACAATCACTATGATGGGGTAATACTACAAGCCTCGCAATAGCCAGCCGGATTTAAAGGAACAGATATGTAGGCAGATCTTGGAAAGATATAAAAAGTAACAGGGTTGTTGCAGTGGGTGATTTTTTTTTTAAATTTCCCTAGTATTAACAGGGCTTCCTTCATGCCAGGGCCTTAGATGGGGCAGAATTTATTAGGTGCATCCAGGAGGGTTTCTTGAAATAATATGTAGATAGTCCAACTAGGGAAAGGGCTGTATTAGACCTTACATTGGAGAATCAGCCTGGCCAAGCGGTCAAAGTTTCAGAGGGGGGGCATTTTGGGAAGAGTGATCATAATTCCAAAAGCTTTAAAGATAGTTATGGATAAGGATAACACTGGTCCTCAGGTGAAATTGAGGCGAGGCTAATTACAACAGTATTAAGCAGGAATTGGAGAAATGAGATTAGAGGCAGCTGTTTGAGGATAAATCCGCATCTGACATATCTGTCTTTTAAATGCCAGCTGATCAGAGTTTAGGACCAACATGTTCCTGTGAGGATGAAAGATAAGGATGGCATGATTCGGCAAACCTGGACGACTAGAGATATTGAAAGCTTAGTCAAAAAGGAAAAGGAAGCATATGTAAGGTTTAGGAAAGTGAAATCAGACAAGGTCCTTGAGGAATATGAAGGAAGTGGGAAAGAACTTTAATAAAGAATTAGGAGGGGTAAAAAGGGCCATGAAATGTCCTTGGCCAGTAGGATGAAGGGGAATCGCAAGGCATTTTATACATATACTAGGAGCAAGAGGGTAGGTAAAGGGTAGCTATACTCAAAGACAAAGGGGAGAGTTTATGCATGGAACTAGAGGAAGTAGTTGAGGTCCTTAATGAGTACTTTGCATAGTTATTCACCAAAGATAAGGACATGGATGATAGCTTATGTTGCTATTCCAGGGCATGTCGCTATTAAGAAGGAGTTGGTGCTTGGTGTCTGCAAAAACATTAAGAGTGATAGGTCCCCAGGGCCTGATGGGATCTATCCCAGGATATTGTGGGCGGCAAGTGAGGAGATTGCTGGGGTCTTAAAGGAGATTTTTGTTTCATCTTTAGCCACAGACAAAGTCCCAGAAGACTACAGAATAGCCATTATTGTTTCTTTGTTTTAGAAAGGCAACAGGGTTAATTCAGGGAACTATAGACCAGTAAGCCTTATATCAGTGGTAGGGAAATTATTGGAGGAGATTCTTAGGGACAGGATTTACTCACATTTGTAAAATAATGGACTTATTAGGGATAGTCAGCACAGCTTTGTGTAGGAGGAGGAGTTGATGTTATCTACATAGACTTTACTGAAGCATTTAACTAGGTGCCTCAAGGTACATTGGTCCTGAAGATTAATCCATAGTGAGTTGGTAAGTTAGGTACAAAATTGGCTTGGTCATAGAAGACAGAGGGTAGTTGTGGAGGTGTGATTTGCTGAATGGAGGTCTGTGACCAGTGGTATTCCACAAGGATCAGTGCTAGGAACTCAGTTTGTAATATAGAAATATATAAGTGATTTGGATGAAAATATAGGGGGTTAGATTTGTAAGTTTGCAGGCAACACAAAACTGATAGAGTTGTCGCTAGTGAGGAAGGTTATCAAAGGTTGAAGCAAGATATCAATCAGTTGGAAAGTTGGGCAGAGAAATGGTAGATGGGGTTTAATCCAGACAAGTGAGGGGATGAAATTTGGGGAATCAAATGCAAGTGCAAAGTATTCGATAAACGGCAGGACTCTTAGGTGCACTGATATACAGAGGCATCTTGAGGTCCAAGTCCATGGCTCCTTGAAAGTGGCAACATAAGTGGATAAGGTGGTAAAGAAGGCATACAGCATGCTTGCCTTCATTGGTCGGGGCATTGACAATAAATGTTGGTAAGTCATTTTGCAGCTGTATAAAACTTTAGTTTTGGCCACATTTGGAGTATTGTGTGCAGTTCTGGTTACCACATTACAGGAAGGCTTTGGAGCGGGTGCAAAAGGAGTTTACTAGGATGTTGCCAAGATTGGAGTGTTTTAGCTATAATGAGAGGCTGGATTAACTTGGATCGTTTTTGTCGGAAGCTGAGGAGTGATCGGACAGAAGTAGAGAAAATTACAGATAGGTGGATAGTCTTTCTGATTATAGTCTTTTTGAATATACTCGGAGTCCTTTTCTCAGGGTGGAAATGTCAAATACTCGGGGGCATAGGTTTAAGGTGAGTGGGGGAAAGTTTAAAGGAGGTGTGCGAATCAAATATTTAACACAGAGGGGTAGGTGCCTGGATCGCGCTGCCGGGGAGGTGGTAGAAGCAGACACGATAGCAAAGTTTAGGAGGCATTTAGACAGATACATGAACAGGCAGGGAATAGAGGGATACAGATCACGTGCAGCCAGATGGCATCAGTTTAGAATGGCAACGCGTTCAATGCAGACATAGTAGGCTGAAGGGCCTGTTCCTGTCCTAGCAATCACGACCATGACTGAATTAATTGGGACTCTTTCAGCACTGACCATGCCGGTGCATCACTGAGAACCAGCACTCAATCACTTCCCCACAAGTTATGGGTTAGATACAGAGCAATGCTCCTGCTACACTATTCCCAACAAACAGTCCTCAGACAGGGACAGCAAGGGGTTAAATACAGAGTAAAGCTTCCTCTGCTCTTTTAAACTGAAGGTAAACCTCTGCTCTACTCTTTTAAACTGAAAATAAACTGAAAATAAAGTTCTCTCTACCCTTTTAACGTGAAAGTAAAGCTCTTTCCACACTGTTCCCAGCAAATACTCCCATGCCAGCTATAGCAGAGCGTTCTCTGTAGATTAAAGCCTCTTCGAACATGACCCCATCAAAAACAAATGTTGGGATACATTCAAGAATCCTAAGTAAAACGGGGCAAGAAATAGTGCACGCTCTTGAAATTGTCGGAGAGTTTTTTTTAAAAGAAGGTTGGTTCATCGGCCAATGGTGGTGAGCCACTTTCTTGAATTATTGAGGTCCGTGTAGTGCTGGAACATACACTATGTTGTCGGGAGCAAGCTCCAGGATTCTGACCCAGCAACAAATAAGAAACAGTGATATAGCTCCCGATCAGGTTGGAATGTGAGGAGAATTTGTAGGTGACGGTATTCACACACATGTGCTGCTCTTGACTTTTGAGGAGTAGGAAATAGTGGGTTTGGAAGGTGTCTGAAGGAGTGCTGGGGAATTGTTGCAATGCATCTTGTAGATGGTACACGCTGCTGCTAGTGTGGATACGTGGCTAAGGAAGTAAATGTTCAAAGCGGTGGATGTGGTACCAAACAAGAGGTTTGGGTGGTCCTGAATGGTGTCAAGCTTCTTAAGTGTTGTTGGAGCTGCACTCAACCAGTCAAGTGGGGAGCCTTCCACCACACCCCTGATTTGTGCCTAGTGGACAGGCTTTGAGGAGTCACGGTGGCTCAGTGGTTAGCACTGCTGCTTCATGGCACCAGGGACCTGGGTTCAATTCCACCCTCGGGTGACTGACTTTGTGGAGTCTGCACATTCTGCCAGCGTCTGCATGGGTTTCCTCTGGGTGCTCCGGTTTCCTCCCACAG
>NC_063372.1:27884-47144 GCF_021869965.1 Rhincodon typus | reverse complement strand
CAGTTTGAGATATTTTGGAGTGTGATAAAGTTCTACATAAATAATTATTGCTTTAACAGCTTCCACTGGAACAAGAACAAAGACATTACAGGTAGATTATTTTCAATCTCAAATTTTCTGTATTACTCACTTGCCATCATCTGCATGGTAGGCAATAGAATGTGGAAGCCATCCTGGTTGATGATCCAGCTTGTAATACTGAGGGACTAATCCTACTGCAATGGTCCCTCTTACACCAGTATCCACTATACATACCTAGACAGAGGAAAAATAGGTCATATTTCATTAACTAACTGGCATACTTCTGCAACAGAGTCATATTCTTCAAAAATATCCAGTTTTCCTGTCAGGTCTGTACTCTATGGAATTTAGAAGAATGAGTCATAGAGTCATAAAGTTCTACAGCATGGAAACAGGCCCTTCGGCCCAACTTGCCCATGCTGCCCAGTTTTCACAATTTAAACAAGTCCCATTTACCTGTGCTTAGTCCATGTCCCTCCATACCTATTCCATCCATGTACCTGATGAGAGGGGAATTCATTGAAACTTACAGAATACTGAGAGGCCTGGATAGAATGAATGTGCAGAAGATGTTTCCACTCGCAGGAGAGACTGCGACCCGAGGGCACAGCCTCAGAGTGAAAGGATGACCCTTTAGAACTGTGATAAGGAGGAATTTCTTCAACCAGAGGGTGGCTAATCTGTGGAACTCATTGCTGCAGAAGACAGTGGGGGCCAAGTCATTGAGTGTAATTAACATAGAAAATGGAACATAAAGTATAGCATAGGAACAGGTCAGTGGGCTCACCATGTCTGTGCCAACTACAATGCTGTTCTAAGGTAATCTCATCTGCTTGCATATGGTCTGTGTCCCTCTATTTTCTGCCTGTTCATGTGCAGGCCTAAATGCCTCTTTTGCTATCATATCTGCTTCTATCACCTCCCCTGGCAGCACGTTCCAGGCATCTACTAATGTCCGAGTAAAATAAACTTCCCTTGCACATCTCCCTTAAACTTTCCCCCTCTCACCTTAAACCTATGCCTCCTAGTATTTGACATTTCCACCCAGGGAAAGAGACTTCAACTATCCAACCTAATCATGTCTCTCATAATTTTACATACTTGTATTCGGTTACCTCTCAGTCTTCGACGCTCTAGCAAAAAACAATCTGGGTTTGTCCAAAACAATCAAAGTTAATTCAACCTCTCCTTATAGCTAATACACTCCAATCCAGGCAACATCCTGGTAAAACTCTTCTACAGCCTCTCCAAAGCCTCCACATCCTTCTTATAGTGTGGCAACCAGAACTGTGCACAGTACTCCAAACGTGGCCTGACCAAAGTCTTACACAGTTGCAGCTTGACTTGGCAACTTTTATACTCAATGTCCTAACCAATGGGGACAAGTAGGCCGTATGCCTTCTTTACCACCTTATCCATTTGTGCTGCCACTTTCAGGCAGCTATGGACTTGGACCTCAAGATCCCTCTGTATATCAATGCCCTCAAGTGTCCTGCCAGTTACCGTATACTTTCCTCTTGCATTTGATCTCCCAAAATGCATCACCTCACACTTGTCCAGAATAACCTTCTTCTGCCATTTTTCCAACCAACTTTCCAGCTGATCTATATCCTGCTGCATCCTTTGATATCCTTCCTCACTATCCACAACTCCATCAATTTTGTCTTGTGCAAACTTACTAATCAGACTTCTGACATTTTCATCAAAATCGTTAAGATATATTCCAAACAATGGAGGTCCCAGCACTAATCCTTGTGGAACACAACTGGTCACAGACCTCAAGTCAGAAAAATATCCCTCCACAACTACCCTCTGTTTTCTATGTTCAAGCCAATTTATATCCAACTTGACAACTCACCATAGACTCCATGCAATTTGATGCAAATAACACAGAGACCGATAGGCTCTTGAACAGTAAGGGGATTGAGGGTTACGGGGAAAAGGCTGGAGAATGGGGTCGAGAAACATATCAGCCTATATCTTTATCATCTTATGGTGAAAATTTTAACCCTGTCCAAACAACTAATTGTCATATGACCTGCAGCTACACAAGGAAACTTGTATCTATAGTCTCAGAAGATTACAACGTGACCAGAGATATAAACTCCTGTGGAAAACAACCCCCTGTTTACATTTATTTATTTCAAATGCAACATTGCAAAGCATGTTACAAGATAGATGCAGAGCACTGAGCAGGAAATAAGATGACTGCTGGTGCAACCATTGAAGTGGTTTTTGATGTGTTGTGAAGGTGAGGGGGCCAAGAAGGGAGTTCCGGCATGTCACCAATTGCATTTCTATGACCCCAGCTCAATTTATTAAACATTTCAGCAATTATCTCACCAAGTAGATTAAGTTATTTTGACTCACTCCCAAAATAAGTTAGTTTCCGTTTTTTTTTAAAAAGGTCACATTCACAGAAGTAAAAGAAAACAAGACCATTTGCCTTTACTTTAGAACTAAGTTCCTCAATAATAATATTATAAACTTTCATCATACTTCTCCAAGAAGAAAAGCTTTGAATTCTCCAATCTACACACAAAACTGCAATCCTTCATCACTGGAACCATTCCCACGAATCTTTTTTGCACTTTTTCCAACACCTTAACATCCTCCCTGAACTGTGCTGCCTAGAATTGATCCAGTGTTTTATTACGGTACATCATAATTTCCTTGCTTTTTACTATATTTATAAAATTGTATGCCTTATTAATCACTTTCTCAATCTAAATAAAAAAAGAACTGCAAATCATAAACAAAAACAGAAATTTCTGGAAAAGCTCAGCAGGTCCGATAGCACGTGTGGCGAGAAATCAGAGTTAATGTTTTAGGTCCAGAGACCCTTCTTCAGAACTCTCTCAACTTACTCTGCCACCTCCAACAATTTGTACACATGTTCCATCAAGTTCCTCTGCTCCTCAAACTCTTCAGAATGTGTTATTTTGTATTACCATTCCTCATTCTTCCTACCAAAATGTATTAGCTAACGCTTCTCTGCACTAAATCTTGTCTGCCATGCATTTGCTCTTTCCAACAAGCTGTCCATGTCTTGAAATCCACCACTATCCACTTCCCTGTTCACAATATTTCTCAAAGTCTTTTGTAATCGACAAATTTTGAAATGTGCCCTTTGTACCCAAATCTGAGGTGTCCTGAGGAAGGGTCACCGAACCCGAAACGTTAACTCTGTTTTTCCCTTCACAGATGCTGCCAGACCTGCTGAGCTTTTCCAGCAACTTTGTTTTTGTACCCAAATCTAAGTCATGAATATATATCAAGAAAAGTATGCAACCTAACACTGACCTCTTGAGATACCTCAGCAAAAACAACTGTTCACCATTAAGAAAGCTAATAGAATGTTATAATTTACAGGGAGGAGAATTGAACACAAAAATAGAGATATTATACTTCAATTATACAGGACACTGGTGATAATCACAACTGGAGTACTGTGTACAGAATTATTCTTCTTACTTAAAGGAAGGATGTAAGTACTTTAGAAACATTTTAGGGAAGATTTACTTGACTAATATCTGGAATGGGTATGATTTCCCATGAGGAAATAGTTGGACAAGCTAGGCTTGTATCTACTGGAGTTTAGAAGAAACTTGATTGAAACACGCAAGATCCGGAGGGTTCTTGACAAGGCAGATGTGGAAAGAATGTTTTCTATTGTAGGAGAATCTAGAACAAGGGGTTACTGTTTAAAGCTCAGGGATTGCCCATTTAAAAAGGGATGAGGCAAATTATTTTCTTTCAGAGGGGCATGAGTCTTTGGAAAAGAGGTGGAGCAGAGTCCTTAAATATTTTTAATGCGGAGGTAGAGATTCTTATTAAGCAAAGGGGTGAAAGGTAATCACCAGGTATGTGAATTTAAGGTTACAATCAGATCAGCCATGATCTTAATAAATGGCAAAGCAGGCTAGAGGGGCAAAATGGTCGACATGTGCTCCTTATTTATGTGCATACGCTACTCACAGTTTCCTGTCATTCAAACAACTTTGTGTCCATACTGCAACTGTTCCTTTAATTCTAGGGGCTTCAGCTGTGCTGACAAGTCTATCTGACAGCACTTCATCTGATACCTTTTGGAAGCACATGCACACCACACCAACCATATTATGTTCACCAAATCATACCGCATCACCTCACCAAAAACTTAATCAAATTAAGTAAAGCCAATGGCAAATCGATGCTACCTACATCTTGCTCAAATGTTGTCTTGATGTCAAAGGCAATAGACGTGTTGGAGAACTAGACGGCACTCATTTATGACCTCTGTTTGTGGAATCTTTGATGTACAAATGGGCAACACAACTCTAATCACTGCATTCGAAATTAATTCACTATGCATGAAGCAGTTTGAGATATTTTGGAGTGTGATAAAGTTCTACATAAATAATTAAATAAATAAAAATCCAAGATGAAGTATAATGTGGTAAAATGTGAAGTTGTTCACTTTGGCAGGAAGAAGGAAATAACAGAATATTACTTAAAACAGTGAATGACTGGAAAATTCTGAGGTGCAGAGGGATTTAGGTGTTCTGGGCATGAGTCACAAAGTTACTGTGCAGCAAGTGATTTGGAAGGCTAATGAACATCAAAGTAAGGATATTATGCTTCAGTTACACAGGACATTGGTGAGACCACCTCTTGTATACTGTTTTGTTTTTTTGTCAAGGAAGGATATATATGTCTTGGAGGCAGTTCAGAGGACATTTACTCGATTGATACTGGAAAACTAGGTTGCCTTATGAAGAAAGACTGGACAAAGTGGACTTGTTTTTACTGGAGTTCAGAAGACCAAAGGGTGATTTGATTCAAGTTCATAAAATTCTGAATGATCTTGACAGATTGGATATGGTAAGGCTGTTTGTTCTGGTGGATTAGCCCAAAAGTGTGGGACACTGTTCTTAAACTTAAGGGTTGTCCTTTTCGGACAGAGATATAGGGATTTCTACTCCTAATTCCTGTACCAAGTTAATTTCACAACCCTTCACAATCACAGTCATACATGTCACAGAATTACAGAAGTGTTATCATTAGAATCCCTACAGTACAGACAGAGGCCATTCAGCCCATCAAGTCTGGACTGAACCTCCAAAAAGCATCCCACCCTATTCCTATAACGCCACATTAACCATGGCTAATCCACCTAGCCTGCACACACAGACAATTTAGCATGGCCAATCCTCCTAACCCGCACATCTTTGGACTGTGGGAGGAAACCAGACTGCCCGGCAGAAACCCATGCAGATGCAGGGAGACTGTGCACACTCCACATAGACAGTCACCCAAGGCTGGAATCGAACCTGGCTTCCTGGTGCTGTGAAGCAGCAGTGCTAACCACTGAGCCAACGTGCTGACCTTATGGCACAGGAGAGGCGCCATTTGGCCCATTGTGTCTGCACCAGCTCTTCAAATGAGCATTTTGACTTAGTGCTGTTTTCCTGCCTTTTACATAACCTCACATGTAATGATTGCATACCTATCTGTTTGATTCTCCTATTTCTATGCTTATAAGTATGTGATAATGTGTATTATACAGAGATAGCTACCTTTTTGAGGTTCTGCTTGCCAGTTGCTTTCTTAGCTCCCTAAACTGACTGTAAAACCTCATCCCTCTTTTTACCCATATTATTGGTACGGACTCGAAGTACAACTTCTCGCTGTTCACTTTTCCTATCTGGATGTCCTGCAGCTATTGAGCAACATCCTTGACCCTGAAACCAGGGAGGTAACAGGAGGCAACAATGCCTTTGGATCGGCACAGGCTTGGAGGGCCGAAGGGCCTGTTCCTGTGCTGTAATTTTCTTTGTTCTTTGTTTGTTCTTTGCAACACACCATTCTGGATTTATATCCGTCTCTGCAGAAATAACTGGTCTGTTCCCCTAATAATCACATGCCTATCACTGTTGATTTTTGAAACTTCCACCTGCCCCTTTGTACAGCTGAACCAGCCATGATGCCATGGACTTGACTTTGACTGCACTCCTCAGGAACTTCAAGAATATTCAGAGCTAAATTGTGGCTGGCGAGTGTGATGCATCTGATAGGTTAAGTGTGTGGCAAGAATCTAAATCAATCTGCATCCTTGTTATAGAGATAGTAGGAACTGCCAATGCTGGAGAATCTGAGACAACAAGGTGTAGAGCTGTGTTCATCCAGCTCTACACCTTGTTGCATCCTTGTTATGTCATGTTTGCAATGTACTTTCTTATCTATTTTTATGTCATTTACAGTTAGCCACCATGCCTTCATCCCCCTCATCTAAGTCATGATATAAATTGTAAAACCATGAGGTCACAGTACAGACACTTATGGGACCCTACTTGTCACATCCTGCAATTTGAAAAAAAACCTATCTATGCATACTCTCAGTTTAATGCCAGCTAACCAATCTTTTATTCATGCTAACATGTTATCCCCTACATCATGGATTCCTACTTTGTGAAATAACCTTTTAAGTTGAACCTAGTCAAATGCCTTCTGAAAATCCAAGTCCCCATCATTAGCAGGCATCTTTTACTCACAGTGCATGTTACTTCTTTAAAGAATTCCAACAAATTGGTTAAACATGATTTCTCTGTCACAAAACCACACTAACTCTTCCTGATTTCCTTGGGGCTTTCCAAGTGTCCAGTTAGCGACCCTCCCCCCCCGACAGACATCAAGGCAACTGGCTTTCTGTCTCTTGCCCTTCTTGAATAGAGGGTTTACATTTGCTATTAGAGTCTGTTCGAACCTTTTCAGCATCTAATGAATTTTGGATAATTAACAGAAATGCATCTACTATCTCTTAGCCAATTCTTTTGAGGCCCAAAGATAAAATCTGTCCAGGCCTGAAGACTTACAAACCCACAGTTCCATCGGTTTTCTCAATTTTGCATCCCTAGTGATTATAATTTCACCAAGGTCCTCTCTTCCTCAAAATCCTCTTTTTTTAAAAATTATTATTCACTAGTGGGATGTGGGCGCTGCTGGCTGGGCCAACATTTATGGCCCATCCTTAGGTGATGGTGCTGAGCTACTTCTTGAACTGCTACAGTCCCTGTGCTGTAGGCAGACCCACAGTGTCATTAAGGAGGGAATTCCAGGATTTTGACCCAGCAATGAAAAATTGGAATATTTTTCCAAGTCAGGATGATGAGTAGCTTAGAGGTGAACTTGAAAATGGTGGTGTTCCCACGCACCTGCTGCTCTTGTCCTTCTAGATAGAACTGGTCATGGGTTTGGATGGTGCTGTCTAAGGATCTTTGGAGAATTTTTGCAGTGCATCTTGTAGATAGTATATGCTGTTGCTATGCAGCATCGATGGTGGAAGGAGTGGATGTTTGTGGATGTGGGCCAATCAAGTAGATGGTGTCAAACATCTTGAGCATTATTGGTGCTGCACTCACCCAAGCAAGTGGGGAGTATTCCATCGTACTCCTGGCTTGTGCCTGATTTATAGTTATTACTGGTTATTTTTTTGTCTCCTCTATAGTGAAAGCAGAAACAAAACATTTATTCATTATACATACTATTTCTTTCTTATAGAAATGTAGAAGATAGAAGGAATAGGCCATTAGCTTTCTCAAAGATTGGGAAAACTTTAAAGGTCACCAGAAAGCCACAAAAAAGGCTATAAAGGAAAGTAAGATAGGTTATGAGACTAAACGAGCTCAGAATATAAAGACAGATAGCAAAGGTTTCTATAAATATATAAAACAAAAAAAAAAGAGTGGCTAAGGTAAACATTGGTCCTTCAGAGGATGAGAAGGGGGTTTTAATAATGGGAAATGAGGAAATAGCTGAGGCATCAAACAGGTATCTTGTGTCGATCTTCACAGTGGAGGACACAAATAACATGCCAATAATTGATGACAGAGATTAAGGTAGGCGAGGACCTACATATGATTATTACCACGAAAGAGGTAGTGTTGGGGAAGCTAATGGAGCTAAAGGTAGACGAGTCTCCTGGCCCTGATGGAATGCATCCTAAAAAAATGTACTAAAAGAGATGACAGGAGAAATAGCAAATGCACTCATGGTAATTTTCCAAAATTCTTTGGACTCTGGGGCAGTTCCAGCAGATTAGAAAACAGCCAATTTGATGCTAGTGTTCAAAAAAGGAGGTAGACAAAAGATGGGGAATTATAGGCCGATTAGCTTAACTTCTGTCATTGGGGACAATGCTTGAATCTATCATCAAGGAAGAAAATAGTAAGACATCTAGACGGAAATTGCCCCATTGCGCCAGACGCAGCATGGGTTCATGAAAGGCAGGTCATGCTTGACTAATTTGCTGGAATTCCACGAAGACATTACGAGTGCGGTGGACAACGGGGACCCAGCAGATGTGGTGTATCTGGATTTCCAAAAGGCATTCGACAAGGTGCCGCACAAAAGGCTGCTGCATAAGATAAAAGTGCATGGCATTACAGGCAATGGATTGGCATGAATTTTTCTTTATTTATTCACAGGACGAGGGTGTCGCTGGCTAGGCAGCACTTAATGCCCATCCCTAATTGCACAGAGGGCAGTTAAGAGTCAACCACATTGCTGTGGGTCTGGAGTCACATGTAGGCCAGGCCAGGTAAGGATGGCAGTTTCCTTCCCTGAAGGACATTAGTGAACCAGATGGGTTTTTCCAACAATCGGCAATGGATTCACGGTCATCATTAGATTGTTAATTCCAGATATTTATTGAATTCAAAGTCCACCATCTGCCATGGCGGGGTTCGAACCCAGGTGCCCAGAACATTATCTGGGTCTCTGGATTAACAGTCCAGCAATAATACCACTAGGCCATCGCCTCCCCTTTTGAGGATTCTTTAACTAACAGGAAGCAAAGAGTGGGGATAAATGAGTGCTTTTCTGGTTGGTGAGCTAGTGGTGTGCCTCAGGGATCAGCGCTGGGACTGCAATTGTTAGTAATTTACGTAGATGATTTGGAGTTGGGGACCACGTGTAATGTGTCAAAGCTTGCAGATGACACTAAGATGAATGGTACAGCAAAGTGTGCAGAGGACTCTGAAAGTTTGCATAGGGATATAGATAGTTTAAGTGAATGGGCGAAGGTTTGGCAGATGGAATTCAATGTTGATAAATCTGAAGTCATCCATTTTGGTAGGAATAACACTAAAAGGGACTATTACTTGAACGGTAAAAAATTGCAGCATGCTGCTGTGCAGAGGGACCTGGGTGTCCTTGCGCATGAATCGCAGAAGGTTGGTTTGCAGGTACAACAGGTAATTAAGAAGGCAAATGAAATTTTGTTTTTCATTGTTAGAGTGATTGAGTTTAAAAGCAGGGAGGTTATGTTACAGCTGTGTAGGATGCTGGTGAGGCCACATCTGGAGTACTGCAAGCAGTTTTGGTCTCCTTACTTGAGAAAAGATATACTGGCACTGGAGGGGGTGCAGAGGAGATTCATTAAGTTGATTCCAGAATTAAGAGGGTTGGCTTATGAGGAGAGGCTGAATAGACTGTGATTATATTCATTGGAATTTAGAAGAATGATGGGGGGGGTCTTCTAGAAACATATAAAAGAATGAAGGGAATAGATAAGCTAGAAGCAGGGAGGTTGTTTCCACTGGTGGGGTGAATCTAGAACAAGAGGGCATAGCCTTAAAATTAGGGGGACCAGATTTAGAACTGAATGGAAGAGGAACTTCTTCACCCAAAGGGTTGTGAATCTGTGGAATTCCCTGCCCAGTGAAGTAGTTGAGGCTTCCTCATTGAATGTTTTTAAAGCTAAGATAAAAAAATTTTTGAATAGTACAGGAATTAAGGTTATGGTGAAAGGGTGAGTAAGTGGAATTGAGACCATGAAAAGATCAGCCATGATTTTATTGCATGGTGGAGCAGGTTCAAAGGGCCAGATGGCCTACTCCTGCTCCTGGTTCTTAGGTTCTTGTAGCTCTTCGGCCTGCATCACCATTCAACATGCTCATTGCTGATCATCCAACTCAATATTCTGAACACCTTCTTCAAAACATCCGATGTTGCGGCCTCGACCGCTTTCTGTGGCATAGAATTCCATAGGCTCGCCACTCTCTATGGGTGAAGTCATTTCTTATCTCGGTTCTAAATGGCCTACCCCATATCTTTAGACTGTGACCTCCAGCTGGGGAGTCCAGAAGCATTGGGAACATTCTTCCTGTGTTTACCCTATCTAGCCCTGTTAATTTTTTAGAGATTTCTATGAGATTCTGCCCCTCATTCTTCTAAACTCCAGTGAATACAGTCCAAACCAATCCAGTTTCTCTTCACAAATCAGTCCTGCCATTCCAGGAATCAGTCGGGTAAACATATGTTGCACTCACTCCATAGCCAGAACATCTTTCCTCAGATAAGGAGGCCAAATCTGTACACAATACTCCAGATGTCATCATGGACCTGTACAATTGCAGCAAGACATTTCTGCTCCTGTACTTGAATCCTCTCACTATGAGGACCAATATACCATTTGCCTTCTTCACTGCCTATTGCATCTGCATGCTTACTTTTAGCAACTGGCATACAAGGACACCCAGGTCTAATTGCACGTTCCCCTTTCCTAACCTATCACCATTCAGATAATCTGGCTTCCTCTTTTTTTGCTACCAAAGTTGATAACCTCACATTTACGGAATCATAGAGACGTACAGCATGGAAACAGACCCTTTGGTCAGACTTGTCCATGCCAACCAGATAATCTAAACTGATCTGCCATTTGCCAGCATTTGGCCATATCCCTCTAAACGCTTCCTAATCATATAACCATCCAAATGCTTTTTAAATGTTGTAACTGTACTAGCCTCCACCACTTCTTTGAACAACTCGTTTCATACGCACACCACACTCTGTGTGAAAGAGTTGCCCCTTAGGTCCCTTTTAAGTTTTTCCTCTCACCTTAAACCCATACCGTCTACCTATTCACCCACACCCGTCATGATTTTATAAACCTAATAAGGTTACTCCTCAGCCTCCGATGCTCCAGGGAAAATAGCCCCAGCCTCTCCCTGTAGCACAAACCCTCCAAACCCTGGCAACATCCTTGTAAATCTTTTCAGAACCCTCTCAAGTTTCACAACATCCTTCCTATAGCAGGGAGACCAGAATTGAACGCAGGATTCCAAAAGTGGCCTAACGACTGTCCTGTACAGCTGCAACATGACACCCCAACTCCTACATTATATTTCATTTGTCGTGCATTTTATCACTCACTCAATTTGTCCAAATCACATTTGAAGTATCCTCCTCACAAATCACCCTCTCACCCAAATTGTCGTCTGCAAACTTAGAGATATTACATTTAACTCCCTCATCTAAATTATCATAATGCATTGTGAATAGCTGGGATCCTACTGCTGAATCCTGCAGTATCCTACTAGTCACAGCCAACCACTTGGAAAAAGAGATAGTAGGAACTGCAGATGCTGGAGAATCCGAGACAACACGTCAGCCTCTCTGCTCCTATGATGCTGCTTGGCCTGCTGTGTTCATCCAGCCCTGCACCTTGTTCACTTGGAAAAAGGCCCATTTATCCCTTGTCTTTGTTTCCTGTCTGCCAACTAGTTCTCTATCCATGTCAGTACACTATCCCCAATCCCATGCACTTTAATTTTACACGCTAATCTCTTAAGTGGGACCTTATTGAAAGCCTTCTGAAAGTTTAAGTAAACCACATCCACTGACCCTGCACCCCACACCCCCATCTACATCTTCAAAATATTCCAGATTTGTCAAGCACAATTTCCCTTTCATAAATCCATGCTGACTTTGTGCAATCCTATCACTGTTTTCCAAGTACTCAGCAATTAAATCTTTTAATGAGGGACTCTAGCATCTCCCTACCACCAATGTCAGGCTAACCAGTCTTTCATTCCTTATTTTCTCTCCACCTCCTTTTTCAATGGTGAGGTGACATTACCTACCCTCCAAACCATAAGAACTGTTCCAGAGTCAATAGAATTTGAAAATGACCACCAATACATTCACTATTTCTCCTTAAGTACTCTCACACGTAGATCATCAGGATCTGGGGATATATCGGTCTTTAATCCTATCAATTTCTCCAACACTATTTCCCTAATAGAACTGATTTCTTTCAGTTCCTCCCTCTCATTAAACCCTGCATAAACTAACATGTTTGGAATTTTTTTAATGAAGACAGAACCAAAATATGTATTTAATTGGTCTGCCATTTCTTTGTTCTCCATTATAACTTCCCCTTTGACTGTAAGGGACCTACATTTGTCTTAACTAATCTTTTTCTCTTCGCACATGTCTCGAAGCTTTTACAATCAGTTTGCATGTTCCTTGCAAGTTTACTTTCATACTCTTATTTCCCCCCCTCGGATCTCAAACACTTCGTCCTCCTTTTCTGAAATCTAAACTGCTCCTAATCCTCAGGTCTGCTGCTTTTTTTTTTGGCAAATTTGTATGTCCCTTCCTTGGATTTAATACTATTCCTAATTCCCCTCATTACCTTGGTCGGTCAACATTTCCCATTTTATTTTTGTACCAGACAGGAATGAACAATTGTTGAAGTTCCTCCATGTGCTCTGTAAGCATTTATCACTTCCTCTCCACCATCATGCCTTTAAGTAACATTCCCCAATTTATCGTAACCAGCTTGTGTCTCACACCATCACGGTTTATTTTTAGATTCAGGACCCTATTCTCAAAATCAACTACATCACTCTTCATCTTAATGGAGAATTCTATCATATTTTGATCACTCTTGCCAAGGGCCTCACACAGCTAATTTGTCAATTATTCCTTTCTCAATACATAATACTCAGTCTAGGAAGGCTGTCCTCTAGTTGGTTCCTCAACACGTGGCTTTCTGAATCAATCTCCTACACACTTCATGAATTCCTTTGCTATGGTATCGTTACTGATTTGATTTGCCTAATCCACATGCAGATTAAAGTCACCCATATTTAGAGCCGTAGCTTTATAACTTGCATTTCTAATTTTCTGTTTAATGCTTTCCCCATCATTACCATTACAGTTTGGATGTCTATAAACCGGTACGTATAACCATAATGGAACAATGGTCGACCTGCAACGAAGAGATAGTTTGGGTATAGTCAAGGTACATTCCCAACATGTGGAAGGTAGGTCAAATAAATCCAGAGAGTTTCCTGAATGACAAAACGGAGAGAATACGATAAAGCAAAAAAAAATGAAAAGACAAATGTCAGCTTGATATTGCAAGTGAGAATCAGACTGACTGTAGAAAGTTCAGAAAAGAAGTGAAAAGTAAATAAAAGACACAAACAGAAAGTATGCAGAGTGACTGATAGGCATAAAAGGGGATCCAAAAATCTATCAACATATAAATAGTAAAACAGCATCAAGAGAGGGGTGAGGTCAAATAACATCTACACATGGAGACTGAAGCATTTATTTGCAGTTGTCTTTGTAAAGAAAGACAATAATCTACATTCAATAGGTTGGTGAAAGTCAAAATTTATAAGTCAATTGGCATAGCTGGACTACGTTCATGACTGCTGAGGGAGGCATGGGTGAAATTGCAAGAGGCACAGGCCATAATTTTCCAGTCTTCCTTCAACTCAGGAGTGGTGTGAGTTAACTGGAGACTTGCAAATATTACACCCTTGTTCAATGATGGATGCAAAGATAAACCCAGTAACTCAAGGCCAGTTAACTTCATCCTGCTGTTGAGAAGGCTTTTCCAAAATAATAATAGTAACAGTAATAGTAATTTATTGTTACATGTATTTATGTGTATACAGTAAAATGTGAATAAGTTGCCATAAGCTGGCACCATTTTAATTATATAGCTTATAAAAAGAAGTAAATCACACAAAGTTAGAACTTTTTTTTTCTGCACATGGCTTCTCGATTTCCTAAGTAGCTACAGGACACCGCTACACATGGCTGCTACTAAACTATTCCCTGAGGCCGCAACATCAAAGGGAAAGCTGAAGCAGTGCCCAACGCCACTGGCCAGACCCCAAATGTCACCTTTGACTGTCGTAAAAGCCTCGGGCCCTAGCTTGATAGGGCAATATTGGTTGTTAAAGAATCACCTAGTATCAGTACTTTTCAATTAGAAAATGGCTGCCTCAGCGAAGTCCTAATTAAATACTCAGACGTTTTTCAGGAAGGTAAAGGGACTATCAAAGGAGTCAAGGCCACCTTTCAAACTGACCAGGAAGCAATTCCACAATTCTACAAAGGCCTGCCCAGTGCCATGTGCCTTATGGACAAAAGTAGAGGCAGAAATCAGGAAGCTGAAAAGCGAAGAAAGGATCAAACCAGTCCAGTTTGTGGAATAGCTGTACCGATTGTGAAGCCCAACAGGTCAGCTCACCTTTGTGGGGATAGTAAATGAATGGTAAACCACTTCTCACAACTGGATAACTATCAATCACTCGCTTAGAAGGTTTTTTTTATTCATTAACAGGATGAGGGCATCACTGGCTAGGCAGCATTTATTGCCTGTCCCTAGTTGCCCAGAGGGCAGTTCAGAGTCAACCACATTGACAGTCAGTCACATGTAGACCAGACCAGGTAAGGATGGCAGTTTCCTTCCCTAAAGGACATTATTGAACCAGGTGGGTTTTTCCAACAAGTGACAGTGGATTCATGGTCATCATTAGATTCTTAATTCCAGATTTTTTTAATTGAATTCAAATTCTACCATCTGCCATGGAAGGATTTGAACCTGGCTAGAGCATTAACTGGGTTTCTGGATTAACAGTCCAGCGATAATACCACGAGGCTATTGCCTTCCCATTGAGAGATTTATACGTAGAGCTGTTCTTCATGAAGCTGGACATGAGCCATGCTTATTGCAATTGCAGTTAGATGAGGATTCCCAAGAGTATGCTACAATTAATACTCAGAAGGGTTTGTACCAATACACGAGAAAGCAATCTGGGGTATCGTCAGCCTGTGCAATTTTTCAGTGGAATATGGAGAACATTTTACAAAGTCTACCCCAGGTTGGCATTCATCTAGATGACGTGCTAATAACAGGGAAGGCCAATAAGGAGCAGTTAGAGAACTTGGATATAGTTATTAGACATTTCTCCCAGGCGGGCATTTGCCTTAGAAGGGAAAAATGTGTGTTCCGTGCACACAAATGAGCTACTTGGGCTACAGAGTCAACAAGACCAGGTTACACCAATTGGAAGATAAAGCAGGGGTGATCAAAGGTGACCCCGTTCCCATGTCTGTACCAGAGTTTAGATCTTTCCCTGGTCTAGTGAACTGTTACAGTAAGTTCATACATAACCTTACTTCCATCCTGCACCTTTGCATCATCTCTTAAACAAGGGATAGCCTTGGAAATGGTCGCATAGCCAAGCCATAGCTTTTGGGGAAGTGAAGAAACAGCTATCATCCTCTAAGGTGTGGCACACTATGATCCCATGCAAGATCTGGCATTGACATGCAATGCCTCCTATACAGCATCAGGGTAGTATTAGCTCATAGGTGGCCCAATGGAGAGGAATGCATACTATCATATCCATCCAGGATTTTGACTAATGCAGAACGTAGGTACGCCCAAATTAGACAGGGAAGGTTTGACAGTCAGATTTGGAGTCAAGAAGTTCCCCCAATATATTTACAGATGTAAATTTGTAATAATAACAGACTATAAACACCTATTAGCTCTAATTAAAGAGGACAAGGCAGTGCTGCTCATAACTTAAGGCCAAATTTAGCAATGGGGCTTAATTTGAAGTGTGTATAATTACATGTTGGAACACCGACTGGTAGGCCAAGTAGTGAATGCGGACACCTTGAGGTGCCTCCCGCTGGCAGATACACCAGCAGTGGTACTGCCACTGGAAGAGTTTTAAAATTTTCTGGACACACTTCCAGTCACAGCTGACCAATATCAGACTTTGGACACAAAGATTCAGTCTTGGCAAAATTACTGGTGATGGGGGAACCAAAGGGCTGTCACAACCAAAATTGAAATCCTTCTGGACCTGGCCAGACCAGATGTCAGTAGAGGATGAATTATTATTATGGGGAGCAAGACTGATTGCCCCTTGCAAAGGTCACCACCCGATACTGGCTGAACTCCACCAGGGTCATCCAGGGGTTTCCAAAATGTAGTTGTTGGCGAAAAGTCATGTTTGGTGGCCAGGATTGGATGCTGACTTAACTGCATTGGTGGGACAGTGCCCCAGAGTGCCAACAAGGATGAAGTTACTGTCAGCAGCGCCCCCACATTCATGGAAATGGCTGGATAAACCCTGGACTTGGTTACACATTGAGCCCATGAAAGGGCCTGCGTAGTCAATGTTCTTAGTCACTGTGGACACCCACTCAGAAAGGCTGGATGTGCATAGAGTTCATTTGTCAAACACAAGGATGATGACAGAAAAACCGTACATATCTTTTGCAATACAAGTTCTGCCAGAAGTGTTGGTCACAGATAACGGGCCATCGTTTACCAGAAACTTGAGTACGTCCTGAAGTTGAATGGTATTTGACATATAAGGACAGCTCCATACCAACCATCATCCCACGGCCTGGCAGAAACAGCAGTCCATACTTTGAAGGCAGGCTTAAAGTAACAACCTGCAGCTTCACTAGATACCAAACTGCCCCAGTTCTTATTTGATTATGGAACCACCTCTCATGCAACTACAGGGATAGCTCCAGCAGAGGTGCTAATGGGGAGAAGACTCCTCACCAGGTTAAATCTGATCTTCCTGGACCTGGAGGAGTGAGATGGAGGGTGAAACAGCATCAGGAATGCCAATGTCGGACTCAAGACTCCATTAAGAGAGACTGATAGTTTATTTCAGAGGGCAAAGTTTGGTATAGGAACCACAGGAACAGCCCTGCATTGGTAACAGGCATGGTTGACCTGAGGTCAGGTCTAGTGGTGGAAAAAGTTCGAGTAGGTGTAATGGTCTTGAATAAGCACGCTGACCATATGCAAGCTGCAAACTCACAAAAGGTGTGGGAGCAAAACGTGCCCGGCTCCTTGTCAGCATTTCCAACTGTTCCAGAACCCGTGGGTTCTTCCTTTCTTTCAAGCAATGAAGATACCTCAGAACCTGAGATGGACACGGCAGATGTCGCCTCCTTGATGGAAGAGGAAAATAATTTTCTTCCAAGTCGCTCTGGTCGCACGAGGCAACCTACTCTGCGTTACACATGGCCTGTATAAGAGGCAGAGTTGGAGGAACCTTACCCGGTGCTAAAACACCCCAGGAGGAGCTACTAAAGAAAGAACCAGACTATGTCCTCAGACTCGGAGGGGGAGGGATGTAGTGATTGTAACGAGGTAAGCCAGGTGGACTTCATAGAATATGAAGTTCCCCGATTGGGGCTGTTAATCTGGTCCAAACAGGGAGTCCTGGCTGACAGATAAGAACAAGAGTGTCAGACATCCTGTTCACTCTGATAGATCTAGCTCCCTCAGGGCCAGCTATGTCAAGCACTCTCCATTTGTAAATAAAGGGTGACTTAGTGCTGCGATACAGGCCTCTGTGGAGTTATTTCACGGACCACATCTTGAGTATGGTGTACAGTTTTACTTGCTAGCCAAGAAAGATGCTGCAAAAGCGATGGGCCCTGATGGCATTCTGACGGAAATACTGAAGACGTGCTCCAGAACTTGCTGCGCATGTAGCCAAGCTGTTCCACTCCAGCTACAACACTGGCATCTACCTGATAATCGCTTCTGACCTCATTACAGCATTGGGTCAAACGTGGAAAAATGAGCCAAACCTCCAGAGAGGAGGTGCGAGAGGCGGTCTTTGACATTAAGGTCACATTTGAGCTCGCATTAAGGAGCTCCAACAAAACTATAATGAATGGGAATCAGAGGAAAACGCTCCACTGGTTTAAGTCACACGTGGCACAAAGGAAGGTTGTGATTGTTCAAGGGTTAGTCATTTCAGTTCCTATGACATCACTGCAGGAGTTCTTCAGGGTAGTATCCTAGACCCAGCTATCTTTAGTGATTCATCTATCAGATGTGGGGATGTTCACAGACGATTGTGCAATGTTCAGCATCATTTGCAACTCCTGTCATTGTTCAAAAGCAATATCCAAGTGGCAAGTAACATTTGAGCCACACAAATACTAGACAATAATCAAGACAGTATCTAACCTTCACCCTTTGACACTCAATAGCGAGGCGAGGAATAGGGAGAGAGAGCAGTTGAACACGTGGCTACAGGTATGGTGCAGGAGGGAGGGATTCAGATACCTGGATAATTGGGGCTCATTCTGGGGTAGGTGGGACCTCTACAAACGGGATGGTCTACACCTGAACCAGAGAGGTACCAATGTCCTGGGGGGGAAATTTGCTAATGCTCTTCAGGAGGGTTTAAACTAATTCAGCAGGGGGATGGGACCCTGAATAGAGCTCCAGTGTACAGGAGGTTGAGAGTAGTGAGGTCATGAATAAGGTTTCAAGATCGCAGGAGTGTACCGGCAGGCAGGAAGGTGGTTTGAAGTGTGTCTACTTCAATGCCAGGAGCATCCGGAATAAGGTGGGTGAACTTGCAGCATGGGTTGGTACCTGGGACTTCGATGTTGTGGCCATTTCGGAGACATGGATAGAGCAGGGACAGGAATGGTTGTTGCAGGTTCCGGGGTTTAGATGTTTCAGTAAGATGAGGGAAGGTGGTAAAAGAGGGGGAGGTGTGGCATTGTTAGTCAAGGACAGTATTACGGTGGCAGAAAGGACGTTTGATGAGGACTCATCCACTGAGGTAGTATGGGCTGAGGTTAGAAACAGGAAAGGAGAGGTCCCCCTGTTGGGAGTTTTCTATAGGCCTCCGAAAAGTTCCAGAGATGTAGAGGAAAAGATTGCAAAGATGATTCTGGATAGGAGCAAAAGTAACAGGGTAGTTGTTATGGGGGACTTTAACTTTCCAAATATTGACTGGAAACGCTATAGTTCGAGTACTTCAGATGGGTCAGTTTTTGTCCAATGTGTGCAGGAGGGTTTCCTGACACAGTATGTAGATAGGCCAACAAGAGGCGAGGCCACATTGGATTTGGTACTGGGTAATGAACCAGGCCAGGCATTAGATTTGGAGGTAGGTGAGCACTCTGGTGATAGTGACCACAATTCGGTTACGTTTACTTTAGCGATGGAAAGGGATAGATATATACCGCAGGGCAAGAGTTATAGCTGGAGGAAAGGCAATTATGAGGCAATTAGGCAAGATTTAGGATGCATAGGATGGAGAAGGAAACTGCAGGGGCTGGGCACAATTGAAATGTGGAGCTTGTTCAAGGTACAGCTACTGC